>NW_028262380.1:48147121-48450151 GCF_047370975.1 Nipponia nippon
AAGGGCCAAGGGAGATGGAGAATCCTGTCCTGTGGTACTGCGGTCTTTTGACGCTCCGCCGTTACAGAATGCTTTCCCATCTGCTTTTTAGGCAGACCTTTTAAATGAATTCTGAAATGGCGGTATAGCCTCCGCACGTCTGTACAGGGGCAATTAAAGAGGTCTGGCGTTTTTAGTGCTTCTGAAAGTGGCTACTGCCCCAACAACCCTGAAACCAAAGTCTTCTTTCCACAAGGATGTGAAGCACAAAGAGCTGCGGAGCGGGCTTCCTTTCATCACACCGCTGGCGGCTCAGTCCTCACCAGAGGGCTCGGAAAGATGGCAGACAGTCCCCTCTCAGTCACTGCTCAGTTTTTTATTTCTCTGCAAATATTGTCAGAAAGTATTTGAATTTATGGTAGCTTCTGTGGAAGTCTTAGAGCATGTTTCAGCACTGGAACCAGAGAGGCATCAGACATCAAACTGTAAAGTCTTTGGTCATACTTCATCTGACGTGGACATTAACTGGAAGTTTACCAGGGAGGCTAAATATTTTTATGTCACATTACCTTCTGAATATCTAATAATTCTGGAAATAAATTACATTGAGTGCAACAGTGGAGAGCAAGATTTAATTTTTACTTTTTCTAGATTTAAATATTTAAAATACCGTAACTGTAGTCTGAAAAGTGGAAAGAGTCCACTCTTTCTTTAGGCGGTTCATACTTGGCTTCAAATTCCAGCTTCTTCTGAGAATCCTAAAAGGCATCGATTTATCAAGCTCATATCCTTTTAATTTATAATCTAGCTGCTGTGAGCTGCTAACTGGCTTTTAAGTCAGGAGACTCTGGACTGTCAATACCAATTACAGTTAAACAACTGTCCTGGTTTCAGCTGGGATAGAGTTAATTTTCCTCCTAGTAGCTGGTATAGTGCAGTGTTTTGGATTTAGGATGAGCATACTGTTGATAATACACTGATGTTTTGCTTGTTATTAGGCAGTGCTTATACTAAGTCAAGGACTTTTCAGCTTCCCATGCCCTGCCGGCAAAGAGGTGCACGAGAAGCTGGGAGAGGGCACAGCCAGGACAGCTGACCCAGGCTGGCCAATCATAGAATCATAGAATCGTTAAGGTTGGAAAAGACCCTTAACATCATCGAGTCCAACCGTTAACCCAGCACTGCCAAGTCCACCACTAAACCATCTCCTCAAGCACCATGTCTACCCTTCTTTTAGATACCTCCAGGGATGGAGACTCAACCACTTAAAAGGTGGTTCCATTCCAAAGGGCCATTCCATACCGTATGACGTCATGCCCCGTATGTAACCTGGGGGGAGTTGGCCGGAGGGCAGCAGTTGCTGCTCGGGGATGGGCTGGGCATCGGTCAGCGGGTGGTGAGTGCTTGCATCACTTGTTTTTCCCGGGTTTTGTCTCTCTCTCTCTCTCTTTTTGTTTTTTGTTTCTTTTAATTACAATTGTTATAATATTATTATTGTTATTATTACTATTTTATTTTATTTCAGTCATTCAACCGTTCTTATCTCAATCCACGAATTTTCTTACTTTTGCCCTTCCGATTCTCTCCCCCATCCCACGGGGGGTCAGGGAGGGTGAGCGAGCGGCTGTGTGGTGCTTGGTTGCTGACTGGGGTTAAACCACGACACAACTTAGAAGGCTTCCATGTAATTTTCTTTATATTTTTCCTGAGGCTTTAAGGATATAGTGCTATGCTTGGAGACACAATTAAGAAAGTCTGAAGCAATGTAACCCGTGGTTTTGTGTGTTTCTTTCATTTACACACACACGCACACACACGCGCACACACGCACACACACGCGCGCGCGCGCTCTCTCTCTCTCTCTCTCTCTCTCTCTCTCTCTCTGATATATATTTGTATATTATACACACATAGAATTCCATGACTTATCTTTGGGTTTTTTTGTGGTATTCATTATGTACAGCTACCAGAATGATTTTTAAATGCTTTTCTGTATCTAGCTATTGTCTTTCCTACAAAACCGAGTGACACAACCAAAACTGCAATGAAAAACTAAAACAAGAACCACTACGTTGTAGGCAACTATAAACAAAATCAGTGTTACGCAGTTTAACTGTTCCTGATTTCTGGTTAGATGTTACAACAGTGAAACTGGAATTCTAAATCAGCATTTCTAAACCTACTGAGCAGTCACATCGACTTAGTAAATATCTGATTTACCCATTCTTTACGTGCGAGTTTCATAGTTGACTTCCCCGTTTGCTGGAGACAGTGCATTTTCCGGAATGTACGAGAACCACTAGGTGGGAGTATGTTATCTTAAAAGAAGGTTTGTCAGCCCCGGCTGTTTTTATTTTTTTATTTTGAAGGGGCTCCGCACCTCCCTTTTCCCAGCATCCCGGAGATGCTGCAACACTGCCCACGCCACGTCGAGTTGGTGACCCATCAGGGATTTTTGGATGCTCGTGTCCACACTGGAGGCTGGGGAGACACCGCCCGCCGTCCTGCTCCTTCGGCCCAAGGAGGACGCGAGCTGGGGCACGCAAGGCCAAGGCTCACCAGAAGTGCCACCCTTCAGAAAGCGGATCTCTTACCCAAACAAGGAGCGCAAGCACTCTGCATAAGCTAGTTACACAGGAAGCCCCAAGGACCCAAGCTCAAATAGATTCAGGTGATCACCTTGCTAACATAAAAGCTAATAATAATTAAAAAAAAAAAAGCCATGTTAAAATATATCAAAAGCGTGGCATTTGCCAGAGAGAGAACCGAGAGATGATATAGAAAGGGCCTTTTGAGGAATTAGGCTGGGGGGGGAGTTTGTTGTAGCAATATTCAACACAAAAACAACAGATAAGTTTTCAAAGTAAGCAAGTAAGCCAGCTCTTTTTTACAGGCAATAGAGCTTCACATTAGTCCTAAACTGCAGGGTCAATAAAAGGCATTTTAGGACAGATGAGTAAACTCAAAGTAACAAGCTGACAAGGCTGGGTGTATTCAAGTCTAAAGAAACTGCAGGATTATATTGTTGGATTGAAAGGTGTAACGTGTAATAAATTTCTGAGGGCAGCTGTGGTACTAGAAGGATGGTGCCAAATGAGCCGCTTTCCAAAGAATTTCAGCACAAATTTGTGGGAACTGCAAAAACTCTGACTTCCACATCAGGAATATCTGAGTAGTAAGACTGTAAGTGGAAAAAATGAACACAAAATGATTATTCATTGTTCCCTGTAGTACAAGAAGGGGAGGGACAGCTAATGTAATCATCGGGCAGCCAATTTAAAATAAAGTGCTTTTTCATATGTCATCATTAATTTTGCCATAGTACCTTTCAGAGGCCAGACAGATAAGCTAAAAAAGGAGTAAGACAAGTTCACATAGGGTACAGGTATTAAACATGATGAAATGAATGCAAGCATTAAAGCTGGAAGATCGTGAATTGTTGCTTACAGAAATTTTTGAGAATATATCAAGACTCTGTCTGTACCCATACCCTGTCCCTAAGTGCTCACTGGTGGAGAATGGTACGGGGCTAAACTGACCTTCGGATATTGCCAGGTTCATTCCTGTGTTCCTGTGATGCTGAAAAATTTGGCCCTCATCTATAAGCTCAAGGCTCTCAAAGGTAGTTAAGTTGTTAACAGTCTCTGGTTGACTTGCTGCAGCTCTGGATTGAGAGTCCAGTTTTCCTAAAAATTAATGGCAGTAGTTGTGTTCACAGAAAAAGATCTCAGAAGCTGAAGAGTGCATTGCCTAGACCAGCAAAAAAAAAAGTAGGTAGAAACACTGGTGGCAGTGCAGAAAAAACATCTGTAGGCAGCTGTCTGAATAGATCTGAAAAACTACAAAAAACTAAAAAAGCTGCACAGTTTATGACCTGTAAGATTCTTCAAATCATAATTCAGTGTAAAGTTCATAGTGATCGAGAGTTCATTTCTGAACATCGTTTTTAAGTTTCCACAGGTACAGGATTTTGGAGAGATCAGGGAATGGGTGGAAATACTTCATACTTAATCTTGCTCCCTATGAAGACAGCGACAAAGCTCCTGTTGATTTTAGCTGGAAGAAACGTAACCCAGTGATGCTGTTGCAGTAAAGAAGCTTGTAGTACTACATACTCAATGGTAGATCTGGTGAATGACTGAGAACCTGCCCTAATGGGATAAATTTCAAATATGCAGTGCTCGTAAAGTGATTTTTTTAAGTAACTTCTCTATTTTTTTTTATTAGGATCAAATGGTTTTTGTATAAACCGATGTCTTGCTCACATCTTGTGTTCCCTTCCTGCTCAATTATACAGTGAGCTCACAATTTATATCATAAATCCAGTGCCTTTCCCATAAGAACAGACTGTCGTTGCAAGCACAAATTTGTGTTTAATTGCAGGACTGAGTACTGTCTGTAAGAGAGCTTTTAACACAAACATTCCCCTAACTGAAAAATGCAAACTAGAAAGGTACTGAGGGAAAGTAATTTCTATAACTGGTTTGGGTGGATATTTTCAGTTTGCTTGTAAAAAAGCTCTTTGCAAGTCGTAAAATCCTCATTATAATTTTGAAACACATTTCATGACTATGCATCAGGTCTACTGCCTGTGCAATTCTCAATGCTTTAACAGTATTAGAGTTACTGTAATTGCTCAAAGACATCAGAAATAGAAATGCTCCATTCCTCACTGGAATTTCAGTTCATTGGCCAAGCAGAATTACTGCTTTCTCCAGGCAAGTTTTTGAAAAGACATTATTCCCAGTCTACACCCTGTCTGTCAATACGTGATCAAATTGTCGTTCTAAAATAGTTACTTGTACAACAGAGTGGTTCTGTCTTACATACAGCATGACCAAACCTACTTGCTGGCAGAAAGTGGTTGTAAGGACTAAAGGAAAGTAAAAAGCTGTCTTTACCATGTGATTATCAGTACTAAACAGCTGATGTACTGGATGAAGAGATGTTACTTTTGCCTCTATTTGTCAAGTCCACGTCCTGGTTTATTACACATTTGGATTTCCAGAGGAGCTGAGTTTTGTGCACATCCTGAGCTTGATGAAAGACTGAGGAATGGGACGTGGCAACGTGACTGTGGGTATCATGGGCTACATCTTCTCGTATACGGTAGGCATTGCAGCCTTACACACTTGCCAGTCTGGAGTGATTCTCAGCCTTGAGTGAGGCCTTCAGGCTCCTCTTCCAAAGCTTGGGAAGAGTTAGATACCTCGGGAAGGACTCCTCAGGAACCGGCAGAGCTGGCACCTGCGTAAAGTAACCCGTGAATAAAACGAGGCTTGGGGTGGAATTTAAACAGTCTGGGGCATATCTGCATGATTCAAAGCTCTTGCTTCGGGGGAGGTGGTATGACTGCAAATCAGGACAGGATCATGAGGTGCTCTCTGTTCAGGCTCCAAAAGTGACGGAGGTGTAATAGTGTGACGCTGACCCAAACAGCCTTACTTCCCCTAGGGCTAAATGCAGTTCTATGTTTTTCACAGCTATGCTGTTTCCGGTTCTGGAGGCAACCAAGTCATCGTTGGCTCCAGGCTACTTACACAGCGCACTACCATGTTGTTTAGACAGACTCTAAATGAATGTGGTTGAAACCAGCTGCCTCCCTCCTCCTGAGCATTTGCTTGGAGCTACGTACAATCTCGTCTGCAAACAAAAGTGGCAAAAGTTACTCTGTTTAATGTCTAACTCTAATCTTTCCACCAGGGGTGCAGGAGACCTGTCATTATCTTCACACCCACATTTCTTCACTTTTGATGAGAATTAATTACTAACTTTTTACCTACTGTGTGGCAGTAGCAGATCCACCCCTCCCTGTGTTTCTATGCAGTGCTAAATGGAAATGTGCAGGTACTTTCTCCAAAATTGCGAGGAACACAGGTGCAATCTGAGTCAGGTCTAAGACTACGCAGAAGCAGAAGATAAGGTGGCTTGGCAAGTTTAGCAGAGCATAACCCTTCATTTGCATGCATTCTTAATTATATAAAATAGTATACCTCCTTAGCCTCACAGAAAACTCTGGGTTCACAGGCAGGGAAGTTGCCTTCTGGTAAGGAACCATGCATTTTATTTATTTGGTGTGTCCAACCCAAGGAACCCACAACCTTATGCAAACATTAACCAAGTCTTGCAGCTGGCCAGAAAAAAAGAGAGATGATTATTGTCCCAGTTGTAGAAATGGGAAAGAAGTAAAAAAGAGAAACTATAGGCAATAGTTAGAGAGGTATCTGCTTTAACTAAAAGCATTTGCTTTAACTAAAATAACACTGCAGCAAAGCAGCAAACCTTTGATCTAACCTGATAGTTTCTCCCTTATTGTTACCTGAAAGTTTTCTGAATGGCTGCAGTTTGTGTCGTGTCAAAGTCAGAAATGTCCCAATCTTACCATTTCTAGTTCCTGGCTGCACCTAGGGATCTGGTTCCCACTCAGAACCTCACTGAGGCCCATAGACCATGAGAAGCAACACCCGCCTTGGAGGAGGCAAATAGATGGAGCCCAAACAGAGCCTGTTCCAACACAGAATGGCCAAAAAGCCATTTTCTGCTTCTAACTCAAAGCCACAGGTGTTGCCCGACTTAATTAAAAAATTCAATAATCACTGTCCTAACCATGAGACAGAATTAGAAAAGGTGAAGGGTAGCCACCTCATAGCCTTATCCAAAGTCTGGTGAGTCTCCTGCAGGATGGACTGAGAAGGTCATAGAATCACAGAATCATTTAGGTTGGAAAAGACCTTTACAATCTCAAGCCCAACCATTAACCTAGCGCTATCAAGTCCCCCAAATCCCCAGAAATGCTGTAACCATCACATTTTTGCACTCTTTGTAAAATGGTATTGATATTTTCATTCAAAGTGCTGCTCAGTCAGCAAGGGGCTCAAGATTTTGGGTAACAAATGGAGATGCCTGCCTTAAAATTCTGGCCAGGTTAATCAGCTAAACAAGGTTACAGAATAGGTTCATATATTTGTACGTGGTCATCCATACTTCTGTTTGCGTGATCCCAGATGCAGCTCCTGGTAAGCAGCGCTCTCTTGGAGCATGCCTTGGCACCAGGCAGGCCAGGGAACACTACCAGTAGCCACTAGAAGCGAAGCTACGCTGTACTGGTGAGGGAGTTCAGCTCCAAGATGAGTCGTAGCGTACCACCACATAGTCAAAAGATGGACCCTAGCCTATTTGATTTAATGGATTAGATTACAGTTTGTGACATGAATGGCGTACCTCTCAATTTAAGGGAAGGCCAGTTAATCTGTTTAATCTCAGCCCTAACATGCAACCCCATCTCAGGCCCCCTAAACTCCAGCCGGGGACAGGAGAGCAGGCACATCACTGTGCCCAGCGTGCCCAACTCAGCAGCACCCGAGTCTTCGCAGGCACACGCCTCTGCATTCCCTGACTGGTTCTTCAGCACACTTAATACGCCCTGCCCTTGCAAGTAAAAGAAACCTACGTTATCTACCTCCCCCACTTCCACAGCCTCGTTCAGACCAAGCACCTAGTTGTAAGTGTTGTGATGTGGTTGTAGGGGACTACGCAGCCGATTTGCTCCAAATCACACTATCACAGAGCAGCCAGCGACTGTTCCCCAATTTGCAGATATGCTATAGAGAAGAGGCAACTACTAACACAAGGTCACAGGGCTAAATAAAGTTCCCTAATAAACAGGGAAAACAGTAAAAAGCTACAGAAGATCTCACAGAAAGGTTTCTACCCTATGAGACACAGGAAACATAAATCACCAGTTTTGTCACAGACAGAACTGCGGTACTGCAATCAATGTAATTCCGATTTAAGTCTCCTAAAGATCACGCCGCTTCCCCCCTTTCTCCCACAGTCTCTGAGCACTCAGGACCATATCTTAAATGTTCCCCTGGCTTCAGAAGCAAAGCTATGCCATGGAACACAGCCCAAAATCAATTTTTGAGAAATTATGTCAAAAAATAGCCCTCAAATACTTTTAGTGGTATATTCCTACCGCAGAGGAAATAATTTATTTTACCAGCACAGTGTTTTGAAAGATTTCTGTAAGGCTTACAGGAGAGTGCAATGCACTACAGCAAAGAGCCTCAAAACTAGTAAGCTAGTATCTTCATTTCCCATCAGTAAGCCCATTTGTGACAGTTCAGTGCGCAGAGGGATCAGGTCGTAAGCTATTACAAAGCATAAGGAGCAAATGGCTCCTAAAGTCACCTGAGAACTTTAAAAAAAAAAAAATAAAAATCAATGGAGAAAGGAGATGCTAACTAATGACTGTCTAACACAGTTCTGTATCATTCAGTGGTGTGTGGTGCTTTATTTAATGTGAGAACATGCAATAAATAATACAACACCATATCATTTCTAGAGATCACAGTTCTAATGTTTCTTGTTGCTGCAGCTTGCTTTCTAAAACCTGTCTGGACGATGTCAAGTCACACACGAGTTTAATTCCCTCTTCCCCATCCCCTCAGACTTTAACAAGTACTGCTATGATTTTGTTTTCATTAAAAGCCTCTATGGTATTTATATGTAGCATTCTCCTTCAGCACAGGAGGACCCAAAGGTGAAATCAAGAAGCAGATGACCGTTCACCACAAAATGAGTAATCATTTATGTTCCAAGCTAAAATAAATACAAACAGAAAGCTCACTGTTCTAATGTCTTCATTTAGCAACTTACTTTTTTTTTTTTTCTTTTAAACACAGGTTTTGTAAAAACACTTAGAGCCTTGTGAATGGTCGTTTTATTTTTGTTTTCTTTGGAAAGCCTGAAGTGAAACATCTAACCTTTTAACTTGATGTCTTCACTACTTGCTTTTCCCAGTGGCACAGGGGTGATGGTTATACTCCTCCATTAGATATTCTGGTTTAACCACACAACTTTTCAAAACAGCCCCACCACTAAAATGAGCTGCAGCTCTAGATTTACACTCCCCATCACCATCACTTACAGTTACCGATGAACAATTTCACTTCTAAGCACACCCATTTCCGAACGGCTGAACTGCTCTACAGTTTTCTGGGTTTTTCTTATTATAACTAGCTCATTCATTTCGATGGCATCACAGTTGAGCTCAAGCCTGAAATGCAATGCTCCACCTAGGGCAAGTGCTTATTTTTACTCAAGTAATTACAGAAAAAAAGTTGACACTGACATTTACCAAAATATTTCAGAGCACAACCACCACCCGCTGAGCTGAACATGAGAATTCATGCCTGCTAGTCTTGTTTTTCCCTTCAGAGTACAACTGATCAGGCTCATGCCTGACTTCAACAAAATTTCCAGATCTCTGCTAGAATTATAGTTGGTAGGAAAAACTCCTAAACATGCAGTTGAATTTCTCTTCCCATGCCCATGTTATTACTTGTCTCTGATGAAAGGATACAGCAGGACGTTCTCGACCATTTCATAAGCTTAAAACTTTACACTTTGAAGGAAAATTCTCTACTAATACAGATGAAAGTCTGCAAGGAACTGCCTTCATTTCTATCATAGGCAACCCTACAAAAATCCCAGCTTAGTCCCCCAATCTAATCTAGATGCTTCATGCTCAACAGCATTAGCAAAGCAGGAACATTGGCCCTTTGATACTGAAGCTAGAGCAGGAACGTTTCTCTGCCTTCCAACAGTCCCACTTACGATTTGGTTACTGGTCATGACCCTGTTGTTTATTGTGTAAGTTAATCATAAGAATTACTGGAATTCTTATAAATCCCAAGTAAATAAAGGGGGAAAGAAAAGCCCACCTGTAATCAGACACCATGTAACTACATGTTAATGGACTGTTCAGTGCCCTACTGGGATATGTTAGAGAAATGCTATAGCATTATACTCAATTTCAAGAGGCCGGTAGATGTTTTTAAATGAATAAATTCTATTTATATAATTACAGTAATGACTACAGTTCATACCTTATGCACAGCAAGTAAAAAAAAAACACACTGGAATTTATGTAAATATTACTAATGTGTACACTACGAAAACGCTATTCACGTTAATTAAAAAACACCTTAATTTTAAAAGTTTACCAGAAACAGTTACATGGAGCGTTGCAATCTTTGAAAGCAGAACAGAAGCTATTTAGAAGGATCCAAGAGTAACTGATATCCAGCTGCTTTGGGGCTGGGCTGGAGGCTGAACACGTACTGAAAGCTGGGCTGAAATCCCCTCTCGGTTGATGGCAGCAGCGGTCATGCTGTTGTTTTCTATGAGCCTGGAATTTCACCCCAGTCTTTACATTCTTCGTCGGTTATAGTGGAGCAGCCAGAAGAAAGATTATTAGAGAGCAGCCAAGTAGACTCACAGTTCAAGAATCCAATCTTCAGGCGGCTGTAAGGTCAAGGGGAAGGAGAAGGGGGTTTACAGCACAGTCAAAATGAGTCTCTCTCTAAAAATGGGGAAAAGTGGCCACTTCAGTAGCAGAGCTGATGACGTACACATGACATACGATACTGAACACCTGAGGTTCAGTCCTTAGCGAAGACACCATCGTATTCGCCTTTGACTAGAAAGGAAGGCAAGCATAGTGCGCGAACGCGCAAGTGCACGTATCACGTGCAAGGCATTCCAGGAGCTGAACAATTTCTCTGCGTACATCAAGACATTGCTAAGAAAAAAAATGGCAAAGGTTTTTAGCACTCCAACAATTGGCTAGATGACCTTGATTTCAAATCCAACTTCACGCATTCTTGATAAAACAGAAAGGCCTCAACGTTGAAGACAAAACATTTTTAGCACCAACTGCTGGCTTGCAAGTGAATACTTATTTGCAAGAGACGAGTATACAAAGACGTGTCATCTTTCACCAAAAGGCATCTTGTTTTAAGGCAATATCCAAAATGACAATATAGCCACCACAGAAACTGCTCTAATGACCCCTGATGCTTTATGGCACCCACATGGGTCCCATTGCTGAGGGAAGATAGGAACTAAATTGGCATCTGTCCTCCTCCTCCCCGCCGTGTGCCCTGGAACGCTGGAAATTTCCAACGTTTCTATGTCACTAGTTGTCATAAAGCAAGCTAATTTCTTCCTGTATCCCCTAAAACCCTCTGTAGCCATTTATATTAGTCATACTAACCACTATTAGTAGCACACTAAATGCTGAAGAATCGCTGTATTTCCTTACCTCTAACCCAATCAAGATGTTGTTCGATACGGTAGCAAGTGTTTACGCAATTAATACAAATGAGAGATTTGTGAGCATTTCCCAGAAGGGAACTCAGAGGACTGTAGCCAATCCAGCCAGACATGCTACTGCAGCACAGAGCACCCAGCCCAGGGCTGTTTTTTCTTCTTTGCTATCAAAAAGAGTCAGTTTACATACTTGTATCTCCACTAAAGAGTATTTTAGGAATGGAGACAGTAACTTCTGAATGTACACTATATCTATCAAAGAGGTAGGCATTTTGTTCTCAATACCTATCACTTTGTGGTACTCCATCATCAATTTTTCTTAATAGCTAGGGCAGCCAGGTATGCAGCTTAGAAACTGAAGAACATAAAGGATATTACCAGAATCACTTATGGCTAAAGGCAAGGAGCAGAACTGCATCGCAACCCTACTTTTTCATGATTTAAAGGCGTGTTAAAATAGTACCAACTGAGATTTTCAGGAAATCTATTATTTGGCTTACACAGTAAGCTATGCCTTGTGCACTGTGCTCTAGACAAAGTTGTACTTAAAAATGGCACACAAGGTTAAGAAACTTTACATGACGCCAATGAGTAATCTGTGCTTTCATAAATACAGTAGTATACATCCTATATACAGCTGCTGGCCGCGAGCCTCCGGGAAGGCTGTTAGCCAGCCATCCACAGAAAGAAGGGAATAAAGATAGTGGGGAGCGTGGTGGAGGGTGCCAAACCCAGGCAGACTATTGATGCTAATCCCACAAGCGCTGAAGCAAGAACGCTCCTCTGGTCCCGAATAATCATCTTCACAGTCTCACAGAACTGGGGAGAGGAAAAAAAAAAAAAAAAAAAAAAGAAGATCAAGGTTAAAGAGGAAGGCTTTAACCGGACAGCTGGAGACGCCCGCTCCCCATGACAGAGCAGCAGTGACACCCCAGCTCTCCGGCGGGCTCTCCGCAGCACGGGACGGGGCGAAAAGCGAGTCGGGCACTGGCTCACGGCCTGGGCTGTAGCCCCGGTACGGCCGCCGCCTGCGGCAGGCACCAACAGCCTCAGGGCGCTGTAAGAGCACGGTCATTGCCTTACGAATTCAGCCTCGCTCTCCTCGCCGCTCGGAGCCGTCAGAGGCCGGGCTGCCCGCCGCTCCCAGCGGCTCCGCACCCGCGGCAGCGCCCGCTGCGGGCAGAGCGGCCCTCCGCTGCGGCCGGTGCCGGGCAGCGGCTCCCGGGGGGCCGCCGCGGCGGCAGACCCGGTTTCGGGGAGCGGAGGGCTCGGCGGGGCCGCCGCCGCCAGGCAGGGCCGGGCCGGGCCGGGCAGGGCCGCCCCAGGCGCCCCGGCCGCCGCCTCTCCCGCAGCTGCGCGCCCTCCCGGCGGGGCGGCTCCCGCGGGGCTCCCAGCGCCCGCCGGCGGCGGTACCTTGTCGGTCTGGAAGCTGACGGGGGCTCCGTATCGGCAGTAGGTGACGAAGTGCTCGCAGTTGTTCCAGAGCAGGCTGTAGGCCGTGGCGCCCACCAGCTTCTCCGCCCGGCGGGCCGCCTCCTCGCTGCCCAGCACCTGGTCCTCGAAGAGCCGGTCCATGTGGTTGACCAGGATGCTGCCGCCGTAGGCGAAGTCCTCCACCGTGTCCACGCGGATGCTGGCCGTTTTGGTGATGACGCCCAGGATGAGCCGCTTGTTCGTCACCACCTGCTGGATCTGCCGGCGGTCGCCGGTGAAGGCGGGCAGGATGTCGGGCATCAGGTGGGCGACGCGGTTCTCGCCCAGGTAGATGCCGAAGTGGATGAAGAGGGTGCGGGGCACCTCCAGCAGGTCGCCCCGCTTGAAGCAGCTGGTGTCGTAGTAGCCGGGGGCCGGCGGCGGCGGCTCCCCGCCGGAGCCCGCGGGCAGGGGCCGGACGTGGACGAGGAGCAGCAGCTTCTCCAGCAGCAGCGAGGCCGCCTGCGGCATCGGGTTCTTCATGGTCGACGGGGGGAGCCCTCGCTGCCGCCGAGGAGGCCCCGCCGCCCGGCCCCGCTTTTCTAGGCTACCGGGCGGGGCGGGGCGGGCACCCGGGCCAGCCCACCGGCTGAGCGGCCTGCGGGCAGCGCCCGCCCCGAGGAGCGGCCGCGCTTTATTGAGGCGCGCACCCAGCCCGGCCGGCGGCCCCGGCCCCGGCCCCGGCTCGGCCGAGGGGCGGGCGCGGTGCCCGCAGCCCGGGCGCAGGGCCGGGTGCGACCCGCAGCTCTCCCCCGCCTCCCCCCGGCGCTGCCCAGGTAGCAGGGCAAGAAGCAGCGCGTCCGGAGCCCTCCATCCGCCCCAGGAGCGCAGCGGGAGGCTCCCGGGGCCGCAGCCGCTTTCCGTCACCTTTCCCCGCCGGTGGGAGCTGAGGGGCTCCCTCCCGGCCGGAGGCTGCCGCCCCCCTCGCTCGGCGGCGGGGCAGAGCTGCTCAGCGCGCCTTTCTCCCGCGGAAGAAAACAGGTCCCCGAGGAAGAGGGGGGAAGTCACAGTTGCAAATTAGCTCGCCCGAAGGGTCCGCCAGCTGAGAAAGAGCGGGAAAAGGCGGAGAGGCATTCCCGTGCGTTTTGTTTCATGCTAATCCATTATGTAAATGGATAAATCCTGGCAACAGAGCCCACAAAAGAGCAGCCCTGTCAGGTCAACAAAGCCGCCCCGTCTGAGGCTAATAAGTTTCAGTAGCCGAGCAAACTCCCGCCCCCCCGGGGCCTGCGGGATGATGGATGGGCCAGACATTCATCTCACCTGGAAGATGACAGGGCCCGGAGAGCGGCAGGGGAGGGGGCCGCCCGCCGCGGCTGCAGCCTCGCACCGAGCCCCGCCGCCGCCGCCGCCTTTTGTTGGTGCCGCAGCCGCTGCGGCGGTAGGGGGAAGCTTTCGCCTCTGAGGGTGGCAGGGAAGCAACGCCGGAGTAGTTGTTTGTTAGGGCATCTTCCCCCAAACCCGGGCTCTGAAGCTGCCAGCTTGCCTGATCTGTCTTCTTGCAGGTTGTGGGTGCTCAGGCAAACACTGCAACGGACCCGAGACCAAGTACAAAAGCAAGAAGTGCTAGTGCACAGGAAAGATGAGGCTTATCAGTGAGCCAAAGCAAGTTTTCCTCTCCTCAGCGAAGAAAGTATTTCAGGGGAGCGGGTTACCTCACTGCTCGCCAACAAGAACCGACGGCTGGTGTTGCCCTCCTATTTCCTCCTGCTCGGGGCAGAGAGCGGCCTCCCGGGGAACTGAGGGTTACCCTCACCTTGCTTCACCTGCAAAGAGAGGCCCCCAGTAACCTCTCGTTTGGTCACTGATTACAGGTCAGAGCCCCAGCACTTCTTACCAGAGTGATCAGGCATTTGGGATTTTCTCTGGAGAGTCTTAGCCAAATTTTTACACAACAGAGGCTTAGTCCGCTCAAGACCCCTGCTTCAAATCGCATCACTTACAAAAGAGAAAATACCTTATAGATGCAGGTCATGATGCTGGTAGGAACCCTGTGGATTAGCCACCAGCCACATGTAATTATACAATTAAACTAGCATCTTTTCAAATCCAGATGTTTAAATGTTATCTATGTATTTAAATGTATGTAAGCTTTTGCTTATGCTTATTAGTAAATAAAAACAGGGGGAGAAGGGGGAGCTTTTCTCATTTTTAACTAGTGCATTATTTTTAAGGGACAGGGGAAAAAGAAAAAATTAAAACCCCTCATCATGGTAAAGGGTCTCACCCGTTTGGTGATAGTCACAGCAGCTGGTGCAGAGCTGAAGCACAGTGCCACAGCCAGGAGGTTATCAAAGGCTGCACAGAAAGTCCTGGCACCGAAAGGTTCCCGTCACCCTCCTTCAAGGATAAGCACTGGTCCTGCCCTGTGCTGCCATCGGAAGACCCCCCCTCTCCTCTCCCAAAGCTGTCAAGGGAGCGTCTGGATGGTCTTTGTTGAAATAGGTGTTAGAGATGCTTCAGTCCCACAGTTCGGGTTTCTCTCCCCTGCCCAAAGGAAGGTAGAGGAATTCAGCTGAACTCCCTGGCAGGAACAGACATTTCCCAACAGGGCCTTTTAGTGGAGGCATCCTTTGTTTGCTTTCTTAATGCCAGTTACCTTTAATCCCAAAATCACCGGGGTCCATTTCAAGTAAATCCGGAAAGGAAACCAAGATGAAACCGAAGAAGAGGAATTGCAATGAGGAGACTCCAAGTCTTAGTGCATGGGAGGCTTTCAAAGAAACGAGGTGAGAGGTGTGACATTTCTGCAGTGTCATTTCCTCATACCTGAGGCACCAAGGAGCCTCCTTCTCTGCCCCCCTCCCCAAACCACTCGCTCACTCTCAGGCCTGGAAACCCCAGGGAACAAGCACAAAATGCGTTACACAGCAGACGCGTCTGTGAGACGGCTTCGCTCCTCCAGCCAGCGCACACAGCCAGTGCAGCAAGTGAAATCCCCCCAGGTGATGCTTTCCCCACTACCTCGCAACTGTTGTGAGCCTTACCGTATGCAAAGCGCTTAATACAACATATCAAAGTCATTTCTGAATGAAACCATTCATATTCTTGAAAGGCAATCTGCAACCCTACATTTTCTGCTTTCAGACCTTAAGGGCTGCACTCCTATTACTTTCAAACTGCCATGATGCAAAACAAAATTTAAAAGGTAGACTTACAATTATTTTTCCTCTGCTCTGAAGGGGAAAACACACCCCTGTTTTAGTGGAAAAATGCCTTCATTGGAGATGGCTAAACTGAAAATACACTTCGTGCCTCAAACACTCTGGCACATTCTTTATCTTGGGTCGCTTTTGTATATTAACTTTTGTACCTTTAATACACAAATTGCAGTGGGAAAACACACTTTGAAAGATTAAATATAACACAGCGAATGCTGAAAAAGTATTTGTTTGGACTGTTAGCTGCTATAGAATAATTTCATGATAAAACCCATGATTTAGTTTCAAGAGTTGGGGGAGACGCAGTAAGAAAGCTGCGAGAGGCAAGAGAATGCAGCCTTTGTTCTGCAGCGCGGATGAGCCACAGCACAAAAACTTGCCAGGTAAGAGGTGTGAGCCAGTTTCCATTACACCGAAACGCTGGTATATTAGATGGATCCTTCTTTTATACGCTAGGCATTACTACTGCCATCCTGCCTGCGCAGCTAACACAGTAGGGAAAAAGCAGGAAAGAAAGGCAACTGGAAGGCTAAGTTCTTGCCTATCTGAGGAACAGCCCTGGTTTAACAAGCAGACAAAATGCATTTTTTAACTGACTGAAGTTAAACCAATGCTGACTGCATACACGCTTACCTTCGAGTACAATTTACATTTTACCAAACTTTTCTCCATTACTGAATCTCTACCGTAGATTAAGAAACAAATGCAGCTTTAACAAGCTTTCAGGTCAGCTGGGATTGCTGGAACAAGTACAGGTTCATGAATGCAAAACATGTTAAGGAGGTCAAGGAGGATAAAATCTTTGGACAGGGATTTCTGGAGGCTATAATTTGCGAGACAAGTATCTGAAAAGCAATGCCACTTGGTTTTAGCTGGTGCACTGAAAGAAATAGTGGACAGAAAACATGTTTGTGAAGGATGGTTTCACAGCATCCAAAAGGGCAATTCCAGAGATAAAAAATAACGGCTTTGTATTCCCATATCCAATCCATTTGAACACTATACCGTTCTTTTCGGCAAATTACAGATTCCATTGTAGACCTGTAAATGACCAGCTCTCTGGAAAATAGTATCATTTACTTTTTCAGTTTTTGTATTTAACAAAGACCAGGGACAGAAGAGAAAAAATCTGAAGGAAGAAGGGAACCAGCACAACAATGCACGAAATCGCAGGCAAGTGTAACAGCCTCAGAACAAAAGAACCTTTGAACTACAGATCACACTCTTTCAATAGAAGAAACAACATAATTGACTAAATTTTATACTTTATAAATGTTCACTTTTATTCAAAAATTATTGCATATGCATTTACAGAGTCACTTAAGCAGCATATTGAGTGAACTGCAATTATTTACTGTAGCCTTTTTATCCTTGTAGGTTTGCTACTGCGGTCTACCACTTTTTTTTTTTTTTTTATTTCCTCTCAAGACCTTTGTCTGTTTTGCTAAACTGACAGGCTTCCAAATTATTAACAACAGTTTTCTAATGAACAATGACTGTAAACATGATAAAACCAGCATGCTATTTCCCCTTTAAAGTTACAAAGTTGGACATTTTTCTGCACTGAAGTAATGACTCAGTTTTTGACAACTAGACTGAACCACGTATACACAGATAGTACTTATGACTCCCTAAGAGAATAACATGTTTAGATGGTTAAAGTGTTCACTTATGATACCTTCAATTCGAATGAACAAAAACATAGAAAAGGTGGGAACAATTCGTTGTACAGTCCTCAATAGCAAGCAAGAGGCTAGGAAATTAGTAATAACAGGAGCACAGATGGAGATTTAGGAACAATTAACAGATAGGTATTTTGTAACTGTCACCAAAACTACTTTCATCATTTTATCTGATAGTAGAAATGTCTCATTTTGTCAGCACTAAACAATTAATACAGTCTCCCCAAAATAAAGGAAAAGATTAACTTCTGAATGTAAAATGTCTGAACAGGTAGAGTAATATTTATATGGCTTCTGTGGAGGAAATACAGACAGTTACTGGGCCAGAACTTCCACCCTGATATTGTCCCAGCAAGCATGATATGGATTTTTAAGTCTCTGCTTAATCAGGTGAAGAAGTTTAGGAGTATCCTAATTTGAACAGGCTAGTAATATTGTGCAGGAAGGGAGATGGGGAAGTGCTAACTGGGAGTCGGAAGAGAGACGGAGCATGCTGCATTCAACAACAGTATTCCTTCACAGCAAGAGACGAGACTTTCCTGTGGAAAGTTTGTGGACCTTTCTGTGGGAAGGGCAATGCAAACGACAGTCAAATGAACTTAATCCAGGCAGGGCCGTGCTGCACAAAAGGAGGACTTAGCAGCCCTGAAACAAAAAACGAGGTATCCCTCCACCGCCTGGCCCTGCTTCCTCCCTGCCAGGATTGCACCATCCCAAGAGCGAGCGAGCAGGCGGACCAGCTCACAGCACTCTCCTTATCTTCAAATTTATTCCCACACCAAGATCTGCGATTTACTGCTAGTCAGTGCTTTCAACCGACGCGTTAATTAGTAATTAACAATTGTAATAATAAAGTCTGTCACTAATTGGACGAAGTGCTGGAAGTTTGGTGGATCACCACCAAAGGTCAGCATTTACTACCAGTCACTCTATAACAGTAACGATTACTACTTTTCTTTATTGCGCAACGGGGAAAGCTGTTCCCCAGTACCAGACGTGCTGGCTTCATAGCGATGCACGGCAGGTTACCCAGCCTCGCTCTATGCACAGGACAAACACAGCGGACAGAAGCTCAACTGTATCAGTCCAGTTTGCTTTCAAATAAAGATTGAGAGAAGGGAAAGAGATATGGACTGAACAGGAGGTAATTTCCATCTTTGTTCTAAGATTATCTTGTCTCATAATTAAATGTTATGTTGCAATTTGATTAATTCTATTTTACAGGAAATAAATTAATTCTTCATCCAATGTATTATCTAAACAGGAAATGTTATCAGTCACAGACAAAGCTATTAGTCTGGTATTACTCAAAACATTTGCTAATCTGTGCCATATAGCTAAGCCTCCGAGAGATAACTGTCGCTAATTTCTACTCTTTGACTTTAAAAAAAAAATCTCACTCAAGAAGCCAGTTCTTGTTTATAACATGTTTTTATGCCACTCAGTGATAAAAGCATATGTATTAAACACCTGTTACTCTATCAGTGATTTTAAATCAGGAACATTTTTAATCTGGAAATCCAACAGCATCTGTCCAAGTGCTTTGCCCTGTAAGAAACAAACAAACAAACATTTCATTTTACTATCTAAATATACCACCTTTGTAAATTAAGTTTTTAAAAATGGTTCAATAGGGTATTTTTCCTATAATCAGTGTAAGAATTCAGTATGCTTTCTAAGTTTTATGAGCATTTATCTCTACATATGCTTATATGTAAACGTTGGGTGAGTTTCATCAAGCCTTGGATTGTAGGTTATCCAAAGTTATATTTACCTTTTCCAATTCTTTGGCTTTCTCACTTGTGAATCAACATAATTAAGTACAGAAAGCTATACAGTTCCAGTTTCAAGCATCTAAACCAGAACAGATTGAATAGTTTCTTCAATTTATTTGGTACCTAGTGCTAAAATCAATTTGTTTTGGCTTCAATTCTGCTATCAGATTCATACATAGCATCATCTTATTTTGTGAACAGTCTTCTTGACTACGCTGAGATTATTTGTACACTTAAGCATTTCTCAGCCTATGGTGGCAGAACTGTGCTTTGCTGTAGCCATCGGATTGCCACATTAAGGGATCTCATCTCCAGGTTTAGAGGTTTCAAATATTTAATACTCAAATTGTACACTTGCAAAAAATATTAGTTTCAGATTCACATAATGTGGTCAACACAGAAGATCTCCTATCCATCTATTTTTCTCTTTCAGATTTATATTAATTGTCAGTATTTTAACTATAGAAGTCATAGGCCAAGCTAGAGGAGTTGTCGTAGAGTTAATGGTTCCTGTATGTACTAGGAAACACTTAATCAGAATTCTCTACCAAATCTGCATTCTCCAAAACATGACAGCCTTTTTGAGAAGCTAATTTTGCTGGTCCATCTAAAAACACAGGTAGCACACCATAAAGAACATAACTGATTTGAAGACTCTCTTACTAGTTTCTTGTGCACGTCTTTTTCAGCAAATATTCTAAATCAACTTTCTACTTCTCTGTATTGTTTTCAAACCTTGAAACAATTAAGTAGATAATGTATATTAACAGGAAATTAAAAGGAACTAATGAGTCAAAACCAAAAGCTTACAGTTCCAGCCCAATAGCTGTTTATAAAGAGACCGTGTAATACATCGTTATAAAAGACAACTACATTAAAATCAATGCTTTGATACATGCCTGTGGGTCACTTCTTAGGGATGCTATGCCACCACCACCAAGGGAATTCTTCAGAACAAAATTTAATCCATGGATGCCTGGCAACTCGTATCTGTAAAGTAAAATCTACACGTTGTTTCTCAGAAGATTTTGAAAGAAACACTTGTACAGAACATCAAGCAAAAGACAGCATGCAAAAACTTTGTGCTGGTGATGGCACCCCCCACTGCCGAGTCAAGTCTAAAAGATAACTGAAGATTAACCTATGGCCTGCCCCGCCTTCTTGTTCCTTTCTCTTACTCCAAATCAACAGTCCTTAATAGTTTTAAAGTAGGACCATAAAGTAATCATTCTCCTCTTACTCAACTTCAAAACTCCTTCATTTCTAATGAGGTTGTTCTCTACATTTTTTTTGGTAAGAGTTAAAGCCCATATAGAAAGCTCCATAGGCAAGAGGTTCAAGATCCAATATGAACACACTGGGCAGAGGGAAGTATTTTCAATATTTCCTAGTTCTGATACTGAAAAATACAATCGCTTGATTCCTGGAACTCACTTTTGCTAACAAAAGCTGCCAGCTAATTGGGCAGGCATCCTCTTTATCGCTGAGAAATAACTATGAGTCACTAGATCAAACTCTTACGACCAACTATAGATAACAAATGAGAAGTAGAGATACATTTCAATGCTTTCTTCGAGCCATGTACTTTGTTCAGATAATTTATTTTAGTGTGACAGGCCTATTTTTCTGTTCCATTGCCTCCGTACTTCCATTTGCCTCTCCTTGCACAGTTTTTCAGTGTTTTGTCATCTTCCTTGTATTCTTCTTGTTTTATTTGGTTTTTGCTTTCCTCCAGTATTTTCTTTGTCTAAGGACTTGATAGCTTTCCTTTTTCCTACAGAAAAAGGATTTAATCAGAACATCAGCAAGACATGAGGAATAACAGAAAGATGATATCCAATTCTTGCTCTGTCTCCAGATGTTTGACTGCTGCAATTTAAATCATGCTTCCTCTAACACCACCTATTTTTCTTTAGTCATCTATCTGATCTTCATCTGTTTGGGACAGATTCTTCAAATCTGTCCTCCGAAATAGCTGGTATTTCTTGCAGTGCTCTTGTACTGCTGATTTTGTCATCCTGAGGTTTATCTTTTTCAGCTCCTTCTTAGCATTGTGAAAATTATGGCTGTTGCTGATATTCACAGCTCTGTATGCCCTTGTGTCTTGGGCATATGACCCAAACCTTTCATGGAAGATGTGGTCAGCCTATGATTCTGCTGAGCGGCCTGGCAAATACTTTAGTTCTCGTTATGCTCTTGCAAGCAGTAGTCGTGGGGTGTGTGCGCCCGTCTCCCAGGTGAGGAGTTTTCACTGCTCCTTCTACTCTTTCATTACCACGCTCTACTTTAGTATTAACATTAGTAGTTGTTATTCAGAAGAAAACGGGTGTTAGCATTCTGTTGACCTTCCTTGAAAACTAGTTGCCAGGCAACATTATCACGCTTAAACGCAAATCCATTGCGAAGTCAGGAAAGTTTATTAATCCAACAGTGCTCTACTAGACAACAGGAATATGGAAGATAAAGCCATTTCCACAATTTCATCTATATAATTTACGAAATTTAATAGCATAAATCAACTACATAGCAGGATCACAGGACCCCACAAAATTTTCAACTAAAATCTCAATATAAAATACCAGTAACCACATACCATGAGAGCTAGAGGTCTACCAAAATACTACATTGTAAATTTTATCCTGAAAAACTGGCAGAGACTTCCAGCCAGCAAGCAACTTCAACTGACAGATCTCTCCATGAGAACTAGTCTAATGGAATATGTATTCTGGAAGCCAATACCTCAGCTCTCAAAAGAATTTTCATTGAAATCAATTATTAAAAAAAAAAAAATCAGGAGAGAAATTGAAGAGTGTACAAAAGCAGAAGCAAATGACAGAAAGAGTAGAAGAATTTCATTTCACTTTCTGCAGTAATTCTGGCAGAGGGAGTATGTAATGCAAGCAACAGATCTTAATTTCGAACATCACAGAATGGCACATTCACTTCACGTACTTTGAGGAAATCTTTTCAGTGAGATACTCTAGCTAAAACTAGGATTACGAAATAATATACAAAGAGCAGCATTTTCAATATTTTAAGGCCTGTTTGAAGCATCTGAGCATCCAAAATATTTCTGCACAAAAAATACACTCCCACAATTAGAAAAGAAAACCCACTAAAACCATAGTCTTAAGCGGCAGCAATACGTCAACCAAAATATTGGCATGCATTTACCCAGCATAATTAAACAATGTAAGTTTAATTAACTGAGATCTAAAAGGAAGAAAATATTAACTAATTGTACAATTCAATCAAAAGTTTTAAGAGCTGCTTTTAAAAAGCACAGAAAACAAATAAACCCTTCAAAGAATACTAAGGCTGGAACAGCAACCAATAAAACAAGGAAAATTCACTGTTCTAGCTGAACTCCTATGCTTATGCACAATGGGGTGCCTGCTTAACTACTTCCGTTAAAGTGCTCTCAGTACATATTCAAAGAAGTCAGGTTTCCCTGTGAATTTCCTGTTAAAAATGCATGGAAATAATAATGGTCCAAAAATTTAGTGCATTTAAATCAAGAAAAAGATAGTATTCCTCCCATCAGAGGAAAGCAGGAACCGAACTCATAGGCTAAAAGAGGTATTTACATATGCTGTAAAGTAGTAATTTTTTTCCCCCATGATAAATATACATTTAAAAAAAAAAAAGGAATCTAGAAGCATCGTATCCAGATTTCTTGTTCTTCAGCTTTCAGTAAAAGTATCCCATAAGAAGAAATCAGCTGTCATTTTTATTTCTGAACACTGGAATGCTCTCAAAACATAAAGAAGATAACCATATTTCAGAAGATGAAACCAGCAAATTCTCACAGGATAATTTTACTATCCTTCTTAAATGACTGACCTAATACCACTAAATGAAAAGTTTCTTATTCCATTTCTTAAGATTACTAGATCTCAATTTATAAAAGTCTTGTATACAAACACCATACAGATAACCTAATAGTAACACAGAGGGCAAGATGGCTAAAGGAAAAAAAAAAACCCAAACATTAAAAAAAAATCTTTCACATGCAGTATGATCTTCTAGCTACTCATCTTACTACAGCATTGATGCTATTTTCAACAATGGTACCAGTCAGAACTCAAGAAACTGACATCCTTTTCTAAACTTTGAGCAAATTTCTGTCTGAGTAATGCTATCTCTTCCTTACCCTCACTTAGATTGCTCTGACCTTTCATGTTGAGCTTGTGCATCACTCCTATGGCCAAGAAAAACTGTGATTAACTGTTAAGAACGTACTCTACGTAGTGGGGGAAGCAATCACATAGGCTTGGGGTATGGAGGGAGGGGTTTGAAAGACCATCTTTTGTTATGATGTTACCTGAAAATCCAGAAGTTTGAGTTCTCAGTGTTCTCTATCAAAATAATCCCATCTTTTCTGTTTAGTATACCTATTTAATCCCTTTAATGAAAAAGAATGAAAGGCAACTGGCTGACAGTCTCAGTTCTGTAGTGAGGCAGAGCCATGGTTGGTATGATTTTAGTAGCAAAACTAATACATCTTTTTTAACCAGTGACAACTGGTTAAAGGAAATGAAGGAAAATGAAAGAGTAAGATAGCTCTTTTTATGACAGGTAAACAAAAAAACCCCCCAAAAAAACAAGTAATTTAAAAAGAAACTATACAATCTGAAGCACATGAGCATAATCCTTATAATCCTAAATATTTCCACAAAAGGACTTATTCTTTTTCCCCAGTAGTTTTTCAATTCACTCACAGAGCTCCATTATCACATCATTAAAGGAAGCCAAACCCAGGAACAGATAATCTAATTAATCAGAATAATTGGCTTCATCCAGACACAGCAAATTTCAACTTTTATTTATGAACATAAACAGCATTAAGGAACAACAATGAATCAATTTCTAAAAGTATCATTAGGAGGCATGACATTTTTTATTTCTTCCCTTCTCTGCTCTGTTTCAGAGGAAATTCAATTACATTTCTTGGTATCACAATTTATTAGATACATAGATTTGTTAGCACTTATGAAACAGTGGGTGAGATCTGCACTGAGCCACTTATGAAGACAAAGAACGGCACTTACAGCACAAAGATCAAGGGTTAAAATAACTCCAAGATATCTCTGAGCTTTGAGCTGCACTTTTCTGACTCAAGCTCTTTGAACAAGCAAAAAGACACTTAACAGTTTATCCATCACCCACGGAAATACATAATGATTTTGGCAGAATCTCCGTATTTGCAGAATAACTGACTTCATATCAAAACAGGTTTTAGAAGACTGAATGGTCTGTTGCAATATTAAGCTTTTGTTTGTTTTTAAAGAGAGACGAAGATTTAAAATCTCTTGACTGTTTTACTGGACATCCTTAGAAGAATGAGCCCTATTAACTCATGCTACAAGAACAGTATATGTCTCATTTGCCAGTCCCCAGGAAGGACCCTGAGCATCTGCCAAAGATACCATGAAAACAAAAACGTATGCTGTCTGCTGGCAGAGGATATTCTTTTGTAGATGAATACCAGGTGAAAGTGTCCTGTTCAGGATGTATTCTCTTTCATATTTTAAAAAGGGAAATTAGCTGTGTTTTTTTCTTTAAATTCTGGCTTGGTATACGTGGCAAAAAAAGTGGGTGAGAGTGGGGTACTCAGAGAATACTTTAGAGAAAGTGAGTGAACTTCATAAAGATTAAAACGTTTTGAAGAGATAGGGATAGGATGAGGCATGTTTCTGATGGAAGATCAGGTAAGTTTGGGCTCCAGTCTATACTGGCTGTGTGAATGTCTTTCAGGTAGTGTTTTAGGGATTTCAAATTCCCAGATCTGCAGTGGCTCTGAGGCTTGGGAAGCTTCATTTGCTAAGGCTCCTGCAGTCTCCAAATAGTTCAAAACCACTGGAAAGATACATGTCTCAAAAGGACACTGGAAGTTATTTCTATTTTGTAGAGATATTCTGTACTGTAACAAAAACCACAGAAATAGCCCCAACACTAGTACGCTAATTCTGGGAATTTAAATGCCTTCACTAAACTGATTCACTGCCTTTGTCCCGACTTCAGGAGAGGCCCAAGTTCACATTCTTTTTCAAGGACTACTGCTCAAGTTGCTATTTTAAAAGGCAAAGAAAGATACATAAAAATATCGAAGACAATACACACAGGTATGCAATATTTACGTTAACATACTTTAAGATAACTTCTGATATATGTATCTACCATACAACTGTGGACTGAGCAGCAAGCTACTCACCTTGTTACTAGTTCTTCTTCAGGTTTTTCTCGCTCTAAAAGGTGTTGGAAGTAATTCTCCAGGGCTTGAGCAGTTAAAGTTTTCTTTAGGTATGGATAGTAGAGGGGATGCCGTGCTATCACACCTGTTAGGTATAACTGCTGTTAGTTGGAATACGAGCTGTTAAAACCAATTTGTATTTATCCTTTCAAAACTGATTTTGAGATCCTCCTCTCAACTGAAACTGTATATATGGATCCTCTTTAATGAGCTCCTGAATAAAAAACAATAGTAAGACAGATTTCCCTCTGTCAATAGAGAGGTAGTGTGGAGCATGACACAAAAGAACGCTCCCAGACTAAGTGATTCTTGGACTTTTTCTGGCTGCAAAAGTCCCTGCCACTGAAAGACACCTAAAGAACAACAACAACATCACAACAAAAACCCACATGCAGTTCTCTTCCCCTAAATGGTTTGCAAGACTTAGACAAGTAATTGCAATTAACCATAACCAGGCATGATCAGTGACTGAAGGTTTGATCCCTGCCCCACTCCTTGCATGAGATCCTGACGTAAGTGTAGGAAATCACAATTACATTTTTATTGCTGTAAATATACTTTCATAAGCTTCAGGTGACTTTATGCTGAAGCTGAGGTTCCACAGCAGGATCAGGAAAGCAGATTTGTGTCACAGGGATCTTTTTATCTGTGGACTTCAAAGCTAAATTAATCTTAGAGGTCAAGTTTGTTGCTGTTATTGTTGTTCCTTAATAAAGCTGTAGTGTCTTTATATCTGAGGAAGCCTATTAGAAATCATTCATGATTTGGCAACAGTACAACAATGGTCAACCATGGGGAAAGGGGGGGGGGGGGAGGGAAATCAAAATTCGTTCATTCTTCAAACCAAAAAACAGTTTCACAAACAAGGACAAGAAAACTATATTCCTAAATATAAATGAACAAAATTCATCAGTTTTAGCACGACAGCTAATAGCAAATCAAATCCCAAACGCACCTTTAATTCATACTGAGCTTTGAACACCACACGCTCTCATCTTCCAACAAGAGAGCCAATTGTTGCATGCAGAAGTAAGGAATAGAAGGAATTATTAAACAATGCAAGAAGCAGCACAATCAATGTAAAGAGACTGCACACTGAAATATACCATTTGGATTAACAATTAAAAACGTTCTCTTACATGCAAAAACAACTTCGATATTTCCTAACACTGTCAATGTTTCAGCCATATACATGTTACAAAATTCATGTATGGAAATATTATACATGACCAGACAACCAAGAGATTATATTACATAACACACACACATGAAGGAGTAGCAACTAATGTGTAAAGGAAACCATAAAAAGGCATTTCTTAATTTTGGGGAGCTCGACTTTGCAACCCTAAACAAAGAGCTTTCTTCATAGTATGACATGCAAGAATTTTTTTCTTAGTACCTCAGATTTCAACAGCTGCTCAACAGAAAACTACAGATATTTCATTAGTAAATCCTTGTTCTACATGGATTATTTTTTGTTTCAGCACAGAGATAATAAAAAAAAAAAAAATCAAGTGATGTGAGAGATTTCAAAAAAATTAAGAAGAGCACTTGATACGTAACTCTTATTTAAGAATCTTGCATCACTTCAGAAAGCAAGAAAAAGAAAAATACCTATGTTTGCAGAGTTGCCTTTGTCTCCACTTCTAGTGTAGGCAAGATCTTCTAAGCGATAAGTATGTGGACCACTTGGCAGATCTATACAATATAAAAATGAATACATTTTAATGATAGCTACAAATAATAATGCATTTTGAAGAAGTAACCGTCATTTCAAGTGTATACTTTCTGCATTGTTTGTAGTACTCCTGAAAACATTTCCAAAGCTTTCTTCCCACAGGAATACCTAGAGAACGAGAGGTGAGGCTGAGGGCCAAAATTATGAAACTGATCCCTCCTGCTCCGTCTCCCAAATCCTTTTTACCTTTTTATAGCCCAATACTATGGCAGGCATTTAATATGAAATATTCAGATGAATATGAAAATTCATCTTGGCCTTAGCAATGTGGTATCTCTGAAGGAGGCATAGCAGCTACCTGTCGTTTCTTGACTAGCTGACAACTTTTGTCGCCTTAACACACAGACCCCTCTGCTTCCAGTGCAGGTGGAAAATACATGTAGCTGCTACTGTCCTGATAATTCCATAATGTCTGTAGAAAACAGTTACAATCTAAAATTCCTTTTCAATATAACATGTCTCTCCCTTTCATATGCACTGTTATAACAGTTATTTATTCAGCTGCATAGAAGAAACACGAGATTTCTTTTACAAATTACTAATTTTGTAAATATCAGTATTATATAAGAAAAGGTCATAAATGGTCATAAATGCATGCTCTATAGAAAGCCAATCTTAATTTTTTAACTTGTTGATGTCTGAGTATTGGACTTTGAAGCCTTTAGGAACATAAAGGTTGTTGCACTTCATTGAACAAAGTTCACATTAAGTATTATTTTTATCCATTTACATACAAAAAAAGCAAACCCACTCCTGCCCAAATCCAGAAATTCAGTCTTGTGGGATCCATACAGTTTATATATGAGGTTTGATGGTTAAGTTACATGGCACAGACCTCTTGCAATCATTGATTATTAAGAGTAGTAGACTGTCACCATCTAGTTTCTGTTCCCCAAAGCGAGAGACGAAGCACTCACTTTGCCACCGAGTTTCAGTTATTCGCTGATAGCAGCATAATACTGAAACTTGAAGCGTAGGTTATATCCCAGTTTTCAGATGGTAAGAATCTAGTAATTTCCAGCCAGTTTTGCTTCTGATCCAACTTTTCTATGGCCATATCAGCTCTCCCGGCACCCCTGGCTTTTCAATCCCAGCATCTCTAACAGACTCATCTATGCTCCCGACTCGCAGTAGTCTTCTCACCCCTCAGTTGCCCTCTCCTCTGTCCCCTTCCTGTCGTTTTCTCATCCTTCTGCACTCAAGTGGCAGCTCTTCCCCTCCCTGCTCCTCGGACACCAGCAGGGGGAACATTCAGAGCAGGGAAGCCACAGCCTGCCTGCTTTGCTTTCTGTCGCAGCTGCTGCTGCTACAGCTACTGCTGGCAGCCACTGGAAGCAACTGACAAATGGCCAAAATACATATATCTATATATTTTTTAAACATCAAACAGTTCAGCCCTGGGCACATGCTTGTCACAGAAACCTTCAGTCTAACATGTTAAAAACTGTCAGATTTTAAGGAATTGAAGAGACGGTCTTGTAAACCAATTATGTTGGACAAACTTCATGTTGCAAGATACAATGCAATTTGAAAATGCAGTCCACCTTTTCTGTATTGTTATTACTTCTCCTGAGGATATAAAACTGTGCCGTTTAGGTTTTTTTTGTTGTTGTTGTTGTTTTTTTTTTTATTATTTTAGTGAGTAGAAGACACAACACTAAAGATATTATCCTCTAGATGTGCCAGGTATGGAATGCCAGCGAAAGGCAGACTATATTAAAAAGTGCAACTACACTGATTTAAATTCAACCACAACATACCAATGAAAGTCTAAATTACACTTAAAATCAAAATTAACACTGTGCTAAGTTCCAGTATGATTTAAATTAAAGTGCACCTACTATTAACACATGGATAGATAGCACTTTGTGAACTGTGTCAAGTGATGAGGTAAACCCAGCCCTAGCCAAATCACCTTTACCTTCAATTCCTTTCTGTCCCCAGAGAATTGCTAACCCTCAGACACGAGCCAGGCTGACATAAAGAGCTTTAGCAAAGCTGGGTAAGAGAGAAACTATGTCCAAGTCCTACTAGCTGCAGCTTTTACTGTCTCTATCAGAAAAGGAGGCTGCAAGTCTATGGCAGTGGCAGCTGGACAAATCCCAAAAGTTAATTTGGGTATAGGGTGGTAGATACTGTGAATGACCAAAATGCCTCACTACAACATTGACACATAATTTGTACAGTGTGTCTTAGTTTATGGTACTTATTTGGTTGAAACAGATCAGGCAACACTTACAAGAGTAGCTTTACTGGCACATTTGAGTGACAATAACAACGAAAACAATAACGAACAACTGGGGGCTCACCACGCAATTTCTGCTGCTGGCATAGCTGGATCAGATCTTTCTGATCCATCTACTCACACCCCAAACACCAACGTATCCATGTTAAACTGCTTTAAGACTTAAATTTTATAATGTAGATCAGGTCGCTGTCAAAGATGAGCTGAAAGACTGATTATAGATTAGTCTCACACAGTGGTTCTTCAGTGTTAGTCATGATAGCATGAAATTTGAAACGGTGAAAGCATGCAATGAAGGAGTTAACACAGGAGGTTTGAGCTTGATGCTCAGTCTTTTCCATGTTCACTTCCATGAAAAATGCAAGCAGAAATGTGCCATGAAAACTGGCAGAAAATATTAAAGGTTGTATTTATTTATTTGGGGAATATTATTTTTGATTAAACAGCTCCATCAGGAGAGGATCTGAAAAAGTCAATCTAAAGTTCATTGTTCATTTTGGACAAGACTACCACACTTCATGCACCACAGAAATCGCCTTATTCTTTAAGAGTTGTTCTTTCAATATGATTCAAGAAAAAAAAACGTAGTGTTTCTTCAAAGGCTGAAGTATGACACCGCTTAAACTGTGTAAGCTGTAGAAGTCTCTTCTCCATCAGATATTTTACACAGGCAGTCTTTGACAGTCTCCCTTTAAACAAAACCAGTTCAAGACAGTGTTCTGGTGTTCCCATTTATTATTACCCTAATTGATTTATCCTTCATGATCTGTTTATCAGGAAATTGTTTTCATTTAATAAACATCTTAAATAAATCTACAAAAGAATTCCCTTCAAAGCTAGGGCAAATGGTAAATTCAAATTCCACCCTCCCAGAACCACATCTAGCAGCATTTTTGAAATCCGTTTTTGCATATTTCTCTTATCTGTTCAAAGACAACTAACAGTCCCTCACACTTGGAGATAACCATGAAACTAAGAAAAATACTTCCCTCCTTACTAAATGCTGACAGAAAGCGTTTTAGCAGAAGTTACTCCTTTTACAATCTAACCCATTTGTCTATTTCTCATCCATGCTGTCCATGCATTAAGCCACAGAAGTAGGTATTTAGTCACATACAGAAAACATTTCTATTCACAACTAAGGGCAAAAGTTTAGAGACCCTTCTCAGGGGAAACAACCAGAGGAGCTCTGCTGTTCCTCAAAAGTGGGGTTTTGCCTGAATAAAGCCTGAAGAATTCAGTACTTAAATGCTGATGCCAGGCACCTCAGAAAGTTTTCTCAAATGATAAAGGCAACAGGGAGTCTAATAGCATTTTGTTTCTCCAGCATTTAGCACTGTAGTCACCTTTGGGAAGAAAAAAAAAAAAAAAAATACCAGGACCTTTGCTACCCCCTTTCTTAAACAGAACGATGACTTCCTATTCCGTAACTCGCCCAGTCTGGTGGTGCAAATCCCCCACTGCCCTCCTGGGAACTCCCAGGTATCAGAGAGATTCTGCTGCGACATTAGATTTGCAACAGACATAAGACCTGAAAATATACTTAAAGAGTTTAACTTGTTTCTGTGAGACACATAAATCATTGCACTGAAGAGAGGTTTGAATAGATGGGGAAAATCAGGCATCCAGTATCAGTGACTTTCAAATGGCAATAAACACAGTCATATGTGTATTTCAAAATTTCTCTACATGATACAGAACATTCCCTACTGACTTATGATTAGTTGTTACACTATTCTATTACCAGTTTTGTGAAATACTGCTCACCTATACCTGGAATCCAGAATAAATCTTAACATACTGGTGCCTTCACGGCATTAATTTTTTGAGTATACACAGATTTCAATACCTGAATTACTCTTTCAGCATTAGTATTATTTTTAGAAATATTTCTAACAAGTAAACTTTAGGTACAGTCACTTGATTTATATTTGAAAATATCTATCCACAGCTTTAAATTAATTCTCTCATTTCTCCGGTGAGCAGCAATAAGGTAATAAAGATTCTGTTTAGACCAAAAGGGAATTATGAAGTGTGCTATACCTTAAGAAATGCTGTATATAGTTCTGCCATTAGAAAGAATATAAAAATTTTCAAGTGCCTAGCACTTTGAATAATCCGTAACCTAGTACCTAGCTTGTATGAAAAACTGATTGAACATTTCCTTTTCATTGCAGACATCCTGACCTGCTCCATTCAGCTCACTGGTTTGCCCTTCTCAAGTTTCTTCTTTTCTCTCTGCAGAGAATTTAGTTAGGCGAGTCTAACAACAACACAGCAATTATCATGCTGGATCATTAGGCTAGTGTGTTTTCTTTAAAAGCCACCAGTTCCAGGTTGATCCCACTCTTGTTCATTCTGTGAAGGCTGCCATATGGAATAGGGACAAATTTTAATTATCTAAATGCTAAGCATTCTGTAAGTCCGTCCTCCATTCTGAACACAACTATTTTGATGTAAGGTAAAACCAACTATTTCCATGATTAACAAAGTAAGATTGCAGTATACTTTGAAACCATGTTTCAATTTCAAGCCAGTGTTTAACTGTCTTCAGTTGTGTCTAAGGCTTAGTTTTTTTGAATCACAATTTAATTACATACTTGTTATAGTCTCAAATACATTTTATGCTGTGCGATGCTAACCTCCTTCCTTCCAAGACAATAGCTTAAGTGTTTTGCAAGGGATTTTAAAAATAAATAGTATAAAGAGGTAAAATATATTTCACAGACAAAATCTAGCACATGATTTTCCAGGAAAAAGACAGCAAATGATACATTCACAAATAAAAAAGATGAACATACCTTTCAATTCACTGCTAATCTTAGGTGGATCAAACGAAACAACCTCATCTGATGTAAACGTGAGATCCTCCTCAAGTGTCTCAACATGCTGCCCATTTAAAAATAGGCTGATCTGGAAAAAAAATACCCATTTTCAAACTGTCAAATTACAAATCCTGTGTGACATGAATAAATAAAGCATATTTCTAATTAAGTATTGATCTAGCACATTTTCAGTAACGGCTTTACGGATAAGGTGCTCTTTTTCTCTTTTTTTAAAAGTCACAATAGCGATCCATTATAAACCTAAAAGAAATCTTTGTGTACGAAAAAAGCCTAAAAATCAAAGGAATGCTCTATCCAGTTGGCTATGTTTTAAGGGAAGACAAATCTCTCTCTTTCCATCTCTCTCGATATACAGCAGCACTACATGGAATTTTGTGTCACAACCCTTGACAGCAGTTGGATCCCAAAACTTGAAAGCTTCCAGCTCTTCCGTGATATAACCCCCTTTTCTTCCTAATGTCACTGTCTGTATTAAATGACAAACTTCTCTTTGGATCCTATATTCATCTTCAAATAAATTTTGTGAAAGCAACTTATAAAAAATAAATTAATACTGGATATTTTGTGTTTATGTTGAGATGAAAATATGAAATAAAAAAATGCCATGCTGTTCATCTCGCATGATGAGCTCTCCCTATCCCCTCTCCCCAAAGAAATCTGAAAAAATACAGTCTCAAGTGTGCTATTTCATTAGCTGATTGGGCTATTCACTTAAGATGTAAGCAAAGGTTTCTCTGGTTAAATCATATAGCACAATCGTGTAGAAAAATCAACTGCATCCATTTCATCTGCACTGCAGGACTCCCAGTACTAAAGACTCAGACATACCATCAGGTTACACTGCCACAACAAAAAAATATACACCAACTTAGCTGCAGCAGTTACCAGTGTTCAGTTGTCAGCCAATGCAAGCTAATTCTACTCAGCCCTCTTTCTTGATTATTCTTAGAGAATAGCTAATAGTGACAAAGGCCTCCAATGCTTATGCAAGAAGATGATTTAAAAAAAATAAAAATATTTCAGAAACGCTCTTCTTGCCTTCAGGGGGTTTGCTAGAATTTTTCTCCCTAGAGAAAAGTTTTCGGTTACTTTTTAAACATGAAAAAGTACACATGGAAAATAACTACTGTTTGCACCGTAAAACTACTGGTGATCTATGATAAAACCGGGACAATTGCATAAGAGCAGTGGAAGCAACAAACGAGACATTGAATCCAAACTGACACCCAGAAAGGTGTTATCAAACACAAAACAAAAGAACCCACTGTGGCAATGGTAACATATCTGAAAATCTCCTTATGGAGTTTTTTGGGGGTTTAGGTCAAATGCTGAGCTAGAGCAACTAGACTCTTTGTAACTGAACTTCCAGTCTAGAAAAGTAGTTAATTCATACCTTACTTACTCTGTAATCTCTAGCTAGACCATTGTTGTTAATACATGGCTAAAACTTTGACTCCAGGACTTGAATCACTTACACCACACTTTTACGTAACCTTTAGTATTACTGCAGTACAGCAGTGATAGGTCACATGGCATTTTGTTAATAGCTTATCACTGCATTCATCAGGTTAGTTACCTAGATCAAGGATTTTGATTTTCTGTATTGAAAGGGGTAGACGAGACACTGTTTGCTTTCCCTGCTAAATTAGGTTACTATTTAATCTCAACAGCATTTTACCAAACCTGGAACACAGTGCTAATTAGCAAGTTTACATTTAATTTGATGAACAAAACAGTGGTAGGCTAAACTTCCATAAAGATAATAATTTCATATTAAACTTGGCAAAGACAAGCCATTTGTATACAGCAAGATGTAAGTGACAATAAAAATAAGTACTTGAACTTCTTTAAACAACAAAAAAGGCGTCTGGGGGTTTTAATGCTTTTCCACTATGCAGAGTTTATAAACTTAAGTTTTAATAACTAAATAGCATCTCCTCTGTAAAATTAATCTTAAATTATTTCCCACTAACGCAGAGTACTACTCAAAGAAAAATGTAACATTTGGGCTTATTTGTGCTAAGCACTGCATGCATGTTAAAAATGCAAATGAAACAGTCCTTTTCCGAAATGCTTAGAACACTTAAAGTGATTACTGATAATCATTTTACAAAGTTGCTTTTTTGATCAATTAGTTTTTGTTTGTTTTCTCTGCCCCCCCTTCACTTGCTGCCTGTGCTCCTAAGGCTTCCCTTCACCACCCTAAGCAGAAGCCTGCCACAATACCTGTGGTCTAACACAGAGCAACGTTCTGGCCTTTGGCCACTTTCCTGATGGTGAATGAGTGAGAAAGCTCTCACTGAGTGAGAAGCATCGTTATTAGGATGCCTTGGCATGAGATGCACGCAACAGCTATAAGTCAGTTAAAGGTCTCTGAAAAAGAAGGCCGTATATGCAGTTTTGTCTGCAGTCTCCAAAGGATAAATTAAGTATCTGATGGCATTCAGAAAAGCAGAGACCAACATTCATAAATCTAAACATTTCACGTTTTCAGTAAAACCAGTTTCTTCAAGTTTATCTTGAAGACTTCAATCTACACAGAGGTACATGCTTAACAAAAGCAGGGCTCTACCTCAACATTTCATCTTACACCATAATTTCTCACCTCGGACTGCCTACTCATCTGAACCATAACTTGTCAGACTGAAAGAAACTATTGTTATGAACTGAATAGGGCCACAGAGACAGATCTCATCCACAGGCTCCGCCATGATACTCATCACAGTAGTCTCACAGGCTTTCATAATTTTACAGCTTTTGTAATATAGTTAAGAGCAGAAATTACTACTCCCATTTTCATAGACAGGGTATTTGGAAGGAAAAGGCCAAACTCTCTGTTAAGGCAAAACAGAATCAGAGGAAATTCACTGATTTTAATAGTTATTTCCAGTAGTATATATAAGAAAGTAGACTCCCCAAAAGTCAGAAGATGTGTCCAGGTTCACAATATTAACGTTCAACTCTCTGAACACCCAATTGCCTTCTCTTAAAAGAGGGACCATTAACTTTCAAAAAATACATCATTTTCATAAGGACTCTCTGCAAATGCAGTAAATGTAACTCAAACCTACAATTCTAGGAACACAAAAAGAAAGGTTGAGTTTTGATGCAAGATATTTCAAAATTCACAGCAATTAAAATGCAAGGTTGACAAGTTCAGCTGTTGTAAGACATTCTCTGTGAATAACATTAGTCTCTGGGAAAATATTTTTTAATCAAAGTTACCAGAATACTTTGCAGCTTTAGGACTCAAAGTCACTGAAAAATGCTAGAGTCAGCAGTATTTTTCAAATTACTTCAAAGAGAACAGAGCAGGCTTTAAGCAGTAAGTCTTACCTGAACATTGCTTTTGGGATAATAGAAGAAAAATGGCTTCAAAACTGGAGACCTAGACACACAAAACAACAAGCATCAATACATTTAACCAGAAATTAATGAAAATGTCAGATCATGCATCTTTAGACTATTCACACATCATATACCTGGGAAATTAAAAGCTATTTAGCCATGATTAACAATGGTTTTCCAAACAATTTTGGAAAGCCTGAGAAGTGCAGAAATTCCTTAAATTTCATTATTAAGAAAGGAAGATTTTGTTTTAAAAAAAATAAATTTTGTAGGGGGGGAGCAGCCAAAATAGCGAAAATATTTTCTTGAAAAAGGATGCACTTCATGACATTGAAGTCTGTGCATTTGCACATTGCACTGTGATTAGCCCCACATTGATACCTAGGCTAGTTATACAGAGCTACTGGAAATATATTTACAGTTTCTTCCCACATCTCCATATGCAAGACAGACATATCAAAGTACTTGCTTAGGGACAGGAAAGTTTTAGATGCTCTCATGAATCCGCATGGAAAGGTGAGCATATAAGTCACCAGCAGATTTTAGCCATATCTAGAAAAACACTGAATCAAACCAGGATATTTTTTTTTTTTTTTTAATATGCTCAACATTATTCTGTTTGGCTCGCTCACATAATGGATTCATACTAACATTCTGTGTGACACTTGACCTCACATTTGTAAGTGAAGTGGGCTGGTACAGACCTAAGTTTGCTGTGCCCAAATTCCAAACCAACAGGTACAAGAAATCTGGTCCAGAAATCTGCATGCATTGCCACATGTTTGAGCTACTGCCCTGCCATAAAGTCACACTTAAAAGTTCTCCCTACAGGTCATTAAGCAAAGACATTGTTATGAGCTGATTAGAGATTGACGTAACTCATATTCCATAATTCAATAATGGATTTTACTATTTGCATACATATCTTGTAGAACTCACTAGTATCTTGTTATCAGTTATTAAGCATAGCGTGCAACGGAAAGACTTTAGTTGCTTCTGTGGTTGCTGTTTCAAAGTGGGGAACCTTGTGATGGTGAGTGGTAGGAACACCACCATCACACATTACAAGTCAATGATCAGAAGTTAACTTACACTCTGGGGCGCCCTCCAACAATTCCAGTGAGGCCAGGTGCTGGAAATGGAAATTAAATTCACAAAAAAACCTGTTAAAGCCATCGTCAAAACACTAGAGCTCATAGCTTATCGTAGCTTGAATCGTTCCTATAATGCAGATTTAATGAATACTGAGAAATATCTAGCAAGTTACAGATGTTTTGCATATGTTCTCATTAATTAATAAAACTGAACATTTTATACAACAGTTAAAGAGGCAAAACATGTAAAAGGTACTGTGACTTTTAACAAAAAAAATAAAAAGAATTTGTTTCAAAATGTGCAAAGTATAAAGTAACGTGGAAGAACCTAAAGATTATTTTGTATACCAATGCCAGTCAGGCAATACATTTGGTAGAAAAAAAACCACCTTAGCTTTGGGGTTTTTGTTGCTGTTGTTTTATTTACTTTTAAAGAGAGCAGAGAGACATTTCTGACCTGAACTATGGTTTGTTTTAATACTTGTTTAAAATGACTTTTCTTATTAGATTAACTGTTTCAGAGCAACTTACATCTTTCTTTTTAGCATTATCACTGGCTAACTTTGCTTTTTTAAGGTGCTGGGTACTGCAGAACCCATTCTCTCTCTTTGATACAGAAGTAATTTAGGGGCTTAAGTCACTAGCATGATCCTAGATTTGCACTAAGTCAGCACTGTGATTGGACTCTTGTTTACTCTCAATATCAGGTTGCCAGGCTTTACTACCATTAAACCCATCCACCCAGCTCAGTATTTATGAAAGAAACGGTTCTGCTCTCCTCATCCTGAGCATAGCTTCTTACCCTTCCTTCTAGCATGGATAGCATGCATACACGATACATCACAGCTCCACATAGTATTGCAGGGGAAAGAAACTGTGAAGTGCATACATTAAATCAGTCTAGGAATTAAGAAGTGTGTTAAACAGTCCCTTAGAAACAAATGCTGTGGAAAGCTGCCCACATGGTGCATTTACCCGAATTAATCCTGGTTAAAATGGGCTTCATGCTTCTTCCAGGAGTGAATTCTCTTAGTCTGTTTGGAGCACAAACAGAAAGCCATGTAACCACGCCGCTGTGGTACTAAGCTCACACTGATAACCTCTGCTTCTCAACAGACTGTTTTAGCTTGGATCCAGTGCCTTGGTAACATGGATGCATACCAGTGGCAGCATAGATGGTACAACATAGTGTAGATTACAGAGTCTTGCCATATTCACATTCATTGGAAGTGATTTCCCCAAAACAGTGGTTAACAAGGTGTTCTAATGAAGTTTTTGAAGAGGGATGCTGTTATGTAGTCCCTACCTCGATACTGCTTTATAATCGGAAACACATTTGGAATCAACAAAACTAATATTCAGTGCACATCTGAATGATTGATTCAGAGATGGTAATTACAGTAACTAAACCTGAAGTTATGGAAGAGGTCTTTTGCCTAAGGCTAGTCCATAATCACTCTGCCAGCTTGGCCAGTGTGCTTCTATAGCATTTACACAGTGTAACTAATTCACAAGATAAATAGACTTCACTAAGTATATTTTTAGCCAGAGGCTGAAAAAACAAACCAACCAACCAACCAACCTCAAAACACAGCAACCTTTAGAAGGTGCTACAGTTGAGAACAACCGGTATTAACTCCCCCTCTTTCCCCAAAAAAGCCTATGATGTTTTTTAGTACAGGAAAAAAAGAATGCCTTCAACAAAAAACAAAACAAAACAAAAAAGCCATGAATAACCACCTCCCTACCCGCTAAGTTCTGCTGCAAAAAACGTGGTAGTGGATAGAATGTAAAAGAACCCGTTAGCGTTACACAATTTTAAATGATCCGGTGAAGATTCAGCCCTATACATATTACCCGTGCACTCTTTCAAGCAGAAAACTGCCATTCAACATTAAAAGCAACTGCAGTTCTTTTATTGAATTATGCGCCTAGTTTGTTTATTTAGGTTGTTGGGGAAGGAGGCTAGATACGGTAAGGTCATGTTGAAAATATAGGTTCATAAAGTTAGTTAATTTAAATTATCTGTGGACTGTCACATGGCTCACTTCCTGCTGGGCAGCTGAACTGCTCATTAAGGATACCAGATTTTGCTCCGACATCAATTTCAACTTCCTGAAAGCTCTCAAAGAAAGCTCTTCACTTGCCTGCTCTCACACAACGCAACTTGGCTCCTACAACAAAGCAGTCCGCTGAACACTGACGAGGAAACAACCCATCTAAGAGCAACCAACGCTCACACCTCAAGGCTACAATAACCTTCCACTGCTGCTCGCTATCGCTAGTCTTGCAAAGGTCTCCAGCATAAGCTACTGTAACAGCAGATCTGTCTCTGGAGATACTACAGCTACCCCCGCACATAAATGCAATTGCAGAGCAAAGCTACACCGATATCCCAGTTGCAATGTTATTCATTTCTATCTTACAATTATCTGATCCATTTTTTATGTTAACGTAAGTAAGATCGGAGCACTCGGGAGTACAATTTAATTTTAACTATATGCAATTCCTATTTAGACTTCAGGCAGAGAAGATGAAGCAAATCTTAAACCGATTCTGGCTTATAATCAGTGATTTGTTATTTGTGTAAATAGCACTAGAGCACAACACCTCGCCTCAACCCAGGGCTCAGATCCCCATTACATTCCTCCAGTAAAACAAAGGCGGCAATGGAAGGTGAAGCACAACCAGGTAAGAGCGGGCTTGTCACTGTGGCCAGACTTACTTCTGCTAAGTCAACTGCGATCTCCTTAGATCAACTGTTGTCCCAAGACATCTTTAAAAAGATGTACTCATGCTGTACTTTATGCTTACTTTACATTGATTGCTTAAATATCTGCACAGATGCTCTCCCTCCTGCCTTTCTGGAAGAAGACTTGTTACGTACAATGACATGAGTAATTTGTCATACTTGTAGAGGGTATCCATCAGGCTGCAGTATCAAGTTGATAAGATTATCAGCTAAACCGAAGCTGTTGATCTCCTTCCCCAGAAACTTTACCTGACCACTTTTTGGTACCAGAGCTCCGTTCATGAGTTCTCAAGGCAGATCAAGTATCACTAAGTACAGTGTCATCCTATCTGCCACCAGTCACCCTCTTGAACAAGCTGCTTCACTTCAAGTTGATGAACAACTCACCATCACTATCTGCCAGCGTCTGTGCCTCAGAATGGCACAAAAGGGATGCATTGCAAAGCGAGCAGAATGCCTTTAAGTTGGAGACCTTCTTTTCAATCTATTTATATTCTGTTCATGTTCATCTGTAGGTACAGTATTTGTCTGCTGCAATCATCACACTGAATATCATGATATTTATTTTGCTTCAAGTGTATATGATCCAAAAGCCCACCACTGCCAAGAATGTTTTCCCTCGTACCGCCGGAGGACCTAGCCCGATAACTACCAATTCTCCAGGTGGCTGGGCATTTAAAAGGAAGGAGTCAGTACTGCAGATTACACCACTTGAATTCCACTGATTTCATTAACTCCCAAATGCATGGCATGATTGGAGAAATGTCAGGCACCAAGTCCACTAAATTTACTTCTTTCTAGTTGACTAAGCACTGGTATAGGACCTTTCCTTTGGATTCTGTGCCTAAAGGTTTAAATCTACATGGAATCTACAAAATAAGGAATTATTTATTATTTAGCAAGTGCTGCTCTTTGGTTCATCTGCGCAATTCTTCATGCAGTCTTAACCTGCCTTTTCATTTTATGACTCTTCCCTCTAGCCTACTTTCAATCTTATGCATTTTCAGCCCAACTACCTTAGGAAAACTAAACCATCATCCTCTGAGAGTACATGTATGTATATCTGTATTTGTCAGTTTTTTCCCTTTGTGTTCATGATTCTTCCAGCACACCTGCAAGACCCCAAATTTTGGGTCCAATGGCAAATTTCACCCAAATCTGAAGGATGGAGAGGAATCTCAAGAACATCAAAGCACGCTAACACCCCATGACCACCACCCCGCCCATGAGTTGGCAGCCGTCTAGCGATGGATTGCATGTAGATAATACAACGTAAAGTCCACTCAAGATATACTCCTTGATACAGCAGTTCCACCGTTTCTGATCCTCCAGAATGCTTTCTCTCTCCAGCTGCCTCTCAATCTTTTTTATTTTCTCACCCTACAAAACTCATCCAAGGATGATGAGTTTAAAAGTTTAAACGTATTGGTTTTAAAGCTTTTATACTTTTAAAGCTCATATACTTTTAAAGCTCATATACGATATGCTGGAAAAGACAGCACGTTTCTGATAAATTTCATGAACAATGGTAGCAGGCAAACAAAAAAAAGAGTACTAGGAAAGCCAGTGTTGCTCTCTGTCAGGGCTATCACAGCTCCCCCCTCCTCATCCTTTGTCACTCATTCTTCTCTCCTCCCCTGCACCAGATCTGGTGTTCACACAAGCGTTCCAGGGAGTGGATCCACTGAAAACCAGCCCTGGCAAAAGGAATACTTAAAATCAGCCCAACCAACCACCATGTTCTAATACGTTATAATCTATGCCACAGATACGGCACCCTGTAAAATGCCCCACGGCAGGAAAAGCTCTGGTTAGAACCTGCAATCAACCTATGAGATGCAAATTCCCAGCAAAACAAGCTTCATTCCTTCCAGCTCTCGTAATTCCCCACTGGATTTTCTGATGGTGGGAAGCCTTATGTTTTCCTTCCTTAATAGTTCCTCCGTTTTATTCAAATCCTACTTTAATGGCCACACCCAATTTTGGCTTATTACTTCTTATTCTTTAATCTACTTCTGTCAAAAAATAATGAATGTTTCTGTACAAATCTGTATATTTTTCATCGGATTAAAACATTATGCAATATATGAAAGATGCTAGACTGCATGAAACATTTTGTAAAATGTTTTTCAGTAAAAAAGCATGAAAATGCTCTGACTAGTGGAAACCTAAAAAGCTTTAAAGTACTTTAAATTCAACAGGTGACACTATTTTCTTTGAAACTTCAGAGTTCCAAAATACAATAATGTCTCTTGCTCACCAACTTACAGTTTTTGACCCTAAATGGTTTGTCCCTTATATTTCTGGTGACTGAATTAGCTCAACCAAAAGATTATTCTATTTACCGCATATTCTAAGGAACGATATATATGATGTGTTTATATATAAAAAACAGACATCAAAGAAGTCTCTTTCTCAAGCATTATTTTAGCTGATCGAACTAGACAAATCTGAAATCCAAGGTTTTATACTCAACACTTCTTACAATATAGCTGAGTAGAAGTACAAAATACATACAATCTTTGTCTACAGGGGTCAATTATATGATCTTAATTATTCTATCTATGTCCTCTGAATACAGCAGATAAACTATCTTCTGCAATATTATTTTCAAAAAATAAGGACTGCAGTAAACTGTTAGAACCAGGACGTTTCTGGAAGTATCTTCCAACACACTTAGGAGATCAGTCATAATATTTACATATACTCAAGCACTTTAAAATCTCAAGTTGTATTAACCAGCTGTCATCTTAGTGTCAAACTCCGGTCATTTTAATGTGAAATAAGGGTCAGCACATGATTTCAGCTATTAGTAAAACATTTCTTAGCTACTGAACCACTATTAAACTATAAATGCCAGTTTCCCACAGCAAGGCACTTCTTGAGCCTCTTCTACACTGCATTTTATTCAGAATAAAATATCTGAATTAAATAAGATAAAATAAATACACCGCATCAACACAAATTATTTAAATGCTAACCATAGGGCTGACCAGATGGTATATAATCAAGATACTTTCACTGAGTAGTACAAACCTCGTCTGCGTTTGCTAGCTTTTATGAAGTGAGGGTGAATTTCTGTAGACTGGGCAATGCAGAACCACAGCAGAACTGGACTGAACTCCCACAGGCTACTACCAACTTAAAAATCTGAGTCTGTGTGCCTAGGATTCTTCACTGCCAAGTATAGAAAAGCTCACTTTATAGAACAGGAAAATAGCTGCGAAGATCCCATTATTAAGACTGAACATTACAGATACATTTAAAGTTTTTATTTTTTTCAGGCGACCATACATGCATAAAACCAAATAAACTTGCTAGTTGCTGTTAAAAAAAAAAGGCTATTATCAACTTTCAGAGTATTGAGAAATAAACAGAAAGCATAATTTTACTAATTGAAAGTTTAACAAACTCAGGTGTTAATTGTAAAAAAAGATAAAAAGATTGGAGTGTGTTTGGCTTTTTTTTTTTAATAGCTTGTATCCGTTTCAGCCCATCAGAAGAACATAAACCAAATGAAAACTGAATAAGTGTTCAAACTGGCAAACTAAATACCATGCTCAACAGAAGTTTACAGTAAAAGACTTCCATTCCAAACAGAAAATAAATAACAAGTCACTCTCTAATGTATGGCATGTCTATATACAGTAACTTCAAATTCTCCTCAGGGCTTAAGAATCTCATCTGCAGTTTTGATACTACTTGCGAAAATTTCTGTGCAAGTACACTCATGTGCCCCACTGGTCTTCAACAAAACCAATGAGAATTCAAAAAAAGCATTCAAAAAAGAAAAAAAATGTTAGGGAATAGCTATGAAAATCTCAGTCTTTCACTCTTGGTTATGGAAGCTTTTTGAAAGATGCCACCTTCCCAAACTTTTCTCTTGCAGGTCTAACTCCTTGTCTATATTGCAGAGCACAAGCGCACACATGCTTCAGCCCATTCCAACATATAGGTAACATTCCTTTCTGTCACAGAGGATGAGATTTCAAAAGAAATAGGACATTTCAAATCAGCACGACGCCTTGAGATTGTTGTCTGTCTACTGATTATCAGAAGTGAAGATCTACCGTAAATGGGGTGGGATGGGGGAACAAGCACTCTAATTGATTAAAAGTTACAGTGATCTCCTTTTATGAGGTCTAAGTTTTATTATCCTTTACATATACAAATACACAAAAAAACATATAATAACCAAAAATGTTTTGACATAAAGCTGCAAAATTAGTCAAAAGTTAAGAAATACTGACATTAAGACTTTAAATTCACTACAAGAGCTAAAAAGCACATCTCTGACACTCAAGACCTAACATCCTAAGTTTTAACTCTCTTGCTGTGAAGCATTAGGAAGATAACTCCTCAACAAAATTGTTACAATATGCCTTTTAATAACAGGAAGAAAAAGAATTCTTTTCGTCTTACTGTTGTTCCTTGCAATGTCTTAAATTAAAACTGTAACTGAAAACTCCCTCAAAAAGTTTATCAGGCAAATAGCTCAAAAAATTTTGACTCAAGTGATTTAAATTTAGCCTAAGTGAAAGCCGCAAAAACTAGGCTTTTAGTACTGGCTATTAAAAGGAATTAATACCTATTTTACCTACAATTTATAATTCTCATATTATGATACTATTGTCAAAATAAAATTGCCTACCAAATCTAGCTCAGGGCTCCACAAGTAGCAACTAGCAGGCTGAAACAACCTGACGAAACACCAAGAGTGACAGCGCTCCTGGATTTAATCTCAAAAGATGTAGCTCATAAACACAGGTAAATCTAATAGCCTAGGCTTGGTCCTGCCTCCCCCTCAGACAGGCATACTGGAAAGTCCCACGGACCAGAGCAGGAGCTCTTAGGAATGCCCACCCTTCTTCTGAACCATCAAATCTCCTTTCTCTATTCCTCTTCTCCTCTACTCCCTGTTCTTAAATTTTAGCCAGCCTGGTACCCTTAAATATTGGTGGAGTTCCTCTCTAGCATTTCTTACAGGGAAAGCAGAACCAAGGACTCAATTAAAATTCTTTTGTGGTTAGGCGTCCTTCCACTATCTCAGGAAACCATCTGTAAAGCAGACAGAATACTTTCCGATGTTACTAGACGTTAGAAAGCTTAGTCAATTGTGTTTACACAGGTTGCTAAAGATTCTTGGATGAAAGGTGCTAGATATGAAAATTATTATCTGTACCACTGTCCACACATCTAACAAACACCAAACTGCTACTGAGGTGAAAGAAGAATATAGTTAAAAACCATACTTCACCATCACTACATACAGTCCAAGCAGAAGAGCAAAGCTTTTCCTTTTTTTCTTTTTTCCTTTTTGTTTGGTACAGACCAAATAAGCGTTCTTTGTTTCTTAAAGGTCACTCTCAAAATGTCCAAAAAATAATGGAATGAAGTGTTTCAGTTCAGGCGACATCACCCTACAAATCAGCAACTCCTCCTTTCTCCTTGCTGCTGGTTATGAAGGATTTATGATTTGTTCCTGCTTTTCCTCAGTTTTTCATTAAAAGCATATAGAAAATAAGAAAGAAGGGCTATTTGCAATCATGCTTATAGTCACTACTAACACAGGAGAGCTGGGGGGGCAAGACCAAGCTGGCAACCCTTGAAATGCAGGGCTTTGTTGCTTAAAAGGTGCCTCTGTTTTCAACAGGAAAAGCCACACATGCTTAAAACCTCACCTGGTGTGCATCCCCACAACTGCCACCATTTTGGCAAACCAAAGCCACACAAGGTTACATCATACATAGACTCATGTGGGATGGGCAGAACAGCTGTTTTCACTCAATGCCCAGCAAGGAAAAAGTGGTGCAGCACTGTACAAAAAGGGACCTCAGGAGCTCACTGCCCAGAGCACTTACTCAGGGTATGGGAAGTTCAAGTTCTGGGTTCTTTGTCTGTGGACACTCCAGCCCTCCTGTAAAAGTGACCAAACTCCCGTAGGGCATGCTCTGCTTCTCGCTGAAGCTGTTACACTTTGGAGAACAGTAATCATTTGCAGAAATGGCCCAGTGAAACAGAGGGGGAGAAAAAGCCGAGGGAGAAGGGGTGGGAACTGAAAATCAGGTCCTGTTATTAGAGAATTCACCTAGGACAACAACATCTTGGTTCTGGCTTCTGTTCCCAAGATCACTTATACATCTATCCAACAAGAGTTTTAATTTAAGTCTTGTCTATGGAGCTGTCTGTTTTAAGACAATTAAGCAGCGGGCGTTCCTTGTTCTGCTCTTCACAGCAAGTTCTGGCAGCCTACACCACTGTCAGAAACTAAGCATCATTAAGCTGATTCAGTTCGTACACCACTAATTATTGTTTGGCAATACTGTGCCTTTTTTTTTTTTTTTTTTTTTTTGCTAAGTCTCACTGAAGAAAATAAGAAAAGAAAAAAAGACTCTTCATAAGCACAAGTACCCCACATCAACAAGCAGCCTCCTAAGCACTTCGATCCCAAATCTGACCCTTCTCTGCATACACAGAGTTTACCTGTGTAGGTAACATGGAAATCTACCAGACAGCAGCAACTGAAAGAAGTGACTGTATGAAGCAGTCTCAATATATCTTCAACAAATTAAAAAAAGACTATTTATGGGGTTGTTCAAGCACTCGGAAGCATGTCAGTAAACAGCTCTGATATCCTCTGACACTAGTAATTTACATCACGGAGGCCAAAATCCTTGTTGCAGTCCTGTACCTGGCAAGCAGAAGTGCTATTTGTCACCAGATGTCCCAGATGATTCCAGAAATATGCTCCTTGCCATTGCTGCTCATTAGCAGTGGTTTTATGAATTGAAACAGATATTTTTTTTTTTTTTTTGAGAATAAATGTTACAGGATGTTCTACAAAGTTTAAGCTGTCCCTTTAGGAAACAAAACCAGCACGCCCCCCCATCATCCACATGGGCTGCCTAACCTGATTCTACACAGGAACGTATCTGTTTCATCACGAAGAGCACTGATAACATGAACTGAAAGCTTGCTTATTGAATTGTAACTCAATTTCAATACTGGACATACTCCACCCAACCCAGGTAGTGCAGATTTTTGACTTTTTTCATTCTGTGAAGAATGGTGGTGAAAGGAAAAAACTGAAACCTTAATAAACCTAGCACTTCCAGACTTCAAACAAGGTTTATATGCACAGCAGTTGCTTTATGAAAGAAGAGGCACAGATTAAGAATTTGGAGAGACAAGTACACATCCATTAGCTTTGGATCTTACAAATAAGTAATTGTTTTAAAATCTACCCAGGTTTCCTTTGTTCAAAAAGATAATTGCTAGGGGATTGTCTATGCATATGTAAAATAAAGAGTAAGTATAGATCGTTACTTTCAGGTATGTTACATAGTCTACTTGAATAATGAAAAAGGAGAAACTACTTCAATTATGAATCCTTAACTAATTACAGAAATGGTAATTTGGTCCAAGTGTGACAATACCATATTTCATTCATTACAAAAACCAGTCTTCAAAAGCAACTTACATCTATGCTAAATGCTGACCTACTAACCAGCCTTCAGAATTGCCAAATCTCTAAAAATTATCTCAATGAATATTCCCAATTAGTTCTACATGATCATATTCTATGTTGTAGGAGGGGAAGGGGGGGAGAAAAAAAAAAAAAAAAAAAAAAAAAAAGGACAATGCACTGACCTTGCCTCTATAAACACAACTGGGAAAAAACCCAACAAACAAACAAAAAACCAAGCAAAAAACAACTTACCCTGCATTAACTATATCTCTGCTACCACTGTAAAGACTAAAACACAGAATGTGCACGCTTCCATACAATTTTGAATCCACTGAAAATAAAATGTTTATTAGTTCCTTAACTGCAAGGCAATACCTAACCACCCCTCCATTGATCAGGATTCTAGATTTGCTATGGAAGTTGCAAGATTCAGATTAAGCTCATGTAATTTAGTTTTGAAGATCTATGTAAATCCTCAATATATTCTTCCATAAGATATGTAGAAGCCATTGCAAAATATCTAAGCTTCAGTCCTCAAAATAAGCTGTCCAAATTTTAAATGGATAATAAAAGTGGGATAAGTATCCATAATGCAAGCAGGAAATCACAATGCATGAACGTGCTTCTTACAACTGAGATGGATACAGTGGTGACACTTAAGTGACTTGGAAGGAGAACAGAAGGAAAAAAAAAAAAAAAGAAAAAAGAGTTTGCTCAAAATAATCAAACAGTAAGTCCTCCTAGAAAGTGAAGAGAATCCAATGACATTTATAAAGAACAAATGTAAAGGTTTTTTGGAACAAATATTTGATAAAAAATAGAAGCATAGATCATTTCACACTAGGTGACCCTTATGCGAATACTTAAAATATACACTCGAAACTAAGACAGACATAATTAAATCACAGTATTTTGACTTTACCTCACAAGCCAAAAAATAAATTTTGCAATAGCTGCAGTACACCACAAATTCATACAAAAATCAAATGTTAAAGACGGATTAATTTGAAGTTAGACTTAATAGTGCAGGACCAGAATTTGAGTAGTTAATTTACACTGTGAATAAAGAACTAGATGCAGGTTGTTAGCATTCTCACTGCAGTATCATATTAAAAAGTTTTTAATTATATCTGAAAGTTGTAATTACCTACACAAGCAGCTACACATTAAACACGTTAGAAGTATAGCAGTATCTATAAAAACCTTTTGCAGTAACATCAGATAACTAAGTGCTGAAGAGAACCTTCAAAACCCTCAAACTGTACAGCTCTTCATAAACTGCAATGTTACAGCCAGACAGTGTGGTAAGTTTGACAGCTGAATAACATTCTTAATGTTTATTGCCAGGGAGGTCTAATAGCATTACTGAGTTTTAATAACATGGTGAAATAGAGTAAGACACTGTTGCAACTCAGTGTAACCATGGGTAGGAAAACAAAGACAAATGAGGAAAAGGAAAAAAAGGCAGGAAGGGCCAGCAGCAGCAACAGAAGGATAAAGAGTTTCAAAGGAACAGAAAGGTGGACTTCCAAAACTTTCATTTTATTATTTTTCTAATGTCTGCAGGTCTCATTTCTACATCAAACATAAATACCTTTTAAAAAATTACCATTTTACTACACACAGTGCAATCAAACTGAACACGACTAGTCATGCTGGGGTGGGGGGTGGGGTGTGTGGGGGTGTAACTTCAAAATTCTTAAAAGACAGTGTGAATATTTACCCATGCCAGTTCCAGCTGGTGCAATCTCTCTGGAGAAGATTTCTACAGCTTCTTTTCGCTTATGGTGTACAGCAAGCCAAATAACAGCTTCCCGAGGACCCTGCTTCAAAAAAGTCAAAAGTAGATTAGCTTAGATGCAGACCATCAGTTAAATTTACCAAACTGAAAAATAACTGTAGCTCAGCATTCAAGTTAAATCTAATGGAAATGTTTAGTGCTCACTGCTACAAACTACAATTTTCATTCAATGACTTTTCATCCAGCATCACTATAGTTTTGTTAATGTTTCATTATCTTTTTTATTTTGCTACCATGAAATCAACTATTCGATATTTCAGACTGCTAGGATACTGTGCTGCTTCTCCAGCGTTCTCAAAGAATCAAGTACCATAACTAACAGTACGTCATAAGAAACTAAATACTTCGCTTCACTCTCGGTCGAACTGGCAAACAAACTTTCCTCTTATTTTAAGTGCACCGAGGAGTACTTTGGGGTCAAGTTAGAAAGCCAGGTTTACTTCTCTTAGCATCAAGAATTAAGCAGACCTACTCACAGAAAAGAATTCAAAACCCAGTCCTGGGGAGTTAAATGGGAGAACAAAACTTGTAAAAGCCACCACGTTTCCAGAGAAGAAAGCAGACACTCCTCTAAAGGTCAACCCAACCAGTACTCTGCTCCCTACTCTACAGTCAACTAACACACCTGCCCTTGCAGATAAGCACTCTCTCTCTCTCTCAAAGATTTTACTTCTCTAAAAAATCTCTTTTCTGCCACTGAAAGATCTACCAATCTACCAATACACTGGCAAAAGCCTTAGAGTGAACATTAGGTCCCACTGAGGGCAAAGACTATTTCTTCAAGAATTTGCATCCACCAGTAAGAACCACCTTCGGTCTACCTTCGAATCGCTAAAAATGTCAAACCTGCTCAAAATACAAGTCTGTTCCTACGTGTCTCTTACTTGTCCCAAAGCACAAGCACAACTATTTCCATCATACATATGAAATAGGACTGCACAAGGTATCAAAATCTACTGGTCAGGCGTTTCTCACACAGCACTACTCCCAAGTATGGAGCTCTGCAGCAGGGTATTTCTTCTCTCTGGAAGTCAGCTTTTTTGTTAATGAGCGTGAACACAGTTTCTAAAGGTTCTCTGGTAACCTTACATGAAATTCTTGGCTTACTTAAATCAATGTAAAATTCAAAAAAAGCAGGAGTCTGACTAAAAGATACTAGGGGATTTCTTTCAGTGTTTGTCTTTTTTTTTATGCCAATAGGAAGGAATATATTTCATGAAAGCATGAAAAACATACTGAAGTTTTGGGTTTTTTTTTTTGTTATGGACTTCATAACTGTCTAAATGTGCTGTCTAAAGAATTCTTGTAGATTTGGTAGCTATTCTACTAAAAATGTAGAAAAGTAAAGGAAAATTGAACATATAGCTACTTAGGATACTGAAGAGGACATTTTCCTGGAAGAAAGGAACAACTGGATTTTGGAAGATCCAAGCCAGATGTTTGCTATACCAGGAAATTAATATACATGACTGAATAACCCATTTTTAGTTTATTCCAACTTTTTTCCTTACATATAATACTTCTGAAGCATTAAATAGCTTCCCAATTGTGCGTGAAATCATGAAGACCATTTTAAAATATCATTTTTCCTCCTAGTGTAACACTTTTAACAGATTTTAGCAAAAAGCCTATTTCTTTACAAATACAGTAACCAGTGACATTTTTGAAAACATCGGACATTAAATACTCAGCAGACAGGAAGGATACAGACGCTGTTAGAATTCAACTGCCCCAACTTCAAAACACAGGGGTTGACGTGTGGAGCAGAGCGGACACTTTTTTTGGTCAGATGAAAAGAATGGAGCCATGACTCCTTAAAGGAGTCCTCCCTCCTCTGGGCGAAGGAACAGCATCATCCTGCACAGCACCATATTTTTTTATGACTTAGCACTGAAAAGACAGAGGAACCTTTCTTCACACTAACGGCATCTTTCCTCTAATACACAGGAACAGGAGGGAAAAGGATAACACCTTGAAGTTGTTACTACATGCAGGCAGTTGTTAGATGAACTGAATTAAAGTTGTGATCAAACAAAACCACGTCTCGTCCTTCTTGCTGTATGTTTTGATGTTTATTCACTACTCAAAGTTGAATGCGTGTCCCTGATTTCAAGAACTAGAAGACATGTCAAAAAAATTCTAAAATTACTTGAAGCAATTGTTAATTTACACAGCCGGCAGTGAAAAATGCTAGACTATTATGCCTAAGAAAATATAAATTTATTCATTAGAATTCTAGTAAGTGTAACAGACCCATAAGAAAACAAACTGTCTCCCCCTCCCCCAATTTTAAGACTTAACTAAACATTTTAAACTCAAAAAAAAAAATGTTTTCCTCTTCAAAATGACCTGAGAAACTACATGCTGGATCTGAACTCTCAAATTGCCCATTTAACACATCTCCGTACTCTAGTGCTACTTATTTTAATTGCCCACATTTCTGTAAAGCTGCATTTTTAAAAAACATTACATCAACCAGCAAATTGAATATTAGCTTTTGAAATACTGATGTCTTGTATATTAGTACCATTTTCCTGCGTGTATACAGTACATTTTTCCCAAAAGCAATACTGTTGAACATGTCAACATTCAAAAACCTCAGGTCAATTTCAGGAATTTAAGTAACTTCAGCAATGTAGGAACATGGATGTATGTCCTAGTGGCAGCTGCTGAAATGGTGTTTATCACAGAAGTTGTAATACGCTGCACCAAGCATTCTGGCTACTATAAGAGTATCCCAGAGAGACCATTATGTTAACAGACTACTAAATCCTCCATTCCAACTCAAATACACGACAAAACCCCAACACAAACAAGCTCACCTACGCCAGCTTATATCAAGGGAGGAAAACTTCCTGACTCTATAGCTGGCGATCAGCACAACTCAATAATGAAAGGCCTTCTTGTTTTAGCACGTTTAGACTTAAGTCCTAAATCTTCATGAAGTTGAAAGACGATTTTACTCTACTTCCTATTCCAGTGGCATATCCACACAGAGGTACTCTGAGGTACCGTAACAGTAAATATAATTGCTTTCATCTTTCTTAAGTGCCCCTATGTAGTCATACTCACACAGAGACACACACAGTTCACTTCCCAGCCTCCAAGCTCCCAGCCTGGAAAATACCTGCCACAACACTGTAGGAAATCCTGCAGACTTGATTCACGTTTTTATTAGTTTATCTCGATACTCGTGTAGGCAAACCCTAAAATAAAAGGTTTAGCAGAGCCAAGGTAGGAGAGGTTGTATTATTCCAGCAGATCATGTATCACTGAAAGGATAGGAATTTCCTTCTATGAATACAGAAACAGATGTCCTGATCAAGATAATATAAATAAGAAACCAATCATGTTTCCAATAAAAAAAGTTTCACTAGATTGTTGTAAAAAAATTGTTGCTACACAGAAAATATGCAGCCATGACACAAACTCAACAAATCCTTTTTTTTTTTTTTTTTAACATTCAGCATTCCTAAAACTACCAAGAGATTAATTAAATCACTACAAATAATAGGAAATACTCTTGCAGAAAACATACTTATGCATTCATATTTGCTTCCCGGTTCTAAGCTGTACCATGTCTTCAATATTCCATTTAAGTTCTAGGTTTACTTCCCTGCCCACAGATGCAAGATACAAGGGTCTATGAAAATAATAAGCTGAATCCTGTTCTGAGTGGGTGAATCCAGTATTAAAACTGGGTATATAGACTATTTTAAAGTAATTTATCTTAGAGTATCATAATTAAAACTAAAAATGGCAAAACAAAGTTATAGTTCATCAAGTCGTAACAATGTGTTGTAAATTGGTTAACAAAGGGTTAGTAGAAAAATAACAGACACAGCACATACAGTTTTTATATAGCAAACTCTAATACCTGATGTACTATTAATAGATACCTTTCATATGAAAAACAGCCAGTACTTCTAAACCATGAACTCACTGATGCTGTGACACTGTCATAACCCCCTTCTTCCTCCTCAACAGAAAACCACAAAGCAGGAGATATTAAAAATTAAACACCACTGGGGTTACTCTGCTGATTCAGGTCCCTTTCTTGCTCACGCTGGGCTGCTGCTGACGAAGCAAGCTATCAGTGGCAACAACCACATAAACAGGCGAGGAAGAGTGAGAAAGGAGGCAAGCATTTCTTGATTTTTCAAGGATACTTTGTGTTGTCAGGAACAGTCAATACTCCACACAGCAGCTCAGACTACAGTATATAGGCCTACATAAGCCTGGGATATACGGCGATTTCACAGTTGCAAAAGCAAACCTTTGCACCCAGTTTGACAGACCTGTGTGAGAATTAGTCCAGCCACACCAGACATCTACACTGAGCTCCAAATATTTTTCAACTCATCCTGTCTTGGTATTCATGTACATATTTGGTTCTCCTCTTTAAATTTAGATGGTAGAATCTTCAAAGCAGGAACTGTTTTCCTTATGTGTTAACATACTGCCTAACATAACATGGCTCTGGTTTTGAACACTACTGCTTGCAACCCAAATGACCCATGTCTAATTTTGTATGGAAAGACATGGTTGGAAAGAGCGTTTAAGAGACTACATTATTCCTACCTGCAGCCCTAAAGGGCAGATGTTTTCCTTAGGATTCTATGACTTTGTATTTTAAATGGAAAAGCAAACCCCACTCCCCACCCCTTTTTCTCAAGCTACTGCGGCTGCTTTCCAGATGAAAACTCCTCTGGTGAGTTTCTTCCGAACTGCTGGAGGAACCAGGTGACGGGGGAAGGCAACAGAGCGATTTCCTGTATTTCAGCCTCAGCTCTCACATCCTATTTCAGGCATGTATGTGCTTCCCATACAATGGAGATAACGCTCTATTTACTTTTAATGTAAGACCTGGGAATTGAGGCTGGAAATACAGAAAATACTACAAATACTCAATTTCATTTGGAAAATTTACTTAACATACCATAAGCAAGGCAAACTGAACAACAAGGAAGAAGAAACTGCTCTTTTTCAAATCATTATTCACTCTATACAACAAGACAGAAAACTTTCTATGTAACAATTTAATTAAAGAATGTATTACAATGCATAATCATAAAGAGCTGGTATGAACAGAACACAGACAAGTTCAACATCTGTTCCTATGTTTCAAAATTTTGATTCTGCAATCTCAGTAACACACTTAACATTGCAGGGTTTATGGTCCTAGAAGGAAAGACCACATTACAAAGCTGGTTCATCAGGAAGCAACTCCTGCTGCTGTGCAGAATGAAATTGAAGTTCAAGCACTAAAATGAACAGCTGCAGATATAACTTACCCAATTTCTAAGAACACTTAATTTGTATAGTAAGAAGTTCACTGTCTTTCTCCACATCACGTTCTTGTTTCCTACACATACAAACTGTCAGCTATTTTAAGCGTTGGCACTCCTCAGATCAAACTCAAGAGAGCTGAGTTTTGCCACGTGTACCTTAAGAGTTTTGCAAGACTGCCATTGACAAAGAAGAATTAGATACTACTGCTTTGGAACAAACTAACTGTCTAAATATTTAAAGTGCATGTAAGTGAGGACAAGATTTACAGTCTTTTTCCTTTAAAAAGGACTTTCATATTCTAGATTAGGAAAACAGACCATGGATATCACAGCTGTAGTGGCTATCACCATCATTCATATTCTTACATATGAATTTAACAAGTCCCAGAATACAATGCAGGACTATATAGTTGAAGATGGTTTCACAAATAGTATTCACAGACAGTTTTAAAGTTGCACAGGCAACAATAACTCTGCCATTTCCTGACTCTGCAACCTTTATAATGTGGTCTTTTAGAGTTACATCTAATGCAATACGTCTAGATCGTAAGAACTTGTATAAGAAGATACTTCTTCAGACGAATAACATCAGAACCGACTACAACAACATTTTTCTAAGATTTCGTACCAGGGCTTCTGGAAGACCCAATACTGCAAAGACCTTGTCAGTGTTAATTTTGTACACTAAGTAGTGACACAGTTCTTTGCAAGATGACGGGGCGAAATTCCCAAGATGATAGTGACTTCCTTTAAAGTTGTGGAAAAGATAACAATACGGAGAGATTAAAACAGGTCAGTAAAAGTTTAAGAACACTCCACTGAATACTTACACCATCTATACTCCTTCTAGCATGAGGTCCATATGTATCTTCAGACCCTAAAACCTGTATGTTAACTGCACTGTAATCTTCATACCCAAGCTGACTGAAAATAAGACGAGTCCTGCAACAAATGATTTTTTTTTATTAGTAAACTGCCTCAAAATGATTATCTGAAGTAGCCCTGTGTGGTCCACAGGAGTTAGCTCTGTCACGTAAACTGGACTATGAATACTTTACACTAAACAAATATATCTGAATACTACAAATCAAGCGATTACCGACAAGGAAGTTATGCCTCTGAATTTATCCCTAGGTTTCAAACTGAGCCTTTTGTTTATTCAAATTATTTGAAAGATGACAGGCAAAGACAATTAAATGGATTTCCGCTCTTACTTTTATCTCTAAAACAAAGACAGCTTGAAATGTAATTACAGTATATGCAGTCTTCCTGATTTTCATACTGGTAATTCAGTTCTTACCTCTGTTTCTGCTATAAGGCATTATAAACTACCAATAAATACATGCAACTACCTCATTACATCACAGGCACCAATGAAGAAAAATCAAACTGCAGAAGGAACTTTTATTCAAACCTTAAAGGTATTTATTTGGGATTAATGAACATAAGACTCAAATGCCAAAAAGTAGATGAAGTTTTTAAAGAGAACGTTTCTTCACTACTCATGCCTTTCCAGTCTGGCACTGAAATCCCTCAAACTCTTTCTATAAGGATATTTCCACCAAAAGCATATTGTGTCAAGAGTGCCAAGTTTGTCCAATCGCAATTAATTATGGGGATGAACATCACCTTCTTTTTATACACCATGAAAACACACACTGCTTTAAGAGAGCCAGGAATTAATACTGTTTTTTTGACAAATTAAATTCGGATTAAATAGACTGTTTGCAACAACTCTTAGAAAAAACAGCCCGACTCTCAAGCACTAAAACTGAAAATGACTGCTATAGTTTAAAAAAAAAAAAACAAAACCACATATGAAATCCAAAATTAAAAAAAAATCACAGTAAAAAAAGTTAGAAAAAAGTTTTAAAAGAATCCAACCATTAAAAATAGTCCAAGTTATTAACATGTTGCAGGTTCAAAAATAAGTTAAATTCTGAAGTATCTAAACTGGTTTCCCAAATAATCTAGGTCTGGCATCCTTCTAGCTGTATAGAAGATTTTATCAGTTGAAACATTTGAATTATGTTAGGATGAGAAAAATATTTTGCATCAGTGGAACATTTTGAAGACACTGTTAATATATCATCGTTGTAAACATTAGCATGGTACCTGAAGCATGAAGCAGTGTACAGGACTTAAATACAAAATGTAATTTTCTAATTGTTGTAAAGAGATGAAGGTGGTCCATGTACCACAAATAAGGCCATCTTTATTTTGATGACCACAGAAAGCCAGAGACTTGATTTAAGGTATCAAAACTTGAAAACCATGTCTGTAATCAGGTATTTTAAGTTATTTATCTACCAACATTACAGTTAGAGATACTAGAGTTCAAAATACATTCTGTGGGCAATTTTTAGCCCTTTCATGTGTCTTGGTAATGCAACAGAGAGCCATCAAAAATAAAAGGACACCAAAGACTACTCCAAAGAGACTTCTTCACACACATACTGCCAAACCTCTCCTGCTTTCAAAAATGAATAAACAAATAAAGGAGAAGCATGCAAGAAAGAAGTAAAAGAAGTCATATTACAAGCTGCCAAAGCTGCTTAATGTCTTAGGCTGCCAACTAACTTGACCTGTACAATTGAAGCACCTTAAATTTGTGCATCTTATTCTGTACTACTTGTCCTTACACTACTGGGCAGAATTTAAATCTAGAACAGATGGGAAGCTGGTTAGTTCAAAGATCACATCCTTACAACATTCTCTTGCAACAGGAATTGGTGGAAACACTGAAGTCAGAGCTTCCTAAAGAGATGTAGCTGCTGGTAGAACATTCTCTGGCAGTGATCAGAACAGCTTAACTCTTATTCTATATCTGAGTTGACATACAAAACTTTCAAACATGCTGAATAAATGATTCATACATTAAGCTGTTTAGGACTGTGTTTGAGATGGAGAATATATTGATGAACAATACTGCATATTGTGATTTTTAAGACACAGAACAAGCCACACCTGCTCCAGGCATGCCTCATGGGCTAGAGGCCACTTATCAAGCCAGTTAACCAGCCTCTGGCTATCTCCCATCACCTCTCCTCCAAGGATTACTCAGGACAGCCCAGTAAGCAGGCTGAATGAATTAATTTTCTAGTGGTCACAGAGGCAGCAGCTATCACCTAGCTTCCAAAAAGATTGCTTTTTGGGGACTTCGGAGTCCCTGAGTCTTTGTATTTAACAGCTCTTGAAGGGTTTTTTTCTTCACTGATTTTCTCAGTAGCTCTGGGACATGTACACTTTTAGCATTTACGCCACTCTGAAGAAAGGGATTCCATAGCTTAATTACACATCCCGTATCAGCCTGCTCTCATCTGCTATGTCTCTTGAGGGAAGTCACACAGCTCCTCCTTCACCACAGTGCTGCACATGGGCACATGAGCAATAAGTCACTCCAAGTCCACAGTAAACCTTGCATTTCTGACAGGTGTCTATCCTAGTGTACTTGCTGCATGGGTCTGTAACAGGATGGGGGGGAAGTTATATATAAAATACGGCACAAAGAGATAGATCTCATAACTCAAAGAGTGGGGCTATCGAAGTAAGTGCTCAGAGACTTCCATGAGGAGATGGAATTATATTTAAGAGGAATCCCTCCTTGCCCAAACACACTGGCATGACAATACGACTAAAGGTTTATCAGTCTGTCTTACAACTGTAAAATTGTTCTAGCAAACAAAATCATTAATCACATTTTACAAGGTAATAAGATAATTTTGTTTAAAACAAACTTGGTGAACTGCCTAAATTTCATAGCACTAAGATTTTTTTTTTATATAAAGTTCTGTGAAAATCAGTGAAAACTAGTTTCACATGGGTTTCTCTCTGGCACCTAATAAATTCTAGTCTGAGCCACAGCTTTTCCCTCATTCATTTTGGTTTCTCTCCACTATCCAGCTACCTATTTTCAACAATATTTGAGACCTTTCTCGCTCAGTCAAATGTAGCTGAAGCGTAGTTATATGTTGAAAACAGGTTTCCTAAACAAACTACTAAAGTCTCAAATGTCCTCCCAATTGGAAGATTATAATCTTCTAGGGTTCTTACAAGGTTAATATGATTGCCATCGTATGTCACAGTTTTATTTTCACCATCTCTGAAAAGAAAAAGTCAAACCCCCTTCCAAGACTCATATACTAACCTTTGCAGAATACTTTCCGCAGTGCGTTTTCCTTTTTGTATTGCCTTTGGACCTCCCACTGGACAGACAGCAGTAGCTCTGAAGCCATCAAGGTAAGTGGCATTTACCTAACAATAAAAGGATTATGAAATCACATGGGATTCAGTACTGATACGCTATAAACGCTCTCTGACAATCATTATCCATACGTTAAGCAGAAGTGGAATAGCAAGAAGCCATCATCATCACAAAAATTTACTCCATTATTTAAAATTCAAAATTCTATTGGAGGAAGATTCAAATCTGCAAAACTATGAAACTCTGAATCACTTCTCACTGTCATCCTTAAATTCTCCTGTACTTATCTATTTTGGTACATAGGACACATTCTGATGTTGAGAAGCTGAATAATCTATCGCAGTGAAAATAGATCAGACATAAGTTTCCCAGAAGTATTAAAGTAAATGTGGAAAAAATATCACATACACACATGTGCACACACAGAAGAACACACTACACATAGCAAACATTTAACTAATAAGCATTTTACTAGACTTCCAGTGCTACAGCTGCTTAACAGAGCTCTAATACAGTGAAAGTAATGACCATAATGCACGGCCATAAATGGTAGAAAAGCTTTAATAGGTATATCCAAACAAAGCATGATGAACATTTTCAACATTTGTTACCTAAAAGAAAAGCAAACACAGAAGTGAAGAACCTGGTCAGACATTCAGCATAACTCTCCACAACCAGAAATGTTTTTCCTACAGTGAATTTTCAAACATTTTACCCAATCTACTTTTAAATGTCTCAAAAAACAGTGTTTCAGCTATTTCTTTTGAGAAGCTATTTCACTGGTAATATATTTCTCATTATTTTCCCTGAAATTTAACTTATATCTCACTTTCTCTTATTATTGTTTTACTACCTACACTTCACCTTTAATGCAGCAATTAAATAATTTTCCTCTACACTTACTGCAAAGTTACTGAAAGATGTAACACAGCCTTAAAATATTTCTAGCTTGTTATAATGCCCATTCAGTCACTTCCTAGCCAAGCTGAACATACTAAGCTCGTTTCCTAGAAATTACTCTGAAAACAGGTGCGCAAAGCACATGTCCATTTATCACTGACAGCCAATTAAACAGTTTCAAAAAATAGAAATATTTCACAGGAAGTCTAACTTACATGTTTTAGAAGATCATTACACTGTTTAATAGGCAAAACATAAGACATCTTAAAAAAATATTCCCGAACACATACATTTCAAATTTCCTACTTAAGACATAATAATAAATAAATAAGAAATAAATTCAAACTTATTTTTATTTTACTGCTATGTAAAAAACAGTCACTCTGTTTTGTTTATTCCATTTCATGGTTCGTCAACTGAAAATCTCAAATCTCTGTTATTTCCTTTAGATATACAGAAGTATGGAAATGTAAAGCCAAGAACAAAAACTGCAGGAGGACAAGGCTGCTGAACAGAACAGTTGCGGAAAGTTGCTGAGAAGCAGCAAAACATATTCTGCTTCAAACTGCACACTCGGACCAAGGAAGAAAAAGTAATTCCTGCTTCATACGTTCACTGCCTTCTGTATTTGCCTGTATCAAATTCCACAATTTACTACACGAATAATAACAGCATTAGCATAGCTATCATTTTATTGATGGAATTTGATATTTTGTACAAAAGTATACTTTGTTCTATGTCATTTCCAGGAATTACTTCTAAATTGACTTCTCTGTCAGTTATATGACATTGTAGTGACACTGTAAGCCTGATATTTAGAATTAAACATCTTTCAGAAATGTGCTTATAATTTATGTTTTAAGACTTTTTTTGTTGTTTCAAACACAACAAAAATGTATTTTCAGATAAAAAAGACACAGTTATTCCCAGGTACAGATAATGCAGACACAGATCACTCAGAGAAAGGAAATTTGTTGTTCCAGCATTATGTAACTAGAACTCTTGAACTAAATTAAAATTCTGAGGAAATGCAAAAAGCTGACAAGAATTTATTGTACTGAAATTGTAGGCTGCCTATCAAATAAAAAACAACAATGCTTCATTATATTAGGTGAAAGTTTAGGAAAATTCATGTTCAGATTACATTCTCACAATACTTTTAAAATATCAAACCCCCTTTTCATAAATCTGATACAAAGATGATTACCAGAGAGCTGACAGAAGTGAAAAACTAAGGGCATGAGAAAAGAGACCTATGGTATACTACTCGATTCCAAAAATGTTTTGTCAATATGCTTCAATTATGGAGCCTTTAGAGAGCTCTTCTATTCTGACTTTACAATTCACCAAAATCAAACCTGCTTTGGTGATATTATTAATCATCTTTGAAATACTGTGTCTTTTAAAAACTGAAACTCTATCTTATATAAAACTGATTTTAAAAGTGTCAGCAATATTTTTAAAAATGCATTAAAAAGTTTCAAAGAAAAATTATGCTCAAACATACATTATATTATTTAAACAGAAATATTATCACAATTTCCTGCTTAGGCTAACTCACTTTTGATATGGCTGTGCTAAGCAGTTAATTTCTGACCTCAGCCTTGCTTCTGTAAAAGTCAGTTTTGCCACTAGTTTAAACAAGAAAAAGGATCTAGACCTACTGGTACTTCACCAGAATTGTATTACCTTAGCATTCATTCAGGGAATGGAGACCACTAGAAGACCAACATGTTTTTTATGTATCAAATGTTTGTCTTTTTTTCTTTTCCCCCTCTTTCTTTTACTCTCAGGGCAGGGAGGATGAGGATTTTAAAGTGGTAACAGGTTTTGGCAGAAAATATTTAGTATTTTCTCCAAAATATAGAATTTAGTAAATCAAAAATACCTTACACTCCACAGAAAGAGAGAATACCTTATAAAACGTTGAAGGAGGCGATCCTTTTGCTCCATGAACTTTCACTGCCCCACCATCAAAACCTATAGTGGTTAAAAATCAATATTTAAGCTTTTTCAATATAACTTCAAAGACATTCTTTTGTGATACATATTAATCAAATGCACTTAATTAAAAAGCAAATCATCGATTGCTGTACTGCCACAGAAGAGAGAACCTTTCACGAAACAGTCCTCCCTACCTTAGAAACACAAACAGCAAATTGGTGACTAAATTTATGACTTCAATGAGCCTTTTAATAGAACGCTTGAAATGTTTATTCATGTACTTAAAAAATACTTAACACAGAAAGCAGCCTTAGGACTTCAGACCCAATAGTTATTTTCCACTTAACAGCCAGTTATTGCACACACACGAGAGCATACAATTTACCGCAGTTGGCTGGAGTGGACTGCAGTCTTTCACTTGGTAAAGAAACAAAACAAGAAAGATGAGAAACCAGTGAGAGCTTATTTGCTGATAGCTTAGTAAGTGAAAGGACAACTTAATTTCAGCCTTCTTGTCAGTAACAGGAACAGAACACTCTGAATGTATGTTCCAGGGCAACTACCATGTTCAGTATTAGGAACGTTAATGCCAAAAAGAAACTGGAGAAAACTGCTGTCATGGCATCAGGTTCAAACCTGAACTGGAGAAAATCAATAGGTTCAACTCCTTGAAAATTAGCAGTGCGGGTTCAGCACCTCATGTCAGACAGACAGAATTATACTGTAGCTCACCTGTACCTAACCTGTGCTTGCATATACTTAGGAAGCAGGTCAAAGCTTTACACAAATACTCTGAAGAGATCAAATCAGAACATATCTGAAAAAGTGTATGTGACTAGCAGAAATTCTACACGTCACTCAAATAACATCATCACTCTCTCCGCTAGATTGACATAAGGTTAACTTAACTCTCTTACTACAGAACAATGTCCCTACAGGCAGGGTGACCATCTGGAAGAGTTTAATGTTCCAAGTGAACAAGTAATACAAATTAAAAATCACACAAAACAAACTGCATAGCATCCATTGACAAAAAGAAAACAGAAACACCTCTCAGTTCAAACACTACAAGTAATCCAGCAGGACAATAAAATTGGCAACGTAAACAGCAAAAATAGATAGCTTGCCTGTTTTTACTGGTGTACGTGTCAAAGCACTTCAAACTGAAAATATTTACGAAGTCTGCCCATTTTCCATCTGTTATATTTCTAAGAGGGCTAACTGAAAGTTCATGTGAAAGTTCATTTTAAGTTCAAACATGTCATATCAGGTCATGTGCAAGCTAGAAGTTCATAGGAAGGTTAGGGTTTCTTTTTTCAAAATAAAAAAAAAAGACTAGTGGCTAAGAGTAGCAAGCTGGCCTTATCAGACTGCCATTTGGTTATATTACATGAGCAGAAGGTTCACTGTACAATTTTATGGTACTTTTATTATTGAAGCAAAATATTTTTGATGCTACAGTGTTTTGAGTTTTATCACAGTTAAGTTTTTGAGATTTCAATTGTGCTAAGTTTTATAAAGACACTCGCCATACTGTCAGAGATAACTTCCATTAGCATGAAAAAGGATATATAATACAGATGCAGTAGAAAAAACAAAACTTCAAATGACTGTAACTAAACATTTTTTTCAAGCTGTCTTATCCAACCTACAGATCTTCAAATCTATTAAGCCTGGGGTTTTGGGGTTTTTTTTTGCTTTTAAAGCTAAATCCAGAACATACATTATAGCCATCTTTAGTCCACTGGCTGTTGAGAGTTTTGAGGATAGCAAATGGACTTTTTCGAACAGGGGTTGTCTGGTGGAAATCCTGTACCTAAGCACGCTTCTACCACTTCAGATGATTCAACTAAATGTCTAAGAAAAACACCATTACCAAGTGGTGCTTTGAAAGACACAGCTTTCCATTGTTACCAACATTTCAAACGCCATATGAGAAAACATGTACAAAACATTCTTTGCTCAGAAAAACATAACTGAGCTGCAGTTTAAAAAAAAAAACCAAAAACAACAACACTGAAATCATAGGGGATCTGTCTCAACATTGCTCACAAAGAATACATAGTTTAAAGACTTGGTAGGTGCGAGGTGTGCATTAAGAAGTAAAGCTAAAGGAGTAGTGATCAAAGATTTAAATTAGTCAGTCAGCAAGGTAAGTAAGAGGATGGTTAAAATTTCTAAAGGAATTTCTAGCAAGAGTCTTTGAAAAAATTGGTTTAATACAGTATCACACTCTAAGGAACTGATTTAACAAGAAATACGCAGAGAAAACATGGAAATTAAAGTAACTGCTTTAGTTTGATAACCCAGTTCATTGACACAGATCTCTTAACACATTAAGAGGACTAACCTGGAATTTCGGTGATGGAAACTTCGGAAAAGTCACATGTGACATCTGGTAAAAGATAGCGCTGAGGATTGCCCAATTCATACACCAACTGTTCAGCTACAGTGCCAAAAGAGATTAGTCCCCCTGTGTCTGGTGGTTTGGAAAGAATAAAGTCTCCTTCAGAGGAACATTCTACAATGGGAAAGCCTATGTTGTGCCTAGAATATGAAAAACATTGAAAAAACTCAATGAATACAAAGGGAAAGTGAAAAATGAGTAACAACATACCGGAATTTTATGGTAATGACTCATTAAATAAAACTGATCAAGAGTTAGAACATATCTGGTTGTTTCTGCAGAAACATACACAAGAAAAAGCACTGAACAAACTGCTCAACCAAAATAATAAGAGGATGCATTTTATTGCCTGGCAAAGGAGTGCAGATATAACAACAGACACCAACAGTAAAGATATAGAGGTGGGTAAGGGAATAGAGAAGGACACTAACAGAAATGGTTGAAGTAAAAAGAAGCTGAAAGAATTAGAGGACTATGATTAAAGAGGTAAATTCAGAAGAAAAACAATTGCTAATTCTAGCCTAGTCTGGTTACAGCAGCACACGCAACATGAAGGTGAAGACATGCAAATACATCCTTGCACTCTGGATTTGTAAAAAAGCAGTCAAAGCAGGAAGAACAGACTGTGCTGGAAGCCTAGAGGGGAAGGGAAGTAGGAAACAGGAATAATCACACCTATTAAGGACAATTTCACATGTTAATAATAAATTATACACAGAAAAGTTATGATTAGAAAACAGCAAGATATATGAAAGATCTTCAGCCCAGAACAATAATAAAAGACAGAATGAACAGAAAATTATGAGGCATAGCAAAAAGAAAAGCACTAAACCAGAAAATTATAGATGTGTTTGTAAATGAAAATATTCCTCCTCCTCACAAGAGTAATATCCAGAAAGTGACCAAATAACTCATAGTAAGAGGCACATTCTGGTCATTACAGTAGCAGAGCAGAATTTTCAGGGTTATGTGGATGAGATCTAGCCATCTGCTTTCCCAGCTAAAAGGCTTTTATTTTATTCACAGAGAATTTGAGCAAAAGTAATGACTTAAAAAAAAAATGTAAAAAAATTTAAAAGTACCTGAAAATTAAAATAGAGCCTTAATATTCTTCTAAAAAGGCTACCTGGCTCACTCCCCTCTCACAGGAGGTTGGAAATTTGTGCAAGTGAAGTGTCCCAGAGACACAAAAAGAACACAAGAACAGGAGTTCAGGAGCTACAGCCCCTTGCAAAAGCAAAACTGTTCTAAGAAGGTCCTAATAATGAAAGGTGGTGAACATCACCATTCTCATTAAAGTCAATGACCTTCAGGTCCTTCATACATATTTAAAATCCGACCATCCCTGAAATTAATTATTTTTGGGTGCTAGTGGGAATAACGTGCTGAACATACAACCAAATTAGTTATCAGCAAAGGTTAGATGAACATAGTTTGTATAACATAAATCCACAAAGTTTTGAAGGAAGTAAGCAAAGAAACCAGTGAACTCTTAAGTGACATTTGTAAAAGTTCATGGGAGTTTGAACAGATTCCTTATCATCGAGAAGCTTCAAACATAACCCTGTTATTTAAAAAAAGGATTAAGAGACAAGCTGTGTTACCAGAGATCAGCAACTTTAATACTGATAGCATATAAAACTTGGTAAGTATGGTAGCTGGAGGACACCTAGAAAAGTCCACGTCGAATCAGTAAAGATTATACTTCATTAGACTGGTCTTTCAAACTATTTAAACCACTAAACAGACAAAGGGAAACAAAAAATCCCACCCTGGCGAATACAAAGAATTGAATGGAATCAGCAATTTTTTATACAAGTTATTCTAGATTTTTTTTTTTTTTCTGAGGGGAAGAGGAGGGAGAAAAGCTGGTGGCAAGAAGTATGTAACATTCAACATTTTAAAGTGTGACACAGAAAAAACAACACCCAAAAAAACCCTCTCAAATCTTGGCCTTGAACATTAATGTAGGGTAACAGACTAACATATGTAATTATCCCAATTTTACAGGTACGGAGACACATAGAGGAAGCATCATGGTTTGGCCAGTGTTACACAGCAGGATCAGTAACTGCACAAAGCTAGAATTAAGGAGCTCTCACCCTCTTGGTGCCATGCTTGTGTGCTTTGACCCTACCATCTATCTGTCTTGTCTTAAGGCAACGGCACCAGGTGCCTTGCTAGCAGGCTCAACACCGCTTATTCAAATCACTTACCCAAAAGTGAAATCACTTCCACCAAGACAGATTACCCAGTGCAGTCTATCCCACTGCAGTGACAACTGGTATCCTTGCTGCAGACCACTTTGATCCACATCATCAGCACATGCAACTCTTACAACACACTCCTGCACCTACTCTCCAGTGATCTTCATTTTGAAGGAAGAAGAGGTAAATTGTAGACACTCAACTTTCTACTCTGAACCACTGAGTCTACTAACATCAATTAAACTTCAGTTTGCCCACGCTCCACTCTCAAAAGACCCAAACCATTGAAAAAACAAAAGCCAACAACAATATAGTGAGGCAAAGAGAAAAATTTCACTGCCTAAAATGGTTAAAATCTGGCAAACACTTAAGTCATTAAAAGCAGACCAATCCTGGAAGACAGCAGATAAACAGCATCAGTATAAACAATACTATTATTCAGGTCCCTTAGTATGCAAAAGGAAGGGCAGACTCAGATTTTCCTGTTATCTTAGGGCTGAAGTCAGAGGATCTTTATGATGGAATTTTTTATGCTGCCAGAGTAGCTGGAAGGAGACCATATAGGTACAAATGTACTTTCTGGAACAGCTTCTAAACAGCCTCCAAAGTTGAGACATATTTGCTATATAAAAAAAAGACACTCAGCTCTTACCACTTGCAGCAAAGTGTTGACCTAAAGCTTCTAAGAAAATTGTATGAAGGCGAGAAGACATTCTAACACACACACAAAAAAACCAAACAAAAAACCAAACCAAACAAAGACACACACACCACACCCCCCCAAAAAAAACAAACAACAAAACGAAGGGGAAAAACAAGTCTTCCTAGGAAGGGCATGCTGACACAAGACACTAGCATGTCCTAGCATGATAAGACTTTTTAGCTATATTTAAACCATTCTGAAATCAACGAGCCAGAAGGTCAATGAAAAGAACACTACAATCAGTGACTTAAGAGTAAGTCATCTCTTTCATTGTTACTCTGTTTCAACAGTTAGTGAAGGTATCAAGGAAGACTTTTTGCCTTCATCGGAGATAAGCGTGAGGGATGTTTCTTCCTCAAGGTCCAACACCACCCAATGAACGTTCCTGAATGCTCAGTTAGTTGCAGAAGATGCATGTTCTCCCAGGTCACATCAGCTCTGAAAGCTTCCCTCACTTTTCAACAGTTCAAAACACACATGCAGCGAATTGAGCAAAAAGCCCCCGGATTCCATCTGTATTGTTACCGCATGACTGGGAAAATACATACATCCTATATTATCTCGTAGCAGCTGCTAATAATAACCTACATTAACACATGCATGCTTAAGAGAAAAATGTATTTTGTATATTGCTAAAAGATACTACTTAAAATTAATTTTCAGCTCGGAAACAAACTGGGCTAAGTCACCCCTATGGCATGATTCAGTCAAGTGACAGCTACTTAAACCTGGTGTTAGCGCTCACTAGCAGCAATAGCTACCTGGATGGGGTATCCTAGCACATACCACAGGTACTATGATCACACCATCACCATGATCAGCACTTCCCCTGAAAGAAGTAACTCTTTGCCCAATTCACTAGTAGGTTTTGCTGAATGAATACCGGCCACACGACATCCGCTCTGTAACACGCCAGCTTTATGCTGGCCATAACCCATAGCCAAGTTATTTTGTACAGTGTAGCAAGGGAGTTAAACCACAGAACTATGTACTTGAACTTCAGCAGCAACTACAGTCATGGCATCCAAAGTGGCACCCTTCAATAATAAAAGAATTGCACCAGTTTAGTGACAAAATCCTCTAGTGGAATGGGGCAATATCAAGCAATGTAAACAATTCTGAAAGGAAAATACTAACATGAATTCTAATTAAATTATATGATTGTGTAATTAATAAAATACAACACTAAAGATAAATATGAAAGTCCCACTTTTAAAACATTTTGAGTAGTTCTTTTAACATACAGTTAAAATACAGAAGCAATATACATCAGTTTGCGAAAGGAGATGACAACTACCGTTCTTTTATCCAAAATGTCTGTTTCGGGTTGCATGCTTGGTATTTAACAATTAAATAAATTACATTCATTAGTAAACCAGAGCGCTGAATAAATCCAAGCTAAGATTAAACCTCAGAAACCCCCTCCAAGTTGGGGCTAGGTGAGGAGTTAACAGTTAAAGCAGGTCCTCACTGACTACAGCACAAGGGTAACAAAGTTCCAAAACTAGTTTTGCTGCTGAAGCCACCTTCTCATCAACCACCTACAGCTGCTGTCCAACTCTTAATAGCAATTAGGGCTCTGAAACCGAGTCTCCTGTCAGTTCCCTGCCTGCCAACGACTTACTCTTGGACTAATTTTTTCCATGTAAAGCACTGTTTCTTCTTTAGTTTTGGCTCTCAGAAATGTTAGTTTATGGGCGTGTCACAGGTGACAACATGAACTGTCTAAGCAGAGTCCTCCTCTCTGTCTACTCTAGGACAATGCACTATTCAACCTCTGTGCAGCTATGAAGATAGTCTTCCGTCTTGTTTTGCTGCATTATCTTACACCATTTGCATTACAAAAAAAAAAAAAAAAAAAGTAAAATCCATGATCAGTATTGGGTCCTGTTTGGCTTAGGGAGAAAAACATTGTCCAAGATAAAACGGGTATTTCTTCCCTCATAAAGTGCCAAACCCCTCAAGTATCTCATTCTGGCCACGACTGGTAGACTGAGGAGATTACTGGCAACAAAAGATGGGACAGTTCGTGTAGTACGTTTACTTGCGGGGGAAGATGCTGCAAGAAAGAAAACAAAAAAGCCACAGCAATGCATGTGACATGGAAGTGAACCAGGGTCCAAGAAGACTGTGGTATGAACTTCTAGCTTTATAGCTAATGCAGTTTCCTGGGATGTGACTCAATGAATGTCACGCTGACGAGAGCTCTAAGCCAAGCTTCTCAACTCCCTGGCAATGTATTTTAACTGCAATGCTATTAGGCAAAAAGTAGAAACTGCTACCACTTCTAGCAGCGTTTTTACAATCAATTCAAAACTGCTAACATCTGTCAGGCAAGATCAGCACAAACTTATGGGAAAGGTATATGCATCTCTTTACATGTAGGTACCAACACGTTTCCTAACTTCTGCTGCAATTCTGATTTAGGCAAAATTTATTAATTGCATCACTTATCTCCTCCGACTACGGCATTTCAGAGTATGCATTGTATGTAAACTCTTAATGCCTAGAAAATTTCAGGCCAATCAGACAGGCTGCCTGGTGTTTTCAGCTGCCTGTAATAGATGGTGCTACAGAGAAAAGGGCATTCCACATTGCTGAGTGGGACTTGCATGCTGGATTCTGTTCAAGTCTCAAATTCAGCAATCTGGATCCAGCCCTTAAGAGACTACAACTATTGACTTACCCTTTTGGTCATCTCAGGACAGAGGAGTATGCAGTCTCAACCATTGTACACTCTTGGCTTAGGGCAAAATGTCAGTGTTTATCATCTCCTCAAAATGATTACTCTACTGATCAGCATTAGTTTATTCTCTCCTGCATTTCAAAACAAAACAAAACAATGTACTAATCACCCACTGGCACTACATAATAGTAAGAGACAGCAATGTCTGGGGTTAAAAGAAATTAAATAATGCTGTGCATTATCAATATAGTTCTGGCATCATAGTTCATTTTGACACATTGCATGAATTCCCTATCGAGTGTTGTGCACTAGGTATTAAATAGAGAGCAGTGATGTATTATCACTTCTTCTGAGCATCTGCTGACATATATTACTACACAAATAACAGAAGAGGACTAAGTGACTTTTTTGATAACATTTACTTAAAATCAGTCATTTAAGAATGCACATTTACCTTCTATACACTGTGAACTAACGGTTTCTTACATTTTTCTCTGCTAAACATCAGAGAATCCACACATGAGGTGAGTTAAGCAGCCTTCCTCTCACTGGAAAAGTAAACAGCATCTATCCCCTCTACCTGCCTGCCTGTTTTCATGAAAACTGGACAAAACTTTACAGCTTCAAGATTCCTGCCTTTAAGTAAAATACATTAAGGAGATACACGCAGCACAATTAAAGAAATCCCAGTGCCTTAGGTCAGCAGACAGAAGTCAACTAAGTCTGGCTTCTATCAACTACAGTAACTTGGAGAGTAATGAGTTGGAACATGCACTTTACTTTGTTTTACATTAAAAAACTTACTTTACCAAGACAACAAAGAAAAAGAAAGAATAGCTTAGGTTTTAACAGCTAACCATTCAATGGCCGCAATATGCCCACATGAACATTCCTGAGACTTAAAGCACCCTTTTGCAGAGGAATTGAGCTCCCAGAAGTCGCCTGCATCAAACGTTTCAAGAAAAGTTCAAAAAAACGTAAAAAACTGTGTTGGATGAATGAAGTGGGTCCAATTCAGTGCCTCAATACTCATACAGACATGATAATATATGCATGGAATGTGAGCTGTGACTTGCCTGGCTTCACTTAAAGTGCTCTTGTTTACAGAGTTAATTATTTTTGCTTATGTATAAACAATAGACAGGTAAAGGTTTACAAGCCTAAAATTTGATAAATTCTTCCTTTTTTTGTTTACAAGTTAGAAAAACTCATACCCATGAGTCCTTCTTAGCAGTACACTTACACCTTTTTCAGCAGCCAAAGACAGAAGAGCAATGTGGACTACTGTTCTCAGGAAGAAAAAAAAACAACAAACAAATTCAAAAAACGACTTGAGTCTAATCATAACCAAACCTACCCTCTGCAGTAAGACGTACGGAGAAGAGAGAGATTGCCCTCTAGTGTTTAGTCACCAGAGAACAACATAAATGCCGTGAAAGGTTTTCTTCAGCTCTAGTCTAAAGGTCCAGTAAACGTTCGCAGAGCTGAATGATAAGTGGTCTTGGCTGCATGAACACACTTATGGCAGTGAGAAATTCGTATGTGAAAGGCACTTTAACGACAAACACAGAGATATGACTTGGCTTCGTCCCCCCACATTTACTGACTTTCTTGGGCTGGTTTGGATTTAACTTTATGTATCATAGACACTATGATTTATTGAGATCTAAATTACACACACTTACTTTCAGGAGACTGCTAAAAATATACCTTTTCTAAATGAGGGAGAAATCATTAATAGACTATAGTCAAGTAACTTCTGCAAACTCTGTCAGAGCTCTGTTGACCTACTGGCAATATAAGTAATGTTGGTGGGAGCAGGTATTGCATGTTTTGGTCATTATTGAAATTATGAATGATCATATTATTACTATGCGTTATTACGCAATGCATTGTCTGCGTGCATTGAAAACGGATTCAGACTGTCTAAATAACAAAAACCCCATCCCATCAAGTTTCTTTAACTTATGGAGTCAACAGGTTACTACTAAAGTATGAAATGGAAGATGCATTTTTCTGCAGCCCAAAAGCTTTCATAATATTTCCCCTTCATGTATTTAGGCCTAAATACAGTAAACAACTATTTATCAGGGGGAAGCAGCAAATCAAAGTAAATCTCCTCCCCCTCCTCCTTCCCCCTGTATCTGAAACAGATGTGCTGGACCACAGGTCCACTTCAGTTGGTCTGCTACTCTGCTTCTCCAAATATAAAATTAAAGCTCACACGTTATTTTGGGTTTATTTTGACTAGTTTTAGGAGTTTATCATACAGCCCGACTTTTCCAATTTGGAAACAAAAACACTAGTTTTAAGGCACTGTGATTAATTCTTTAGTAGACTTAACCTGAAGGTGAATAAATTACTGTTATATTAGCACAGATATAATCACGCATGGTTCAGATCAATGTGTGCAGATCGATGGGGACAAGGTAACAGAGCAGTATTGAGTGCTAACCTTCTACATTCTTTAGCAGCGATTCAAGTTAGCACCAGCCAGCTCTAAGCCACAAGACTACTATGATTTTAGACACAGTTATACAATTTTTATACGTAAACACAATAGATGTACATATAGTTGTCCATAAAATTAGCTACTCCCCACTCCAGTATCTCATACCTTAATATACTCAAACTTTTTTTTTTAAACCAAACTGCCATTCCTCACAGAAAAATCCTTAATAAATAAAGAACTACTAAGCATTTTAATAAGTAAAGTAGTAGTCTGTTTTTTCTTTCATTCTTTTATAGAGCGAGGTCTTTTGGAGTCTCAGTTACAGAAGATTTTAAGAAATTTCATGATACAGCATAATAAAATCATCAGGAGATATACCAGAATAGGAATAAGGTTAGCAGTTATAAATTTCCAAACTGAACAGAGTGTCGTTACTATAAACCTGCTCATTTGATTTCCCACTGAACACAACAGTGAAGAGTGAGTGTAGTTTGTTCAGGGCTAGTAGCCTTCCAACAGGTGAAAAGAAATGTCTGACCCTGTTTCTTTCAATGCCGTATGGGCCTTCACCTGTAAATCAGCAGTGTTCAGGAACTCAGAAAAGTAGAATATCTCTTTCAGGATCATGCTCTGAATCAGAAATGGTCGCTACAAGTAGGAAAAAAAAGCTTGGCAGTCCTAGGGAACCAACTCAGGAGAGCGGCTCTTCAGGTTGCAGGGCACAGTGTCCTGCTGGTTCACCCACCTGGACTACAGGCCGCTCCCGGTGGCCTCCTTCCCAGGGTCAGCTTGGGAGCAGGAACACACCCAATGAAAGCCACTCTTCTCTCCTGCATCTCTCCCACTGCTCTTCAGCCCTTTCCTCCATCAAGTAAAGGAAGCACCGCCTTTCTCAGTATACAGCACAGGACAAGGTTCCTCCCTCTCATCCCAAGGAAAACAGGAATAAACTGCAGCCAGAATCACTCATCCTATGCAAAACACACTCCCTGACTACTTTTAAACTACTCTGAAAAACAAGTTGGTCAAAAGCGGGCTACGTTAGTCCTTCCTTGTGGTAATTCTCAGCAGGCAGAAGGACATACCTATGTGAAAGTCTAATTCAGTAAGTCTGAACACAAGGCACACACAACTTTTTGAAAGGACTGATAGCTCAACACATTTGTGGGGATCAGGTCATATGGCCAGAGAGGACTGTGGCATACACTCATCCCTACCAAAGCAAATGATATAAAATTTGTGATTGAAGAGTAGGCAACTCTGATTAACTGAAGACTGATGAAACAGCACCCAAAATATGCATAGTCTTTTCCATTACAATCATACATGAAAGCCAGTAACAGATCTTTCCAAAAAGCAGATGATAAAGAAAACAGAGACAATAATCTAAAAGAAAAAACATCAAAGAGCTAAAATGTTTTTCAAATCATCTGCTTCTTAAGTTAACAAAGCAAGCCCCCAGTTGACCAGAAAGGAAAACTGCAGATAGGGAGAACAGACCTTGCAGAAGAGTAACATTAAGGCAGAAAAGTATCAACAGGCCCATATTGCCTCCCCCAAAAGAATAAAGTACAAGCAGTTCTCACAATACAGATACAGCAGGAGACCTCATCTTTGGTCCACTACAAACATACATGGCGATGTCATGGTTACCTACCAGTCTGGTACCGCATGCCAGTCAGTGAATATTCCACCTGTACATTGAGCACCACATTCAATGAGATGACCTGCAAGGCTGGGAAAATGGCATTCAAATAACTAAATATTCTGTAAAATCAAGTTTCACAAATCCAGCTTTAAAATATAATAGTACACTGGAAATAAAGTTAAATAATAGAACATGCTATTTTTTTTCCTCCACAGGCATCTAGTACATTTATAAATTACGCATTAAACATAAAGGATTCTGAAAGATTAATATAAGGAGAGTTGAACTTTTTCATGAAGAATCAAATTTATTTCCTGAAAAAAATGAACACCTAAAAGATTATCTGACACCAAAAAAAAAAGTTTCATTGGTCATTTCGGGAAGTCTTGACCTAAATTCAGTATCTTAGCAGTCTGCACGGTGTGTAACTACATATGCAAAGCCCATTTTTAAATCAAGAGTTATAAAATCTCACTTCCAATGTGAAGGACAGAATGTATTGATTATGTATTACGATTTCCAAATCTTTGATTGTGATAGTCCATAAACACTTAATAGAATTATGGGGAAAACCCTCATCTCTCTATCATCCCCAATTCAGTGGAGCTGTAGTTTCTCTCCACATTTATTCTCAAGCAACAGGAGGTCCAAGCATACTACTGCCAGGTGTACTCAGGTTACCTAAGTAGTCACTCATTTTTATGGACTTCAGAGTCAGATAATGCAGAAAGTTAAGTTAGGTGAGAGAATTTTACCCTACGCTTTCTGCATCAGATTCCTAACCTTAGGACTCACAACTAGGGTTTGTACATGGGAGTACTGATGCTGAGCTTCTGCAAAACCATACAAGGATGCTGACCTCTGACTAAATCTCCTTCTGTGCATCTTTGAGGATAAAACCTGCTACCATCTCAAACATCAACAGTGATGGCCAAACAGAAAAAGCTGGGCATCAGTGGTCTGTACTGTAAGATTTCATCTCTTGACACAAAATGGACAGGAAGAAAAAATTAAGCTGTTAAATAAGATCATTCACTCCTTTCCGCATTTTGTTATTTTAGGTTGGTTCCAGAAAGAAGTTTCTATAATTTCAATTCCAAACAAGAGTATTAAGTGAGCCTTAAAAAAAAAAAAAGGCAAACCAAAACTTAACAAAAACATTCAAATAAATGAATTCAATAATAATACACAAAATCACTAAGTGCTTATAAAGTTCTGTTATCCTGACGTTATATGATATGAAATATAAATTTACCCATTTCTTCTTATATCATTTACCTTCCCGCAGCTAGCAAGTCAAATTCATCCCTATTCCAGCCAAACTGGAAGAAAAATACAAATATGTTACATATATAAAAGTTTCATACAGTACAGAAAACTACCCATAGTATGTTCACTGCTTTGAGTAACAATGCATTGGATATAGTTTTACTTAACTCCAGAAATCTGAAAAACAATAATTGGCAGGCGCTGTACGTGGATTTGAGTTGCTACACAGTAAGTTAGTAAAAGACCTCTGATGTATTTCAGTTTTCCTCTTATTAATACAAACAAATATAAATTCTCAAAGTCACACCCTCTTCAAAAAAATGTAAGTGCAATATTCATATTATTCAAAATTTGCATAACCCAGAGCTTTAAAAGTCTAGCACCTATTTTGTATCATGTAAACAAACCACTCTGTTTTTTCAGGTTTTGAAAATTATCAGTTCCGGGAGCACTTCCAATCATCCTTAAAAACTGGAACTATGTTTTCTGTTTAAGTAGAAATTATTCTTCCCAAGTTCAACACAGTGCAATCAACATATTCATTGTTTCTTATTTAGAACTCAGCAGAAATCTCCCTAAAACCTTTCAATAAATTAGATACGGTCTCTCTGGAGTAGATAATACACACTGATAGCTATTTTGAGAATATAAACAGCTAGGAATAAAAGAACAAGTCATAATGGCAATTATAAATGGAAAAGTTTAATTCTAGATTAGGCAATGTTTGACGTGCATGAAGTCAGAAGAGTACGAAGTTTTCGAAAGGATGTTTGTAACTAGACACTAACACATACCCTTGTATTTTTTTTTAAACATACACCAAAAGAAAGCTTCCATATGTCACGGTGTGTGGTCATTCACAAAAATGTATAACCTATTCAAAATATTTCAGAAAACCACATATCCTGCTTGTATAATTTGTTGAAATTCAAGGAATTTGAGAAACATTGCATTGAAACTCAATTACTTAAAATAAAAACTGCTTACCCATTGAAAAAGACCAGTGCTTTAGACCACCTCATGTGCCTCCCCCCCGCCCCAAACCGAAGTGAGCTCTACTATCGCCACCTTGTGGTAAACAAAAATATACTTGTTTCTTAACCTTACGCACCAAATTTTAAAGAAGGGGAAAAAAAAAAGAGTGAGTGTGAAATACTGGTGAAACATGGTAAGACTTCCTTAACTTCACCAAAATGCTTTCCAGCTTCATGATACACAAGTTCATAAATATCCCTGCTATAAGTTTAGGAGAAGTGAAACCTAGCAACTTTTCATGCTTGTAAGGAAAAAAAAAAATTAAGGTGTTCATTATTTTAAATTTAGTATCTACATTTTCATAAGGAGCAAAAATCGTCTGACAATGATTGCTGAATATTCATTCACATATGTTCATTATCCTATGGAAATTAAACTTGTACTTACAGAATGAATGAGTGGCCCTAATACAATCCCACTGTCAACACATCTACCCGTCACAACAATATCGGCTCCAAGGTCAAGAGCCCTGCTTATTGGTCTTGCACTAAAGATGACAAAACACAGCAGTAAGTACTTTTCACTTTTTAAAGCATCATTTAAAAAAAAATCAGTTCCCTGCCACACACCAGATAAAAATAACTTTAAAATCCCACAGGAAATCAATGAAATCAACTTTAACAACCAATTTATCATTTTGTATATACAACAAGAATATTTTAAAAAGCAATCATCAGAACACCCTATCAAATTCTGGTACCTAAAGGATATAATTGAAACACTTGACTTGATGCTCATAGAAACTGCCTTGAATATAGTGCATAGAGGGTCACTTCTATGATCAGTAACAGACAATAGTGTTTTTCAGAGATTCATTACTCTTATTTAATTTGTAGATGAGTGTATAAAGACCAATACTCATCACAGCAAAAGCTTGATGACTTTGCTCTCCAATTTTAAACTTTCGGGTCAATTTCTGGAAGCGTTTTTAGAACTTGCAGTATCAACCAACTTCAAGAAGGGCACTGTGCAGTCATTATTTTTGAAGAAACTTAGGCAACAGATTTTCCAGATTGGTCAGGTAAGAGTCGGCCCAGTCAAGATTAGTCAGGCTTGAAAATATTCACTCAGGTGAACCACTCAAGTTTATACACTTTAGTGAGCAAGCTTTGACCACAGCGTGCAGCTCCTGGGTTCTAAACCCATGCTGTCTGCTGGATCTTTTTATTCTTCATGAAACAAGCAGTTTGAAAACACAAACCACGTAAACCATGAGCCTTCAAGAACAAAACCAAAAGCAGTGTTTTCCTGCAGTTTCTGTTGACTTAGCCCTGTTTTTGTCAAGAGCTAATTTAGAAGACACACAAGTTTTCTTACCGATGTAAACATAAAATGCATGTGTGTACTTTTTTTCCCCAATGCTACATGAACCGAAGGATGCTAGCTAGAACAACAAGCAAATATACAACATACAGGAACAATTTACACCTCTGGGCATAGTGTTAAGTAACAGTCACAGGTAAAAAGCACAAATAGGGTTTCTACATACATAGAGGATACTGATAGAAAAACTGTGCAACTATCTTTAAAAAGCAGTAACAAAGCCATTTGGCTCTTACTGTTAAAAATGCATGTGAACTCAGTCCACAGAACTCCTAATAACCCAAATCAGGACGGACAGAAGAAAACACTTCAGGATCAATGCCCCAGTGCAAATTTTTCAGATGGCGTTTACACACTTGAATCAAGAATCAAACTGTAAACATCATCAGATTTAGGGAATCTGGAGTGAACTATCTACAGAACTTACAGATTTTTCCCAATACACTCTGATGTTGACTTGTTTTACAAGCATATATAAATTTATCATTTGCTTTCCAAATAAGCATCCACTGCTGATGCTGTCAAAGAAAAATGTAACTTATGAAACAACTAATCTAAGAGGCTGGTAATAGCTTTACATTTCAATGCAACTGAGATTAAGGGGCCCATAAAGAAACACCACTTTTAGTAGAAAACCAGGAGTCTGCTGTTCTAGCATCTGTTAATGAAGCAGAGACAGAGGTAACGGATTTTTAAAATGCCTCATGCTCATACTAGCCTGCTTTTGTCCTCTCTGCTTTGATTTGCATTGCTTTTTTAATTCGTGAATAAATCATGTATCACCAGAATTGGAATGAACACTTTCGCACAATTACAAATCTTAAACATTATTTCTTAGATTTCATTTACAGTTACTCATGATCTGCAAACGTTGCAACTCGAAGTTTAACAAACAGAAAATCCAGCAACAACAGAAAACACTAAAGATTAATTTAAAAAGACTCATCTATCAAAAGGTTCTTATTTTACAGAGAAAAAATACATACTGTGCTAGGTACAGCCATACCCTGCTATCTGCCAGTGACACATTTTTGGAAAGTGCAATGATAATGGTAAAAGAAAGAGCACAGCAGTTTTTCCCATAAAGATTAACGTAAAAGAGGGGGGACTGCATGCACAGACTTTAGAAATACACGGAACAGAAATACAGAAGGGACGATATAAATGACACAGAGGATGGAAAAGCAAAAACAGGATCACCAGGATCATCAACTGGAAGAGATGCTGGATTTTGGGAACACCTGACCATCGTCCCATTTCTCAGTCCTTCCCCCCTGACAGACGTGACTGACATTGATTCATCTGAAGTTGATGGTGACAATGAAAATGTGGCTGCTCACGAACAGGTAGCTAGAATACCTGCACTTAGAGATTTACAGGAGGCCTTTAGTATCACAAATGAGGCAAGGGAGATCTTTCAAAACAGTGATCTGTCCTGGAACGCCAGCTTCCAAAATTTCAATGGTACAAAGCCTGACACGCAACGCAGCGCAGCCTATTGGAACCACCTACAGCACTCAGAGCATGTCCCAGTACTTGAATTCCTCAGCTGCACTTTTCTGGTGACAACATCCTAAACAACTGCTCCATGCAGCAACAGGATACTCCGCATATGAAAAGGACTTTTGCTATTGCTATAATTAAACTAGAACTATTTTGGCTTGAACTAAAACCTGAGGATTCACAAGAGATGTAATGCTAAGGAGTGACAACTGGCAAGGTTCTAAATTAGAAGTTTATTTACAAGATACAAACAAAACTTTTTTTTCTGGTTGCCTAAATAATGCAAAGGTGAACCTCACATACTAGGTGGTTCTACTTACAAAACAATTTCATGTAGTCAATGTGTTAAAATTATTTTTCCATAATAAAAACAGCTTGTTAAAATAACTCACCCAAGATACACATTCATGCTATGAATGCTCTCTGGAAATTGTTTGCCACTCTCTAGATCAGTGATACCAGCTCCTTTTAGGTTATCTTTCTGTTAGAAAACAAACAAAACACCAAATCTGTAAGTATTTTGTAGTATCTACTGTAAGTCTTTTATTAGTTTCAGACAACAGATCCACTTCATAGCAATGCTAAGCAAAGTACCATCATTAAAATTAGCAACAATATAAATCAGTCGAATGGCTAAAAGCTCTAGACTTTTAACCATAGTTTTCCAGCACACAGAAAAATAAGTCAGTCTTTAAAGAATGTTAGTCCGTTCATAGATGATCAACTACAATGAACTGGTATATTCCCTAGGCTTTTGAGCTGTCTTTAATTGCTGTAGGAGTGAATAAATCAAACCCTGCGAACAGAAATGGGTCTGCCATAACAGCAACAGTGGCACGGCCAGAAAACAACACCAATTCTGCAGCTCCAGGTGATACTTAGAATACATTGTGTTTCCAGAGAGGTAGGTAGGGGGGCGGGTGTTTTTGACCATGCATCAGGCAGCTTGGGAAACCAGTGGATCCAGGGGCCACTGACTGCATAGACTCAATGTCCAGTGCTAGTTACAGGGGGGGATCTATAGTGTGGGAAAAAACCTTCCACTTTGAATGAATTTAGTATTCTATGGTAAGGATTGAAATCCTCCAAACTACAAATAACATCTCCTAGTGTAATTTATGATGTTTGGTATCAACAGTAAAAGTCATTTGTAGACAGTAAAAGCTGTCTCTTCTTTGTTCCTATTACTTATGTACTGACAAGAACATAGAAAATAATACATTTCAGATCAGAAATGTCCCCGCCAAGTTCAAATAATGACCATTTCACTGTTGCACCAGTAATGAAATTCTGGACCACTGATGCTAGGAAGGAATTTCAGTAGGGCAGAAGTTTCTTGAAAGAAAAGTCCAAGCACTGCACGTAGTTTGCAAATAAAGAATCTTACTTGACCATCATCCATATTCAATAGCATGCAAGGAGTAACAGAGCCTACACAGATAAATAATTTTCCAAGTTACAGGCAAAGATTTAACCATAGTGCAAACCTATCCTCTCTTAACCACTATCAATGTATAAATTGTTTTCACAGTATCTTTTCAGGTATGGCCAATGCTTTTTGCGGAACCAGACTTCACAGATAAAGCGTCATCCTTTAAGTCAAAAAAAGGCATATATTTAATCTCTAGATTTCAAGGGTTTTTTTAAACATTAAAACTTCAATCCTCCCACTGAACACTACCTTACTGGCCATAAACGAATTACTTAAAAACAGAAAACAGCTACCTGTAAAGAAAATAACAGGAAATGCTTGTAAACTACTAAAAACAGCTAGAAGGGATGAACGCTTGAACACATGGTAACTACACCACATTTAAATTTAAGAAACTTAACACTCAGGATTATTTAGTTTAGACAGAAACAGTAAGTAACAGCACATCGTGGCTTCTCCTGAAGAGCAAGCAGGTTTTAGATCAGATTCACAGTTTGCTTGAAAAAGATAAACAGCAGATCCACAGTCTTATAAAATTCACCCCCATCACATACCAAACATAAGATGTGCCAAGAATTGTTTTCATGCATAAAAAAAAAAAATTAAGAAAGTGAAGCAACAATTTTAGATGCTTTTAACGGTAGAAGGCTACTGCACAAAGATACACAAAATAAGTTCCTACTGGACAGTAAATGCCACCTTCATGCTATAGAGACTAAAATAATTTCCCCAATGCTACTAAGCCTTAAGAGAAAGTAAAATACCTCACTCATTAGGTCATCTCCAGTAACAACAGCTATTTTCAAATCAACATCTGCTTTCTTTGCCACCTCCTGAAGGGCAGCTGCACAAGCAAGTGGATTAATTCCACCAGCATTACTGATAACACGAACACCTAAACAGAAAAGACAAATTAAGTTCAGCAGCGCCAACAATCACTTGTATTTTAAAAACTTAAAGCATGCTGAAACACAAAAAAGGTATCATCTTTGCAAGGTGTCAGACACATAATCAACTAAAGTACTACAACCACATTAAAATACGAACACTATCTAATCTGTGAAAGGATCAGAATAAGCCAATGCAAAATTGTTTACAGATAAATAGTTGTTATAGATACTTCTCATCTTTCCTTTATGCACGGAAGGAGAAAGTGACCAAAAAGACATGCATGATGATGCAGACAGACAATATCAAAACAACTCCTACAGGAACAGTATTTGACACCAGTCTTTCGAGCATCCATGCTCTCCAAACAACTGCATTTTAGCAGAAATATGCATCTATCTCTATAAATTCCAGACTGTGTTAGCAAGGTATTGGGTACTTAGAAGTAATTCCCTTTCTTCTCTCAAACTCAGAAGGCTGTGAAGCTATACTAACATAAACAGAAAAAAGCGATCAGAAAATAAGTGATGTTCTAGAAGTATATGGGGATGTGGAAAGACTTTCAGATTGTATTGAAAACATCTAGATCTCATGTTTTAACAAAGATCTGTAAAGCAATCTTCCATTCACAAATTAAAGCTACGATAAAAAATACCTGGAGATATATGTATATATTCATACTTATAGCAAGCATTTCAAATTAACCCAATTTAAACGTCACCATCAGACCTGCACTTCACATCTATTAAGATGGGATTCTTGCTAATGTTTAAATCACTATTCCCAGAGCACAGCAAAACACTGCGGTGCAAAACCACTGTTTAGAGGAACAGTAAGTACACGAAACCCACCTAAGCAACTGAATTTCATTAACATACAAATTCACACGAAGAGTAGCGTACCTTTTCTGTGAATGTCTTTTATATAGGGAGCCATGGCAGCGGAGACAAAATCCGGAGTGTAACCTAAAACCTGAAATAATGAAAAGCTGCAACCATTTGTAACGGTTAAGTCAACCCAACCCCTCTTCTCGGTTAACAGAAAAGAGAAAACAGAGAAGAACAACGAGCTCTCAAAATGTTTGGATAATGCTATAGAAAAGGACGTGAACGCTTTTACTAGATGAAACCGAATATATAAAAATAAGTAAATACATGCAAGTAAGAAGTATACAAAAGCAAACGTGTCCCCATAACCTGACATGTTTAAAACAGGCTCGGAGCGGGATCTGGGCCGGAGGAGGGATCGGGAGGCAGCGGAGCCCACCCGCCTCACCGCCGGGCTGCACCCCCCCAGCCCGGCCCTCCCGCCGGCGCCAAGCCGGGCAGGCGGGGGCCGGGCAGCGGCTGCCGGCGGCTACTCACGGGAGACCGGGCTTTGGCGGCCGTCAGCAGCGACATGGTGATCTCGGAGAGATAATCGAAGACGAGGAAATCCAGCTTCCCTCCGTAGAGCAGCTGCGGCACTGGCGGGGCGGGGGAGAAGCCGCCGTTAGCACCGCGGTACCCGTACCCTCACCCCGCCCGGCCCGGCCCGGCCGCAGCCCGGGGGTTGCCCGGCGGTCCCGGCTCGTCCTGGCCGCCGCGGGGCAGGGCTGAAGCGAGCCGGGCCGCCCCGCCCCTGCCCTTGGTGACGGCCTTGAGGGCGGCCCGCCCCGCACGGGCGTGCGGCGGCAACCCCGGCCCGGCCCGGCCCGGCCCGGCCGCTTACGCAACGGAGCTGTTTGCGGCGCTCGCAGCCGCCGCCCGCCCGGCGGCCTCGCCAGGCCTCAGTGCCCCAGCGACCGCGACCGCCCCCGCCGCAGCGGCCGGGTGCCGCCGCCGCCGCCGCCGCCGCCGCGGGCGGCCACAGCCGCCGGCCCCGCGCCGCCGCCTACCTGCGGCCGCCGTGTCCCCCCAGAAGCCCGAGGCGCAGCCGATGCGCACCGCTCCGCCCGCCGGGGGCTCGCAGCCGCCGCTGCGCCGCCTGCTCCAGCGGGGCGGGCGGGCGGCGGCCCCCAGGAGCCGCGGCCCCCGGAGCCCCAGCAGCGCGGCGCAGCTCATGGTGGCGGCGGGCGGGCTGGTGGACACCGCCCCTGGCTGAGGCCCGGGCCCGCCCCGCGGCCCGCCCCGGCCCCACCCGCGGCGGCGGCCTAACCGAGTGCTGGGGACGTGCTGAGGGCCTGCGGCGGTGGGTGGGGAAAGGGACGGGGGAAAGTTGATTAAACCCCGAGTTTGCTTGGGAAAAACGGCAGGAGCTGTGGGAGCCGCCGCTCGGCCCGGCTGGCCCGCTTTGTTCAACGCCGGGCAACGGAACGGCTGTGGCGGCGGCGCTCCAGGGCGTGCCTAAGTGGGGCGTCGGGTTGGTTCTGGTTTTATTCAGGCCCACGCTGGACGTGGGTCAGTGGCAGGCGGGTTTGGGGCTGCCGCGTCCCTGAGGCGCTGCAGGGATGGCACGGGCACCCGCGTCACTGCCGAAGCGGCGTGCGTGGGGCGGTGGGGTTAACCTGAGGCGTGGAAACCCCATTCGGGGTTGTGGTAACGTCAAAAGCATGTCAGAGAGTCTGGTTATGAAATCTTTATGAACCCCTTTACTCCTCCTCTAAATGAAAAATGCATTTATTAAAAAATAAGGCTTTCTGTGGGAGTACACGTCTCAGTTTAGACAGAAAGCGTTCCTCAGCTCCCAGGCTGAATTTCTCGTCAGTGGATATGAGGCAAATGTCACCAAACCAGCAAATTCCCCAGTATATAAGGAGAAACAATTTTCCAGTCCTGAAGTCTGAATCGGAGGGCCGTCTTTGAACGTCTCCACAGAGGGCTGATCACGTAGAGGTACTTCAGAGTGACTCCCTGTCTACAGAAAATCCACGTTGTTCGTCTGATATGACAAGGATTGTGACTGAATCAGCGTCTTACGTGCTAATCTGATGCAATAACTGCTAGGCCTCCCTTAACACGTATACTTTAATTCTAAGTGGTTTTGAATTATCTCTTGCAAATGAAACAATAATAAAATTTGGTGTCTTTGCAGGAACGGTGAAAAATACAACGTTCAGTAGGACATTGACAATGCCAAGTGTATGATGACGAGAGATGGTTTTACTGATGTAAAAAGTAGCCATGTCAAAAATATTTAAATAAATACTTTTGACAATTGTTGATAAGTCATCCGATTAGACTGATTTCTAATTGCAGTTGGAAATGATGCAGTTGAGAAAAGACAGAAAATAATCGTGCTGTGATCTTAGAATTTGGTTCTTTATTTAGGGAGGTGCGATGTTTTCCTGTTGCAAATAGGCCATAAAGCACCATCTTCTAAGCTTCTCAGTGCCTGAGAAGTGATGAACAATTACTGTCCTAAGTTGTTAAACACGCAGAACCAAGAAGGTCACAGAGAAAGAAAAGTTGGTTCCCTACACAGAGAGAGGACCTAACTTTTGATTATTAAATTATTAAAGTATTTAATTATTATGTTGAAAGCTTGCAGGTTTTGAGTCCCTATAAACTAGTAAACATCCAAATAATCACAGTGTGAAAAAAAAACGTTACGTATACATAGCTGATTCCAGATAGCTTTGTCCTAAATATGCCAATGTATAAGCTCCTTAAACTTTGAAGCAAGAACCAGAAGGAGCACTGTCTGCTACAAAATACACAGCTATCAGTGTAGCCATAAAGACAAACGCTTTCTGTAGTTAAATTTCAAAGCGTCTTCCATGTGCGTTTCAATACATGGTAGTAAGATTCCAACGTACTGTAACGTAGCAGGAAACATGGCCAATCCTCGGCAAGTCTTGCAATGCTCTCAAATCCCGTGGTGAAATTCAAATGCAGTTTGCCTTCGCTGAGACTCCGTAATCAACGTGCTGCAGTCCTCACTCGCCTCTGTGCTTTAACATAGCCAAAATAAATGCCAGTCACTAACAAACATAATCATTTATAACCCATGAATGTACTACACCGGCTGAAATGGGCTGGGCCAAGATTTCATGCTGCAAAACTGAATTTCTGGACGTGAGAAGACAAGGCTGCTCAAACGAAGCGAACCAGAGGCCGGTAGATGGCCGTGTTTCACCACCGTCCGCACCCGCCTCGCATGCAAAACAATCCCCGGCCCCCAAAAGTGTCATCTACTCCCACCAGCATCCCCTGTGCTGTCTGCACTATGCAGAGAGGCAAATGTGTGCATTTCCCCCCGGATGAACACATGCGTTTTGTCCGTATTAAGATATAAATATTCACACGCACATGTGTACATTGGTAGAACAGTCTTGGAACCGAGAAGGTGCTTTATTCTTTTAACTCCTTTCAAATATTTCCGTAGCATGGATTTTGACAGCATCTGCTCATGGTTCTGCGATGGGCTGGATCTTGCTTTGTCAGAAACCATTTTAAAGCCCTTATGGAGCATGAATACAGTTTTAGCAAATTTGCATACAGATGTTTACATGTGTGTGAGAGAATTAATATCCAACGTGTAAGATACTAAGACAGCGCTGCAGTAATGATTAATTCAGAGCCCATCGTTTCATACGCGAGGTTAGGGTTGTTTTGATGAAAACAGAGGCAAATTATTTAGAGGCCCTTTTCCAGATAGGCTTGGGAAGCAACGTTCTGTGGTGGTCAAGTTGTAATTTTGAGATTTTAGCCGTATCTGATTTAACAGATTTTAGAAACAATTTATTGCTCTTTGAGGACATCAGATGGCACTGTGTGGTTGTTGGTGAAGACCAGAAGAAGCTACAGTCAGTAACGAGCCTACGTGAAATTCATACACAGAGGTGCTAGTAAAAAACTTGACTGTATTTGTGGCCTATATAGGGGATGGGGGTCAACAATAATAGACACCATAACTCTGTCACATGGTAGGAATCCACATCCACTGGCTCCATTGCTTAATGCACAACTTTTAAGAGTAAACCAGCTTTTGAATTAATCTCATAAATTGTGAGAAAGAAGGGGGAAAAAATCTTCTGGCTTTAATTTTTATACTGGAGAAAGAAAAAGGTTACAGAGTAAAAAAATAATTTAAAGAATATAATTTTTTTCCTGTTCGTGGTTCAAATGTATGTCAGTCTGAGATTCAGTTTCCTTCAGTGACCCTAAATACTTAGATTTACTTTTATTATGCTAGTGCCATTAATGTTTCAAATGTAGGCCTCTGCTTCCCTCTCTGTAAACAGATTTGTGCACCAGCATGGAGCACAGATGCTGTGTAAAAGAAATGTGAAATTCATTCTTCTACTGCCATCATCCTGAATTAATAGCCTTCAGAGCTAATCCTGGAAGTCAGGGAGGACAATGCAGAGTACATTTTTCCAAAGCAAATACACTTTCCATTATTTTTCTAGGATTTTTCTGACAGTCGGACTACCTCTGCTTAAAAAAGTACAAGCAAAGTATTTCACAGACCGGGGTTTTATTGTGAAATATATTACATTTTTGCTGTGTTTCCTTTAATGTGTAAATAAGTTCCTATCCAAACCAACACTGTCAGCAGATACCGACAAATATTTTAGTTTGTTGAGGAGGCTCTGTTTAGTTTATTGAGGGTCTGTCCTCTCAACTAATTACAAAATATTCAGCAAATATTTGAAATTATTACTTATCTGATTCCCACAAATTAGTGCATCTCTTTGCTTAACAAATGGAGTTCACTGCTCTTGCCCTCAAGGTAAAGCATACATTGCAATCTCTCCTTTGCAGACAGTCTGAAAACCAACCTTTCCTAAGTGAATCAACAGTTGAAAATGATCTCTGTAAATCAGTAAAGGGAGAGAATTTGCCATGTTGCATCTAATGCCCCTATATAGGGCACAAACAACTCAAAGCTCAGTAATGATGTTTAACTGATCCCAACTCATGGTTTGCGAGTTTGTAGTATTTTAGTAGATTTTTAGCATGTTGAAGTGTAATATCCTATGCTCTGGGACTCAGAAAAAACTCAGTGGTGACAATGCAATATAATATATGTAATCTTCTGAACTATATTGATTTTGTTCCTTTATAACACATTTCTGTTGCTTTCAGATATGTTCTCTCTTACTTCCTTAACATTTGAATGAAGTTTAAGTAAAATCTGAAATGTATGAAAGTAAGTAAGCATTAAAAAGAAAGACTATAGAACTTTTAAAAAATAAGATAATAGCTCATTTGAACCATCAAACATCTGGCTTATGGACATGAGGTATTTTTCAGAAGTACTGTAAAGATAAGGTGCCTTGATTTTTCATCTTTTTGGTTGTTAAATACTTTTGAAAATTTATTTGTAATAATATTTGAAATAAAAAAAATAACTATGTATTAAAGCAATGATGCATTAGCTACAAAAAAACCTTGGCTATTCTCTGCAGAAATCAAAGGGTCTTTTACATTGCTATATGCTGTAGAAAAAGTACTGGAAAAAATGATCACCAGAACATGAGTTACAAACTAAATGACTTTTAGCAATCATGCATCAGTGTAGTTTCCCTGCTTAGATTTTTAAAAATGTAGTATCCCATCATTATTTAAGAATACATTCTAAAGCGAGTGAATTTTCTGTATTCACAGTGCCGATACAGCAAAATACCCTGTGTATTCTTTACAAAATGGAAAGCCATAGCTGACATGAAATACATAAATTTCATACCTTTCCTCAGAAACAGAACCATTTACAGCCTCTATTTGAACTGAAGCATAGCAAATATCTGCACTGGTTTCATAAGTGAAAAGAAACAAAAGCTTCCCATGCTGAGCAACTGAGAGCTGATTTTTGCTGACTCATGAATCCTCCAGGCATTTCACTTCAGGAAGGGTGAGAAAGACGTCTGTTGCACAGAGTGGACTGTCGGATTGGCAAAAATGTTGCCATTTACCTTCTGCCCAAGTTTGGAATATTGAAAGAGAAAGAGAAAGATCAGTTACAAAACTTTTTTTTTCATTTTCACGTTTTTGCTTCTGTTTGTAAAGCAATTGGTTTTATAGCACACTAGCAGCATAACTTCAATACTAGACAGCTTCTTAGTTGTCTCTCTCATCCTAATTATCACTCACTCATTGATTGACCTAGTGAAGGGGATTTTGCCCACTAATCTATAGCTTACTAGTAGTACAAGCAGGGTAGTGCATATTGATTATGGATAGCAAAGCAAAGTAGGCAATTTTTTTCCATATTTACTTTTTTGGGGTTTTCAACATTTATTTTTAGTATTTATTTTTACATAAGAAAATAAACCTCTGGAGTATCTGAAAAAAACAAATGCAAGTTCAAGTTCAACTGAACACTTTCAGTTAAAACAATAAGAAAACCCCATTAGAAATGTTAAAATAGATCACTGTAGCATTTCTGAAATGGTATAGACTGATTTTTCAAGTGAGATTCTTAAGGCATGTAAGTATAAGTCATAAGTTTAAAAACCCGTTGTTTTTCCAAGACAGCCATAAGAATACTCTGATATTCAGGAACTAATTTACAAACACAAGCATATTTCTTCTGATTTGTATTTCTGAGGGAATATTTACTATGAATAATGGGAAGTTGTTGGATAGTCTCCCAGTGGCTGTTTGACAAAAATACTAATCAAAACTGAGTTGAAGCAGGCTCTTTTAAACAAATAATGACTCACCTTTACTATCTACTCAAAAATAAATTGCAAGAAAAAAGTAAACTGACTTTAAGAACTCTTCCTTCTGCCTGTGCTCCATGAATTGTTCCTCATTTGTTACCAAATTGGCAAACAAACAGACTTACTGGAAAGAAAAAACTGGCCAGAAAATCAATACAGTTAAATTATGCTGGACACGTTTCAGGGTACAACTAGGTCTCTAGCACATTTGTTTCGTAAATGGGTCAGCTATTTTGCAGCCAGGACCAACCAAGACAATGTTACCTGAGGGAGGAAAATGACTACATAGCCATTCCACTGAGAATACGTGTTGTTTTCAACTTAATGAAAAGCAGGAATAAGTTATTTCTGAGTCATGCAAGGTAAAAACATATAAGAAAAGAGAAGGAAGCAGAGATATGAAAGGATTAATTATTCAAGGCTAAATCATGACCGTGTAATCAGTAAAGCAAATGAAAAAACTGTGAGTTTTAAATATTTGCATCTTCTGCTAAGAAGTACAAGAGGTTGCAATCAGAAATACAACTAGGCAACACTTACAGATGCAGTGTACAGATATTTGGTAATCATCAAAGTGATGTTTAATATCAATTCCTTCATGAATGTAAATCTATACAGTGGTAATTTTGTGTTATCGCTGTTAACTCTGAAAGAGTTTCAAACCCGTATGTGCTCCCATTAGTGATAAAAGGGAAAGGTATGTTCTTTACTCTGTTAAAGGATGAGGGATACCTGGATTGTGTTACGTGGTTCACCTATCGTGTCATGAACATTACGTGCCCATCTGCACTCCTGAGTATACATCTGTGGTTGAAACTGGGCCAGTTATTTTACGTAGTTCATGCCAGCAACCTACTCATGCTATATAATCCTATCTAAGGGAATCCTGATGTTGCATAGCCACTGAAAGTGTACCTCCAGGATCCTCTGGACCCTGTGTCATGACCTGCAGCCAATGAAGCAGCAAAGCAAGCTCAAGCAATGTGTGAGCAGCAGTGGCAAGGGGATCCACTGGTAGTTTCCTTAGTCCATGTTAACAGCACTAATGAAGCAACAACAGAAAGCACAAGAGCAGGTAGACTTTTACCCAGTTTTATTTACTTTATTTTCACTCTTTAGGAAACAACTAACCATGTAAAAGGTGAAGCCATGTACTATTTGTATCAGTAAGGACAACAGAAGCACGTTCAGCACATGAATCTTGAAGGTAATTAATGCCATATTTGGAACAGTAAACGTCTAGCATCGGTCATCCTTTGGAAAGGACTTTTGGCAGCCTAGTAGCTAACTCACTGGTCATCAGTACAGATACTAGAAAGCTGACTCTCCCATGAACAGTGCTTTGGCTTCACATAAATGTCCCACAAATTTGATTTTTAGCATCATAAATGCTCAGATTTCCTTCTGGCAATATATGGCTGGATCCTCGAACATAATGGGAACCTTCTGGTTGACCAGATGTGACCAGATGAAAAGAGGATATACAGGTCAGGAACTTTCCATGTTTCAGGGCATAATCATATCTAATTTTGTAATAATATAACATCTAGCTTCTATAGAGTGCTTTTGTCCATGGATTTTAAATACCTATTAAGCAAAGCTGAAACATGCTGTACAGAGGTGAAGTCATTTGCCTGAAATCACAAAGCCGACCCCAGTAACAACAGATGTAGCAGCGAGCCCCAGTGCCACCATTCTTTTCATCATTTGGTCAAACGTGCTGAAGTCAAAAGCCTCATTCAACATTGTCCCATCACACGGGATATTGTACAGACACAACAGCAGGCTTTCTCTGGAGAAGCCACAGCCTAAAGATCGGGTGCAGCACATGGGTAGAAAGCTATTAATGTTATTAATACAGATAGTAAGCCGAAGCACATACATAAAATAAGTTGGCTGGAATAAGGCCTGTAGCAGAAGAGGGAGCCTGTCACCAGTCTTGTAGGTGTATTGAATAAGGCAGATACTGACAACATTAGTTCCCCAGCAAGCAAGATTTGATCCGAGTTGCTCAAATGGACTCCTTGAGTTCAAGGATAGGGAAGAATCATGCTTTCAGTGCCTGTGAGAAATACCACAGGCTTCTTTTCCAGATATGCCACTGCCTGACATGACTTCATACCTTTCTCTGCCTCAGTATTGTCATGTGCAGAAGAGGAAGAATGAGGTTGATTCTCTTTGCAAAGCACACTGAGATCTGTGGTGGGAAAGTGCTACATAACCACAAAAGAGTATTTATTGTTAGGCTACTGGTAGTTGTTACACAACTCAGATAGCTACTGTGGCTTTTCCTTGAGCTGTTTGAGTGAAACTTCTGCTAGCCCCCCATTCCAAAACCATGTGTGAGTTTCCTTAACACTCGTGTTACTGGAAGTAGTGTCTCCATGCCTTGTCTCACCTTCCCATCTCCCCTGAGACCTCCTGGCTGGTGCAGAGATCAAGTTAATAAGTGGGAAGCAGGTTCTGAAAATGGGAGGAGTAAGAGATATGTGCAAATTCTGGGAATCCACCTCAAATCTCTACCCCACCTCTTCCCGCCACCTCCCAGTGCCCGCCCCCAGCTTCAGCCTGCTCCCTTAAACCACTGACACCCTGTGCTGGGTTGAGCATTTTCGGCTGCTGACTGCACGACTTGCACCGAGCAGTCGGCAGCGCCTGGTGGGACAGACATGATGGTGCTGAGGTTACGCAGCTGGGCTCCCCTGGGGCCTCTCTTCTCCCTGCTCTTTTCTACCACCATGGCGGTAAGTCAGGAGACAGTGTTAGAAAACACGTCGGCGCAGAAAGTGCTGTCAGGGAAAATTCACTGAAAATTATCTTCTTTCTTCTCTTCAGTACATTGCTACCAGAGAAAACTGCTGCATATTAGATGAACGATTTGTAAGTACCTGAACAATTTTCTTTTATCTTAAGAGTGTAACTGAGGCTTTCCTATGCTGATTATTGACTACCATTATCACTCGTAGCTTTATTTCATCTTCATTGTTATTTTCAATACTTATTAAATGCATTGTGCTTAAACCCATTATCTATTAACAGAGGTATACTCTTGGTAAAAATGTAGGGGAGGCTGCACCGTTGAGAAAAGCATATATCCAGAAGACGCTACAAGTAACAGCATGCACCGTTTTCTTGCTATGTGTGTGTATGTACACACAGCGTGAAACTAAACTGCCTCTGTAAATTCAAACACTGCAGACAAAGTGGCAAATGCCTTCCCTTTTTTATCCACAATTGTTTGTATAAGTGGTGCCTGAAAGTTCCCCTGCCCGAATATTCTGCTCTCCTTTTTTTGCTCCTGAAACATTGCCAATTATTATTCTTTCCTCTTTAGGGTAGCTACTGCCCAACGACCTGTGGCATTGCAGATTTCTTTAATAAATACCATCTCAGTATGGATAATGAACTGCAGGAAATGGAGAGAATTTTGCGGCAAATTTCTAACTCCACAGGAACCATGGAACATTTGATTCAACACATCCAAACCCTCTATCCTCCAGAGAAGCAGACACTACCAAGTGAGAATATAAAAATAACTACAGAACTGAAAAATATAATTTATGTAGTTTTCTTGGTTTTTTTAATTTGCTTAATTGCAATAATTTTGTACCTTTGTCTGTTTTACAGATTCAGTTGATGATTTTACTAAAAAGTCCAAGAAAATAATTGAAGAAATTATCAGATATGAAAACACTATTTTGTCTCATGAAAGTACTATACAGTAGGTATCTTCCACCTTTTATATTACTTGACAATCCAAATCGTTTTCTTTCTGTTCCTTTATCAAGTGCAGCTAAGGCTCCCTTGGAAAGGTTTTTTGTGCTCATGTGGACCATTGTGCCCACGCTGCCATTAGTAGCTGCCTAGCAAGACACGGAAGGATCATGAGGATCTGCTATTGCATTCTCCGCTCATCTGCATAAGCCATTAATTGTGCAAGAAGTGCAAGAGAAGAATGTCAGGAAGCATGGCAATATTTTTATTTATGTTTCTTTTCCTGTGCCAGCTACTCCTAAATTTTTTTTCATGATCTTTGGAGATTTTCTTAATATGAGTTTGCGCTGTAATGCAGACTGTGTGGAATATTTATGCAGTCATTCACTCTGGCTAATTTTGCTGCATATATCCATGAAAATCAGTTACATTGATATAAATCATAAGTAACTATAAACTCAGTGGTAGTCTTTTGTAAATTGACATTGAAAGTAAAATTGAAAACACCATTAACTTTTCTAAATCTTAAGGATAAGTTTTTGACCTGAATGTAGGAAAATCTCCACTTCTATAAGATATTGAAGACAATTTAGGCATTCTGACACTTGCAGCAGTTTATTTACAGCATTTATGTTTTACAAATGCATCAATAATTAAAGAGGAATAATTTATCATTTACTTCAGGAGAACAAAGAAAAACTTTCCATAGAGTTATATTCATACATTTATTACTGGTTTGAGTTTTGCTGATTAAAGTTTTGCATAAGATTAAGTGTGTGCTTTCCCATTTTGGCTAGTTTCCTCAGCTTTAAATATCAGTGCTAATAGAGGCACCCCCCTTTTACAGGTGTGTATGTAGCAGCATGCTACATAGGTGAGGCACGTGTGCAGGGAAATGTGTATTAAATATTCAGAAACAGCTGAAACAACAAGCCATTTTTATATCTCTCTCTCCAGACAGTTGACAGATACACATATATTGAACAGCAACAGGATCGCACAGCTGAAACAGAAGATTGCCCAGCTTGAGTCACACTGTCAGGAGCCATGCAGAGACACGGCTGAAATACAGGAGATAACTGGAAGAGGTGCGCAAAATGCTTCTTGTATGGTGGAGGGTTAATTCAGTTACAAGTATCGCCAGTTGGCATCACAGCGATGAGTTATTTGTAATCTTACAGGCCATAGATTTCTGCAAAGGTATAGAAGATTGCAAGTTATGAAACCAGTGCTTGGATCAATATAAGTGCTAGGTAGATGCAAACAGGGCATTCAGATGGAACGGAGGTCTCGCTTGCTCCTTTGGTCTTTTTGGCCAAAATATGATTATCCCAAAATGTATGCTAAACACAAGGGACAGCAGGAGAGTTTCTATGGACATAAGACAAACAGAAGGTAATTCATTATCACATTTCTACTGAGTCACCTGAAAAAAATTTAATTATTCCATTAGCTCCAAAAATGCCATTTTTGTTGCTGTAGAAATTAATGCAACGACTGTACTTTACATTTAAGTTGTTTAAGCTCTCTGTGAGACTAAATTCTTCCTCATCTTACATGAGTCCTGTGACCTTTAGTAGGATTTTATGGCAATGACATTAAAGTATGTGGATTAAATAGCTAACTTTGCAACAATGACATTTAGATGAATTCTATTTCTTGCACTAAGAAAGTTACAATCAAGTAAATGTGAGGATAGAACTGTAGCTAGATTAATAATGATCCTCTGAATATCTTTACTTCAGATTGTCAAGACATTGCAAATAAAGGTGCCAGAAAAAGTGGTCTTTACTTTATCAAGCCTCAAAAAGCCAAGCAGTCATTCCTAGTCTACTGTGAGATTGACTCATATGGCAACGGCTGGACAGTATTACAGAGGGTATGCCACTTACATATTATTACCATAAGCAAGCTTATTGCATCGACACTGTTTTTAGTTACCGCCGTAAGATACATAACCTTTTGGTTGAGGTTTTTGGGTTTTGTTGTTTTTTGTTTTTTTTTTTTCCCCAGAGACTGGACGGGAGTGAGGACTTCAAGAAAAATTGGGTTCAGTACAAAGAAGGATTTGGACATCTGTCTCCAGATGACACCACTGAGTTCTGGCTGGGCAATGAAAAGATTCATCTAATAACTACGCAGTCCACTCTGCCATACACCTTACGAATAGAACTGGAGGACTGGAGTGGCAAAAAAGGGTACTTGCTCATGATGCTTCTGAAAATGACAGCTTAAAACCTACTGCTCCCACTGCTGTGTCAGTTTGTACAGCTCTCTGAAAAAATGATGGGCCCTTAGACCTGCTAACATGCATAGGATGCTGTATCAGCACCGTGTGTGACTTGCTGCCAGGCACACATGCATGTCTGAAGGCGAACATGCTGGCAGCCCTAGTTTATTTGGCAGAAGGAATCTGTTTCTTCTCTTCAAGTTTCTTCACATCTTATGCATCTTATGGACTAGATGATCATTGTAGGTCCCTTCCAACTGAACTATTCTGTTCTGTTCTATTCTAATCCCATTCTCCAGGAGGGCTTACTATTCTTGCTATTTCTTGAGACATCCACTCCTTCCTCCTACCAAGAATTTCCTCATGACCTAAGTCAGCCTAAGCATTATGAACCCAGGAGATACATATATGTATATTCATATAACGTAGATCTTTCATACATCACTGAAGACTAGTAGTCAGAAAACATGTCTGATGCTGGAGCACAAAAGTTGGTTGGATGTATGTCACTGAACTGAGGCATACAATCATGCAAAACAATTACTTTTCAAATGCTAGGATGCCATAAATGCCTTTTCTGCAGTGCTAACACCTATGTATTCTTCATTCATGCATGTACTGGGAATGCAGCATGCTCATATTCACCATTATCCTTTGTTAACAGCACTGCTGACTATGCTGTATTCAAAGTGGGAAGTGAAGAAGACAAGTATCGACTGACTTACGCCTACTTTATCGGTGGTGAAGCCGGGGATGCCTTTGATGGCTTTAATTTTGGAGATGATCCAAGTGACAAATCATTTACCTATCATAATGGCATGCGGTTCAGTACCTATGATAATGACAATGATAACTTTGCTGGCAACTGTGCTGAGCAAGATGGATCTGGATGGTGGATGAATAGATGTCATGCTGGCCACCTCAATGGCAAATATTATATAGGTAAAGTATCTTCTAAATACCTATAACCCAGGACACCACGTTTCAGTGACAAAGAAAAATGGGTTGATTTCATTGAGTATGTTTTGCCATCTGTTTTTTCCAAAGCTGCCGTAGTCCATTCTTTGCAATAACTGAAAACACCAGCGGTAGGAACTTGTGTCTGCTCTCCAGCCCAAAGTGGGAGAATTAGTCCTGAGAGAAGCAAACTAGTGGGGAGAAGGGCAGTGAACAGGGCCTGTTAGCATGCCCAGGGATGCCATGGAGGTGGTAGTACCAGAAAAATGTATGGACACATTTACTACTTCAGAAAGCAACTAACTGTTTTGCTCCAACTGATGTTTTTTAGATGGTGTGTACACATCGAAAGATGCTGGTCCATCTGGATATGACAATGGCATTATCTGGGCAACCTGGCGTGACCGGTGGTACTCCATGAAGAAAACTGCAATGAAAATCATCCCATTCAACAGACTGTCAGTAGATGGACAGCAGCACAACTTAGGCAGCGCCAAACAGGTTCGACCACAGGACCGAGGAGATATTTAAAATGACAACAGAACATCGTTATCATTTCAAATGCTGAGCATGGACAGCTGAAGTGTTAAGCCCACTGTATCTTAGAGAAGTTGACTTTGTTTACCATTTTGTCATAGAAATATTTGTACTTTGATTTTAATATACCTTCCACCTTACTGTTTCTTTTGACAGATAGATAAATGGATAGTCTCATGATCAGAAATAATTCCTTGCCTTCATGTGTTTTAAATGCTGCATTTTTAATTTCCAACTAGTGTAACTATGCATGAACACTATCAACATGTCATCATAGCCTTATGTACTTCTTTCTTTAGAAGAACATTAAAATGCTCTTTTTTTTTCTGTTGTAGGTTGGAGACTCATAAAGGGACAATTTCACAAAGACTGATCTGAACAGGGAAAACAAATCTTTTATCTCTTAGACACTGAACTTATCTAACATTACACAGTTCAGTTTTGACTATAAAACACCGTTGACTGTAAAATGCCTCTTCCCTGAGCAGTGCTTACCTCTGTATATGGTTATTTTTTTCTGTACAAATTCTCAATAAATTTTTGATTATTACAAAAAACCTGAACTTGTTATCTGTGCTCTACTGTTGGGCAAGCAAAACAAAGTAAACTTTATGATGGTTGGAAGGTTACTGTGATCAAATCTGTTTGATTCAGTCATTCCTGAATTGCACACCAGTAGTTTCTGCTGTTTGTTTAGAGGCGAGTGTTGGAACTATTTCTCCATAAAATGTGGCTTGTTTCCAAAAGTTTTCATTCTGTTTTCTGATGAAGTTGATTTGTGACATAGGTCAAAGTACATAGCAACTTGAAAGAGGCCTAGTTTACTGCTGAAGGCTACTTAACTGAGCTTATCGTGAAGTAATAAATACATTTTCAATCAGGATGTGTTAGGAAGTATACTATCAATCACCAAGAACAGATATTTAACTCCAGAGCCTGCACATTAACAAGCTTCTCAAATATTACTCAGAATAAAAGTTTCATTTGCTATATAGCACATAGTATTATGCTGTACAACTATTATTCCTGAATACCCCCTTTTGATTCATAAACATTTAAAAATTAATCTAATGTATCTATTGCCATTATCAGACCAAACAATGTTAATATTTGCAGCATAAATTCATTGTATTTTACTTGCTTTTTCTTAATATGATAATAATTTTCCATGTGATCCACATGAGCAAACTCACAGCACAGATCAAGAACAGCAAAGAGTTTGCAATGCTGTCTGAATGTACTCACTCAGAATATTTGATGAGTGTATTTGAGGGGTGCATTAGCAAATCAAATTAGGTTTGTGGATTAATTGCTCAACAAAAAATACACTCAGAGCTAAAATAGAAATATATTTATTTATATATAGATATGTATAAAGTTGATACATTAAGAAGTGAAATATTAAATGTGTCCTGGTCTTTATTTTTAGTGACTATTGAGAGGCCAGAAGTTCACCTGGTATTTCTGAATAGCACATTCAAATGCTTTATCTTAAAGACAGAGAGACATTACACTAATAAGACAGAACTTAAACGCAGTTTATGCTGCCTCAACAGTTTCCCAGTTTTGGTGGCCAGGTCTCTAGGGAGGTGGCCGCTGAGCCTCTCTCCCTGGGTCTGAGTCTCCATAGCATACCAAGCTGCTGTCCCTCTGTCATTTTTACTGAGGTTGTTTTGACTTAGTTCAAGTTTTACCCTTAAGCCAAAGTGTAAGAGGAAGACAGGTTTCTTAGAAGTAAGTGAGAAGAAGCCATCGTTAGCATTGGGTCATCATGAGGTTAACAACTGTTTGGGATGAGGGACAACCACTCCACACCACTGAACCAGTATATTTGCACCCATGCAACCAGCCATGCTGCATGGCTCACCACCAGCATTGATGCCCAATTCCTCACCATTTTCCTGAATATTTTGTGCAGTGAGGCCTCTCCTGTGGCTCCTTGTAGCTGAAGCAGTATGCATAGAGAGGCCTGTGGGAAGGATGCGAGCTGAGGGTTGATAAGCCCAGTCTGATCCTGGTTCTGCAAACAGCCACTTGAGTGGCATTGGCCAAGTGCCTTCTGCGTTCTGTTTTCAGTTTATCCCACCTATGAAATGACTTTAAGGTTGTTATTATTTATATATTTGCAACAGGGAATTAAAAAATATTCCTTTCATCTCTATCACTTTGACTTCTGTATCCACACTCCTCTAGGTCTGGACCGTGGTTTGCCTCTCCCACTTTAGCTTTTGGCTGCAATGATTTGTTTGATGACAATCTGCTGTAACTACACACATTTCACTGGTGTGAGCTGGCATTTTATGTGTTGCTCACCAGAACTAAGATTGGCTTATTTTTCCAATTGATTTGTTGATTGGTGTCCTAAGGTCTCACAAATAATTTTGAACCTCTTTGGAGAGGACTGTCTACTCCAGAGGTCGGAAGGGTCAGAGCTATTGAATCCAAGAAGCCTGATCTTTCACAGAAGTCCTATACCAGAGCTCATCAGGGCATCTGCAGGATCCCAGCCTGCAGTGATATTCTCTGGGCCCTGAAAGAAGACTGGCAAGATTCATGCCCTTTGGAGATCCTTGCTACTGTTTCCAACCGTTCTTCTCTAACTATCAGAAAGGGGCCCGAAAAGACCTCCTATTTCTTCTCTTAGAGAGAGAATAATAGTCTCAGTATTATTTTTTGCAAGTAAATATATTGCAATTTGACTCAATGCCCTTTTTTGTATACTGAGAGGTCATATTCCTCTTTTCTAAATCAGTCTTTATTGTACATGACCCTCAGACCATAGCCTGTAGTGACAGTCATCTGTATTTAGGCAAGCCAGTCCCCCTCCAAGTTTATAAAAGTTCATTATAGGATTTGATTGCTGCACAAACAAGAGCTGGCTCACCTCTAGGGCATACAAACCCGGATTAAACCCCAGACTCCCTGACTATTGCTGTGGCGACCTGCCAAGAGCACGGCAGCTGAAGTAGTAAACTGCACTGCTGTCCTTTGATCATGAATTAAAGTTAAATCCAAAGTTTATCTAGCTCTTGGCCTTTAGCCTTTCAAACAAACACAGGGAGAAGTGACTGGACGATTGCAACATGAAAGCAAATGTACGGGCTGAAGGTCAGGCCCAGATTCAGCCCTCAACTGGAAAGCCTGAGGAGCTCCTCCTTCACCCCAGCTTCACCCAGCAATCCCCTTCTCATGAGGCAGGAAACCCCTCTTAGCTTACCTAATGTTTATGATTGATTCGTTATCGGCTTTTTCCAGTCCCTCTAGCCTTGGTGGTCGAGTTTTACTTGGACCAGAGCTTAAGTTTTCTGCATTTGAAGGTCACCGGAGATCTGCGCTCTCCATCAGGGTCAGAGGAGGCCTGGCCCATGCTACTGCCGTGTCCAGTGTTACACTGGTAGCCGGTACCTGGGACACCACCTAGCAAATTGTCGCATCTTCTGTTAGCATGGCTGAAAAAGCAGAAATTCTTCTGCTTGATGTGCTCTGGCTACTATTGATTTTTAAGACCTATCAAATTACAAAAATAATGTTCAGAGATTATTGAAGATCACAAAATCAAGCTCTTACAAACTGGGAAAATCCAGAACTAAGGTGACATGTCACATCACATCTGAATTATGAAGGATGCTTTAGTTGTTGCATAGGTTGTAATGCATGTAGTAAGACCAGGTGGGGCACAGTTGTCTCTTACAGCTGATACCCTGCAGAATTAGGTGCTATTCGTGCCCTCATCACCCCATTCCTGTGGGACCAGAGGCAAGACAGTCAGGTGTCTCGGAGCTGGCTGCTGGGTGTTCCTCCTGAGCCCTGGTGCGGGCGCAGAGCTACAGCTGCCGTCAGTGCGATCTGCACAAACAGTGTGCTCTGAAGGCTCAGACTATCAAAATGGATCCCAAAAATTAATAACTACTTTTTGACTTAACCTTCTTGCCTGGCTTCTGCAGCTGTGAAAAGGGGAAAGTTGTGCTCAGGGAATGAATGTTTGTAAAGCACTGGGGTACCTGAGTGATGGGCACCATAGGAAAATCCTTGAAGTTTTAAAGTCTGCACTGCATCATCATACAACGAAAAGAGTGTACAGCTCTGGGTAGCTGCTTGCCTGGGGGGTACCATCCACGCTCAAAGTGAGGAGGACGGGGTTCGGTGGAAGAAACGTCACATGTCATCCTGCAGTAAAGCAGCGTCCACAAGTGTACGCACAAGGAGAGCACATGAAGGTTGCACTGGCAGTTCTTGTGTTCCTGAACATGGAGGTCCTAAGGTTGTGATCTTTGAGCAGACTTTTTTTATCTATCATGGAGGTTAAATTAGAGCTTGTTGGTTTGAGTGGGAGACTCTCCATGGACCCCAGTATATTTTGGATGAAGCCCATTTTACTCTGTTCTGTAAAAGAATTAATTCTAATCCTGCAAAACTTCCTCTCATTGTGGTCTTTCCCTCCTTTAAGCATTTTATTGTCCTCTGGGCTTTTTGTAATTCTTTCACAGAACTGCTGCAAAAGAGTGAACAAAACTGTGTAGGACTTGGAGTGGAGAAGCATCACCAATCTTACCCCTGTTGAAGTTAGCGGCTGAGCATTTTGGTGTGTAAGTATATTTATTATCTGCTTTGAGTTCAGGAGCTGCCTTACAGACCTCTATCAACCAAACAACACAGCCATGGCTGGCTGATCTTCAAACTGAGCAAAGGTAATATGTGGTCTGTTTGGACATTTGTTGCTGGAGTTAGTTGGGCTGTCTTGTTGCTGAAATCAGAAGCGGTTTGTTGCATCATAGTATTTACTGGCGCTGCATGGGATTCAACAGAAGACTTTACAAAGCATGTTGCAGGGAATTGAAATAAACAAAACATCTTGTTTCAGGATGTGCACAGATAAGATAAGATAAGATTAAACCTTAAATGTGATAAAAACCCATTGTCATGCAAAACCAGATCCTGGTGGTGTAAGCGTTAATCAATGCAGCACCATCTTATTGAGCTCTTCTGCTACCTGAGGATATGCCTCTCTATTAGTGATATTGGTATAAGTGATTAGGTTTAAGAGGGTTTTCCTTGATAAGAGAAGCATGAAAGGCATGGCCAGAAATGGGAGGAAACAAAGGGTTCAGTTCAATGGCAGTGAACTTTACATGGAGAGGGTTCAAGCCTCCTGAAGGCAGAAAACAAGAGAAAGAGCAGAGGAAAGGAAGATAAGACAAAACCCGAGAGGCTGCTGGAATCCATCCAAAGCTAAAATCAGCTATTTTGAATTAAATATGTTGTAAAATGCCGGAGTCAAGCTTAAACATGTCCCTCTAAAGCAGAATATGATAAGATGTTGCAACTTGTAGATGATGGAGAGTTTTGTGAATATCATGCGGTTTTAAAAAGCCAAGAGAGAATTTTGTTCTTTCAACTGATTAGGCCCACATTTGCTCAAGCAAGGATTTTCTTGCTCCTTCCAGCTCACTGTGGTGGCAACTTTTGAGATGGGCAGCATCTCTCAAGTGTCTGACAGCCACATACAACACTCCCCAGTAACAGTAAGGCTTGTTACAGAGCTCACAGCAGCAGCACATTATCATCAATTCTGCCACACAGAAACTGTACCCATTATACAAACATTTAAGGAGACATGACTCCGTAGGAAGATTTAATTATGCTTAACATCTGTTCTGGGACATTTTCAAGTACCACTCTACTGTGTTCTTCATAAGTATGTGTTCATTTCAAACAAATCCTACTTCATAAAAAATTATAATATACCATTTGTGTAAGAGACAGCATAATGTTAAACACATCATGCATTATACAAACACCAGTAAGGTCCAGCTGTAAAACCTGATGTAAACTGGGCTCTGCACTCCTCAGGAATTACTTTCAGTTGATGGCCACATGGTCACAGATAGACTGTATCAACGTTTCACAGGCTAGTACTTGCTTTGGAAAGGCCAGTGGACTTCACAGCAGTGGAACAGTCACACAGAAAGGGCAAACCAATGACTTCCTTTTCCAAATATCAATGCTTTGATTATGCTAGCTAAATACCCATCGCACAGAGTATGTGTCTTCCAGCACATAAGTACTGCTGGATCCCGCTAGGTCCTGCATACATCTTAGTTGAACAACCAGTTACAAGAAACTAAGCTTTAGACAGATATTTTCCTGGAATACATGGTGTTGCCCGCACATTGGTGTTGTACAAACTTATCTGGAGCAAATAACATCAGAAACTTGTGCAAGAGGCACTAGGTAATCACCTAAGGGGGAGGGGAGCATTTGGCATGTTTTCTCTCCAAACAGAAGGGAGCATAATGATTAATCTCAGCTTCACGTTAAGGTTTAAATTGCACCAAAAGACCGGTGAAGAGCATCCTCTCAGTCAGAGTTCTGCTCGCTCTTCTCCTGAAGATGATATCAATGAGGATCCTCTGTGTGTTGCTGTGCCTCAACGTAGCCTGGGTATGAGTTTGCTTACTTGATTCTTTTCATATCTTTCTGTTTTGAAGAGTGAGCCTTTATTTAATGGTCATTCATTAGACAGATATATTTTGGCTGTCACCTAGCTTGCAAAATTCAGTGCACACACATAGGCACAAGCTTACTGTAACCACTTCACTGCTGGACTTTCATCAGTAGTTCTTGAGTATCCAGCTCTCTAGTTCTGCTTAATTCAGTTTTGCTGAATCTGCCTGGCTTCAGGAGCAGCAAAGCAGATACATTAACATGAATTCATAGATTCATAGGTGATGCTGTAAGTCTTAAACCTAACTGACTAGATGCTAGTGGCTCCAGCCAGTTGGGAATTTTCGTGTTTATTAGAGTGAATTCTGTCTCCTTTGGATGATATTTCAGCAGGATTTTCCACCTACAGATGACACACAATACCTTTATTATAAAATACATGTTAAAAAACAATGATTCCTGCAGCAGCAACATCAGGTTAAACTAGAGCTAAGAATCAATTTTTAGATAAGGAAAGTGATAGACTTGATTTTCAACTATGCTAAGATAACATTCCTCTTTTATCATTTAGGTGTCAGCCCATAATCTTATGTTAGATTCTTTATGTTTCTCTTTGTGTTTTGAAGAATGCAAATGTTTTAACAAATGACAGAAATTATAGGGAGCAGATGTGACAAAACAGAAGCACTCATATTGGAGCTGTCAGTGCTGAAAGGCCATAGACCACCTAAAAGTCCAGTTTTTATTTGTTACTTTTAAGAGGCACTTGGGCCAAATCCTGAGCATGAATCAAACCAGCATGAAGCTGCTGATTTTAATAATGACATTTTAGTTCCCCAGGGCTGAAGTTCTGGCACTGGAGGATAGAATTAGGAAAACTTTCTCTGCCTCAGAATTAATGATCAGTCATAATAATAATTAATCTTTTCAAGCTTTAATTATTCTGCTTGGAAAAAACTTAAGGTGTGCAGAAGAATCCAGTCAGACCTAATTACATCTTAAGCCCTAAAATAGGGCTTTCTTTTATGAAAAAGAATTTTTCTTTTATGAAAAAGAATTATTCTCCAGTCCTTTACTGAGCGATAACACAGCAGGAATCCTTACAGTGTTTTGGCTTAGAATTAGCTTGTGTATATGTACTTTTGCTTCTCAGGTTTGAAGAAAATCTCAGTATATTTATTTCTCTTCTTTCCATTAGCACAGTGGAATCCATCCATCACTGACATCATTGTTATTTTTATTATGATGTTATTAGCTTTCTTGCTCTTTAAGCCAGGCAAAACAGTGCTACAAACTTACAGTTAGCAACTGTGCTTAAAATCAGAAATGCTAATGGCAAAACTCTATTCATATATATCTTTAAGCCAGTTTTGTGGAGACTGAAGGCGGTAGAATGAAAATAGAAATTTAGGAATATTGCAGCAAATGGAAATAGAACATAGGATTTTTGCAGTATTTGCTTTAATTTAACCAGTTTCAATCTAATTTCAAGTTAATTTTATATTTAGACACAGAACACAAGATTTCTGTGGAATAATATTACTATAATATATCCTGAGCATCACCAGCTCCCTATGTAGCAGCATTAATTTTAAGAGATGAAAAACTTTATTCTGACAAAACAAACAAAATCATATCTTACAAGAAATGTCAGGAATAAAATCTTTGCACTGTTTGGTGTGATGCTCTCCAGATGGCTGTAATTGCCACACGTCAGCTATGCCACTGAGTGTTTGAGGATGTTAGCATTATATTTCTGTTCTCTCAGCAGCTGTTTAGTTAATCTCGGTTTTGCTTTTCCCCTTTTTCCTCCTGGCAGGCACAAGTTGGAGAGAGTACCTTTGAAAAGGAGGGTGCAGGAGTGCGTGGTCCCAGGATTGTGGAGCACATGTCCCAGTCCACCTGCCAGTATGAGAAGAACTGGCCCATCTGTGCAGATGATGACTGGGTGAGCAATGAGCTCTGGGGGCAAAAGCAGGGCCCGTCAGTAGGGTGCTCACAGACCTCAGCCAGGCCACTACGACGGTTTGCTTTTGCAGGGGTGCAAAATGAGAAGAGAAAGTAAGTCTGGAAGAGAAAGATGACATAAAAGAAGGCTATTCCTAGAAAAAAATAAGAAGGATTTCTTTTCAGAATTTTGGTATTGCCGCTGTGGGAGTTGGTAAGAGAAAGGCACGGGAAAGAAAGATGTGCGACAAAGAAAAGAAATAACTACAAATAGCTTACTCTTCACAAGTTACTTTTTTAGGAAGTCTGATGACAAAATATTCAGTAAAAGATTTGTAATGATTGACTGTATGTCTTTGTGTAGAAGCTGTTTGTCTCCTTCTCGCCTCTTGCATCTCAGCCCATCTCTATGCTACATTTATATGATGAAATCTTGGCAAAAAGCTTTAGTCTGTAAAAACATTAACCTTTTCTGAGGAAAATTTTGCTTAAATAAGTTGGCCTCTGACATCCTTGCTCAAACTGGACAAGAAACTTTGCCTTACAACAGCCCTTTGGAAAATACATGTATATAATTTCACACATGAGAAACAGAGGAGAGGGAAAATCAAGGGTTTACTTGATCCTCCCTTTATGGCAGGTTTCTGAGATGCACTTCACTGATTCTGTCACACCAGTGTCAGAGGCATAGGAGGTAAAGGATCAGCCCCCAGGTGGCTTGCACTAAGTCACACAAGTCCTTGGCGAAGTTGTTGGATGAATAGGAGAGGGCATCTGAAGACAACTAGCAGAGTCTTGCCCTAGATTTTTTTTATGTGTTTTCAGTGCTGGCCAAAAGTCTGCAAAAGTAATGTTAAAAAAAGGTTTACTCATGAAGGTTTTAACACAATTATTTCCCTCTTCCAATGTTAGGGTGCAAAATGTCCATCAGGCTGCAGAATGCAGGGACTGATTGATGAAACGGACCAGGATTATAGCCACAGAATAGACAAAATCAAGAAGCTGCTTGCAGAAAATCAAAACAACTATAAAAAATCCAATCAGATCATTGTGGAAACCGTAAATGTACTAAAACCAAACCTGGACAATGCTCAGCGTGAGTATCTCACATCCAGTTTTATTATCCATTGCTGAATTTTTATTTTTTTTGTGCATAAGCAATATGTAGTGAAAATATATGCTGCACTGGACCTTATTATCAAGAGCCAAAATAAACGTAGTAATACAGGACTCTTAACTGCTAACTAGTAAAAACTAATGTAATTTTTACCTGCTCAGTACTATGAGAAATACATTCTTAATTACATATTTTAATGACGAATTTTAAAATACGCTACTCTTTTAGGAAAGAAAATCACACATGCATAGGTGACTGTGATGCATTTCTGTTTCAGAGCTTGATGAGAATTATGGTCGTGTGTCAGGAGAACTGAGGCGGAGGATTATGACATTAAAGCAGAGAGTTGTCACTCAAGTAAACAGAATTAAAGCTCTGCAGAGCAGCATCCAGGAGCAGGTGGTGGAGATGAAGCGCTTGGAGGTAGGTAGCTGCTATGTAATTTCCATTCTTTCCAGGGCTTAGCTACAGAAAGAGGGTCTATCCGTTATACCGTACGTGGCAAGCAGTGCTCCCTCTGGAAAGAAATCATGATGCAGCTCTCACAGGATCTGACCTGCTGAGGCAAATCCCCAAATGAGATGCTTTCTGGGCATGTTTTTCTTTTCCTGCTGTGTGGGAACTAGCGTGAGCTCAGGAGGACTCCTACTCCCATCTGCCGCTTCTGCTCTCAGACAGGCAGCAAGGATGTTATATGTGCGGATAACTGGCTCTGTATGAGGCGTTTCTCCTCCTGTAAGGAGCTGCTGAGCAGCTAGGACAAGGGGGACGTGCCCTGCTGTCCTTCCCCAGTGCTGCCACTGCTGCCCACAGCCAGTGCTGGCATTAGGGCCTGTGTTCCCAGGTTGCAGCTGATTCCTCTGATGGTAATGCAAGGAAAAGTTCTGGCACAAACAGCAGTTTTGCTCAAAATCCCACTTGGATCCCTGGATCAGAGATTTGGCTTTTGGATCATTTGGGAAAGCAATGGTACCCCCAGGATGGCAGGCCTCACAGCAGGGCCATGACAGGCTCTGGGATAAGTCCAGTATCTTCCCCTCTCCTTGGAGGACCTGTTTCTGCCTCAGTCCCCAGGGAGTATGCCCAGCTCTGGAGCACTCCCACCGAACCCAGGAAGACACCCCTATGGCCCAAGAATAAAGGGAGCAGAGACTGGGAACATGCTACAACGTACTTCTCCATGGAGCTCATATGCACTGTGCTATTGCACGTGTCATATTTACAGTGGAAATAAACGCAGTGATGATTTCAAAACTGAGCTTTGGAAAAGCTCAGCTGTAGGTGGGAGGTACCAGGGCAGTTGCCATCTTTCCCCAGTCCAGTTAAAGGATACACTTGCTTGAGAAAGTCAGGAAAGCTCCCTAACCAAATTATTTCTCTCTGTTTATGTAGGTGGACATCGATATTAAGATACGAGCTTGCAAAGGAAGCTGTGCTAGAAGTTTCGATTACCAGGTGGACAAAGAAAACTATGACAACATCCAGAAGCAGCTTACCCAAGCCAACTCCATCAGCTTGCACCCAGAGCTTGAAACAATCACCCTGAGCACACTGAAAATGAGGCCACTTAAGGACTCGAATGTTCCTGAGCATTTTAAGCATAAGCCTCTGCCAGAAATGCAAGCTCTGAACATAATTAATAACATCAGACAGATGCAAGCGGTATTAGAAAGATCAGAAACAGACACAAACCCCTCCCGAGGTGACAGCTTGTATCACACGTCAGGATCAAGGGGGGGTGGACCTTCACACACCAGCAAATTTGTTACTTCTACTCATGGGAGAGAAACCCCTAGTCTGGGAGACAAAACCTCCTCCACTGTTCGTAGATGCACCAAAACTATCACCAAGAAAATTGTCACTGGCCCTGATGGCCCTAGAGAAGAAGTAGTTGAAAAAATGGTTTCTTCTGATGGCTCAGACTGCTCCTATTTACAAGGACCAGGAACGGTTGGAGGGGAAGGGGGCATGTACCATGTTGGTGGGACAGATGATTTCCACAAGCTAGAGACGTTATTCCCTGAGCTAGAGTCATTTTTTACCCCTGACTCTCCATCGACTGCTAGTAGGCACTTTGGTAGTAGCAGCATTTCAACTAGCAGTCACGTAACTGGCACAGGCACTAGTCACTCAGGTACTGGAGTATCCAGTCATTCAGGGACTTATGGGGGGAGGGACAAATTTACAGACTTAGGAGAGGAGGAAGAAGATGACTTTGGAGGACTTCGCCTTCAGCCATCTGGATTACCATCCGGCAGTGCAAGTCACTCCAAGACTGTAGTGACCAGCTCCTCTTCTAGTTTCAACAAGGGAGGCTCCACTTTCGAAACCAAATCACTAAAGACCCGTGAAATAACTGAGCAGCTAGGTGGGGTGCAACATGATCAGAGTGCAGAGGATACCCCAGACTTTCAGGCACGCAGCTTCAGACCGTCAGGAGTGAAGCCAAGGACAGCCAACACTGGGAAAGGTACACAGGCATCACAGAAGTAGTTATTGAGGTAGTGGAGCCAAACTCCATCCATAACCAAACTGACACATTGGTTTTAGATACTGCAGTAAAACAGTGTGATGATAAAATGCAAGCACTGTGTCTGTTTGTTGCCACCTCGGAAACAAAAAGGAAAATATTTCATTAATACTCGGGTATTACATAGACAATTTACAATTTAAGAAGTATGTAAAGTTTTCTTTTCTGAATTCTTTTTAATGTTGCCTGTCACTATACCTAGTGTAGTCCAAGACATGTTTAACAATTTTGCTCAGAGCTATTGGTACTTGGATTCCTCTGAACCTTTTATTAAATTTTGCTGATAACTCCTGTCAAACCAGATCAACTTTTTTTTTTAGACTGTGATGATATCCGCCAGAAACACACTTTTGGTGCCAAAAGTGGCATTTTCAAAATCAAGCCAGCGGGATCCAATAAGATTTTGTCAGTTTATTGCGACCAAGAGACAACTTTGGGAGGATGGCTATTGATCCAACAGAGAATGGATGGATCAGTGAATTTTAACCGGACCTGGCAAGACTACAAGAGAGGTTTCGGCAGCGTGGATGGCAGAGGGCGAGGAGAGTTCTGGCTGGGCAATGAAAACATACACTTGCTGACTCAGAACGACACTCTCCTTCGGGTAGAGTTAGAGGATTGGGATGGAAATGCTGTATATGCAGAGTATATCATACAGGTAGGGTCTGAAGCAGAAGGGTACGCCCTTGCCGTGTCCTCTTACGAGGGGACCGCCGGGGATGCGCTGATTGCCGGCTGGCTGGAAGAAGGCACTGAATACACGTCCCATGCCCAGATGCAGTTCAGCACCTTCGACCGGGACCAGGACCGCTGGGAGGAGAGCTGCGCGGAGATGTACGGGGGTGGCTGGTGGTACAACAGCTGCCAGGCGGCCAACCTCAATGGCATTTACTATCTGGGGGGCCACTACGACCCCAGGTACAACATTCCTTACGAGATTGAAAATGGTGTGGTCTGGCTGCCATTTAGAGCCTCTGACTATTCCCTCAAAATTGTTAGAATGAAAATCAGGCCCATAGAAACCCTGTAGAAAGACAGGCTTTTAATATATATGTTACGACTACAAGTTGAAAGGATCTTTTTTTATATATATGTGCATGATGTACTTTTACCCTGTGAATTTGAAGGCAACTGAGGACATCTGTGGCTTAAAAAATAAACACTGATTAATTATCAACAAAATAGTCCCTTCATCTTATTTATAACTGACAAACTTCAAGGAAATATTGATTTTAAACCCCTTTTTGTATAAACTTTGTCTATGTCTTTGACTATGTCTTTGTCTATGTCTGTGTCTTTGGCAGCTCACACCTTGACTGGAGATAAAAATATTCATACCTTGAATTATTTACTTTGTTTAAGAGTGCTAAAGAAGTAAAAGAATTTAGAAGTATGTTCACCATGAACTCCTACCTCTACTAACATGAAGCATGAAAGTCTGATCAAGTTCGACAGTCACGCTTCTGGGCCCTCTCCTCTCATGTCCATTTCGAGGGGAGCACAAGAGCGGCGGGAGTCAGTTCTCAGGCAGAGCCGCGGGTGGTTTGGATTCTCACTTTTGCCACACACCTAACATGGAGTACACTTTGATACGTGATGCATGCATTTTAGGACTGATTTTTAAGGATCTCCTAACTTTTGATTTTACAAATATGGAGGTAGACTTTCTGTCCCATTGATGAATTCTAGGTAGTTTACCATGCATACTGTAGCTTCAAAATAAGACAGTTCATGATAACTCATCAAAATACAACTCCCAAAACAGGCTATTATTTTCTAGTGACCACTACAAGTTTATGGCTGTGACCAGCACAAGCAAGATGAGGAGTACCTGGATGGCGGTAGTATATGTTTCCTTGGTTTAGAATGTTTCTCGGCATGTGTCAAGCAAGGATTCTTCTACAGATAAGGGGTTTAAATCTTGCTGACAGTGTGTGGTAAGGATTTTTTAGCAAAAAGCTAGCTGAATGGAAAAACAGTTATACTGGTTACACAATTACACAAGAATATGCTGCATATACCTTATGACATAAAATTACACAAGTATTTACTCTGTTGAATATTTCTGTGCTTCTATTGAGAAACAAGCATGAACAAACTTTCTTGCCTCCAATCTCATTGGCCAGCATGTTTCATACCATTTAACAATATCATCAAATACTGGCAAAGCAGCTCACTTTTAGCCTTTTTTCAGTGTTTCTCAAACACAGTTGCTGTATAACATTTTGGGAGAGCTTGCTGAAGAGCAAAGACATCTTTACAGCCATGTGCAGAGAAGTGTCTGTGCTTTTGGAAAAGGTGCTTCTGCTTTACAGCTTGGCTTTTTGTTCCCTAGCCGCAATGGAAGCCTGCCTGTGGGGATGCTGAACATTCGCGCTCGTGTAGTGAGATGGTGCCACGGTGTCTCCTCCTTGTCCTTCTGGGCTCCACAGATTAAATCAACATGAGATATTTCAGATGGGAATCCATCTGGATCCCCACCTTTGTGGAGGAAGGCAGTCCCCTCTGAGAGATGGTTGATTCTGCCTACCAGGGTTGGGAAGTCCTGTCTTCAGGTCAACCTCTGCTCCTGGCTACGGAGGGAGCCTAGGCCACTAGTTTCGATGAAATACCCAACCTCCACCTATCCTATGATTGGAGTCACTAATTGCTCTAGTCCCACAATAGTGATTGTGTGAAAGACATACCAGCCAGGTCTTCTAATACTGTATCTTATTCTATGATAAAAGGATGTGGGATGGTGGAAGGGATATTAAGAAGCACAGTATGTGAGCCAGGTCCCAGGAAAGCACATATTTTATCCAGCATACAGAATTTGAACTAAGTGACTGGTGACCTACCCATTTGTTAGGTACTATCTTTTCACTTTATTCCCTCTCAACTTGCTACACAGGTAGTTACCATACATTTAAGATATAAAAGAAAATGACCATCCCTTATTTGGTGGAATGTGATTGCTTCTCCCTGGATAACGCATAAATACTTAGGAATCATGTGAAGAAAACTTTAGTTTTAAGGCTTTATTGAATTTTTAGAAAACATTTTAAAAGAATCCTCTCCCTCTTCAAATGTGGTATAGAAGTCCTTTGTAAAAGAGTGAAACGAGTTAACAAGTTGGGGTTTGGGGTTTTTTTATCAGTTATTCTATAGTAGTTACTTCTGTCTTGTGAACAAATGAAAAATGGAACAAAATACATTTGTGAGCTCTTTTCATCAGTCAGATTTTGATTTACAGTTGGCATAGCTTTTCATTTCAGGTCACAATATGCTCGTACATACATATTTGGTTCTCATATGTAAAGACAAGCCTGAATACCATTCCTAAAAAGATAACCATGTACAAATATTAAAAGAAAATCCCTGATTCTGTACATTTTCATAATGGTTACTGTGGAAAGTATGGCCTGATTTTCATGCTCATCTTCTTCATGGAATACCATGACCCTTTCCAGTTCATCCATACAACACCATCATCTGTACCATGTTTTGCCATATCCCAGCTGTAGGTCCCTCCCCAATAGTATCTGCCATTGGGGTTGGCTGAGTGGCAGCGGTTGTACCACCATCCACCACCATCTTCTTTGGAGCACTGTTTTCTTGGATCTGCAGTTAACCTGACGAGGGAAAAGGAAGTGTTAAGAGTGACACATGAACTGTAAGCAAACAGATCAACAGAGTACATACACCTGCCCCTGTACTGAAATTTTCAAGCCATAATAAACATTTAAAATCCTCTTTGAGCTTTCTGTAAAAGATTGACAATCGCCAGTGTGTGCTACACAGTGCACTTGGAAGGTGAAGCAGCTAAGAAAAACAAGTAAAATTTTAGCTACATCTCTTTGGGAATGTCATTTTAGTTTACCAATTGATAACTACAATCGCTTGCAGTTCATAATGATAATTGCAATATCAATACAATTTAAAGATATAAAACAATATGAACTGTACATCTTCCCCAGTCTAAACAATCCCTTTATTCATAAATGTGTTATCAGGTATTAAGGGAAACACATAGCACATAGTTTAGAGATACAGTGCTAAATTAAGTACTTTACAACTGAGCTCCTGCCTTCTGAGTAGGCAGAACTTTATTTTTTAAATAGGACATGCTACCCGTCTCTTTCCTCCTGACCCTTTATGTGTTACTACAGTAAGTACCAATATTCCTGCTTAAGCAAGACAGTGGTCCTCAGCACTGCCACCATTGGTCTCTGGCAATGAATATATTGCATCCAGATTTGCTGATTTGTCTATGGTAATGTCATTCATGGAATGAATGTGCTTGCTTCTTACTTGGCTGTGGAGCAGCGCTAACCTAATACATAGTTTTACCTGCCCTTGGCTACATCAGGGGAACTGCATGGACATTTGGCTGGTAATTTGCAGGGATAAAACATATTTTAAGATACTACAAAATGCTGTGAAAATTAACAGCGAGCTAGAGTAATAGTCTATATTCAGCTCTATTTTAAGCTCTATGTTCATTTTAAATGTCTAATGCAAGTACGTACCATCCATCATTGTCTCTGTCATAAGTACTGAAGAACATGCCATTGTGAATTGTCATTGTCCTGTTTTCTCCGTGCAACTGTGAAGCTCCTTCCATTAGTGCGTTGCCTGCATTGCCTTTGTAGTTACTAACTGAAAGCTGATACTTGTTTCCTTCATTCTGTATGGTGAAACCTCCATAATGAGCTGATACTTTATCGCCATTCCAGTCCTCCATTTCAATTAAAACTTCAGTGGGCCCTATTTTGGTAAGCTGGCTGATCTTGTCATTTCCAAGCCAATACTCACCTGAGAAGCAACAAGTGAGAGCTCTGTGAAACAGAGTTCACAATATACTTCATGGCAAGTTTATGATTTGCCTATAAGTCTGTCAAAATGGATTAGTTAATTTTAAAAAATCAAAGAGCTTCAAGAAATATTAGAAAACAATTTCGGTAAGGAGAGCTCTTCATCTTGCATGCTTGGCATTTTACCTGGTGTATCACAGTAGTTCTTCCCTCCACTCTTTGCAACATTTCCAAATCCTTTTCTATACTGATCCCATACTCTTCCGAAATTAACACTGCCGTCCTGGCGGTTCTGAATCAAAGTCCAGCCTGCAGGAGCAACAATATTTAGATTAAATTGCCATTGAGAAAGGAGCATGAAATATTAAGAAACAGCCCTTCTATCTTCATCTTAAGGCGAGCAGAGCATATGGCTTCCTTGCAGCAAGTCTGGGTTTTCTCTGCTTACAAGCTCAGCCTTGACATTTTTACTCACACTCAAGTAGTGCCTTGCTTCATAAGGAAAGGTGGAAAAAGCAGAACTTGAAGGACTGCCCTGGTCTTTTGTCTAGTGCATAGTAGCATGCTAAGAAATGAGCCAGGCCCTTCTTGCCTGCCCACTCATACATTGACCATTCTCATCATAGTAATGATTTTTTATCTACCAATCCCATCCCAACAATTTATTTCCATTTTAATTATAGAAGTATCCTACTGTGCATCTGAAGTTGACCAGCAAGACTTTTCTGAATGAGTCAGTCAGACTTAATTGTCAAGTAATTACAAAAGTTATAACTCCATATTAGTTTGTATAAAATGCAAATTACTATTATGAATTTTTTGTAGCATCCATGTTAATTAATATTTTAACAACATAGTTATTTCACACTAACCTCCATTATCTGTTTGCATGTCACAGTATACTCTGTATGGTCTGACGAAAGGATCTGGCTGGATGAGGTACATTTCGGATATCTCACCTCCCTTTCTGATAATATCCTCACATTCTGCAAGAATAAACCGGAGAGTCTGTTGCTGAAAGAGCTCTGAACTTCTTCAACAATCTCCTTACCCTTTGGTTTGCTGATTGTAAGGCAACAATTTTAAAGATATGTCTAATTCTACTTTCATTTTGATTTCATACATCATGTGAAAGAATCAGGGAAGAAAGAACAGTGCACCTGCATTTTTCTACTTTTCCAAATAGGAATTTCTAAAAGTTCAACCTGAGTGATGGAAGACAGTATACTTTTCAATGATTTTTTGAATTAGACAAGCTTGTGAAAAAAAAACAAAACCAAAAACATTTATTGACTGAAAAAAACTAAGGGTACAACTATGGTAGTCGCAAATGCATCACCTCCACCTTACAAAGACCCTGAAGCACATATTTCTCTAAAACGCTACTGGCCACTAATGAAGACTGATATTGGGTAAGAGGACCTTTGGTCTGACAAGTACAGGCATTCATAAAAGCCTTTTTTCATTTAGGATCACCTTCCATCTTTTCTGCTATCCTAATCAATGACACAGGCTTCAGAGGAACGTTCACACCCATCAAGTAATTCATCTATCAGTTTGCACAGTGATATAAATGGGAGAAGACATGTCATTACAGTTAAATGAGTACCTTTGCCTGAAACCACTGGAATATTACAGGAAACAACACATGGGGACCGGCAGTAGTCCATCTGGGTTGCAATGGCATTTTCCAGTTTTTGTATCTTTTTGTGTAAAGAATCCACAACTGCACGGAGCACCCTGAGGCTAGATGGGATGTTATTGTCCAGATTATCTTTTATATAATTATAATGCAATTCCACTTCTGTGTTGTACTGAGAAAATATATCATCATTGTCTAGAAAAGCAAAGAGATGAAAAGCAGATTAGTTTTCAGCATGCTTTCCAGTTGTGAAATAATGAAGAGCAATCTGTAAGCACAATTTGAGAAGCCACTTCTTTTCTTAGTGGGGAGGAAGGATATGCATTTCTTTTGCTTACTTCTGCACAATGTGCAAAAATTACTCAGAGATTCTCAGGAAAGTGGTACATGTGTATTGCATGAAGGCAATTGGATGGACATAGGGAAGCAGGTAAGGGGGGAACATGTGACCCTTACATTTTGGGGCCTCATATGAATCTTGCCTTAGCATGAGATCCATTCCTTTGCCTCTCTCAAAGGATTTTTTGTAAGATTTAAGAGAACATGATCATGGAACCCTACTTTGCTAGATATTCCACTGTATTTTTAATTTTTTTAAGGAGTCCCATTAACAAGTAACAGTAGCAATGCCAATAGAACTGCAATACCATTTACACTAATAATTCATAGAATGAGCATACCTTTTCTTTGTTTTTGCCTCTTTACCAATTTATCATCTAGAACAGTCACGTATTCATAGAAAGTTGTAGAGGTTTCAGACAGTTTGCTCACTTTGTCCTTTAGATCACGAACAACTGGTTTCACATTTTTTTCCTGTTTTACCAGTGTAGTTTGCAGCTCACATCCAGTTGGACACAGCACTCCCTTGAAAAAAAGAAAAAGGGCTGTGAAAAAAAGTCAAGATAAAAAGTTTCTAATCCCATCAGTGAATGACCATACCTTTGAACACACTGAATAGTTTGTAATGTGAGACCAGATATTTAAGCATCTAGATAAGGACTCAAGACATTCGACTTCTGCAAAGAAGCTGCAGTCTGAAGGGCAGGAAAGAGCCCTGAGTCCCCCAGGAGGACGCTTCTGTTGAAGCTCTTGGAAAAGCCCTCTCTCCTCACACTGTTTTGGTCCACTAGCTGCCTTTCACTTTTCTGCAATATTAAATGTTCACGGTATTAAGCCACCTGAACTATGATTAAAGACTGTCAGGAACTACATGGTGCCTGTGCATGTTTTTATCTACCCCCTTCCTCTTTCACTAGCCTCAGAGAATCAACCGTGTTCTCTACACCTTGTTATATGTATCTCTTGTGAAATGGCCATACGATTCATTAAAAAATTATCATCTCAAGAAGCTGAGCACCATTGCTTCTGCAACAAGCACTGTACCGTCTAGGACAACAGTGTTTTAAAAAGAGGAGGGAAATTCTGAAGTCCCGTGAGAACCAAAATACCCAGCAGGAGTGGGACCCTACCACAATCATGTATTCATTAAGCTTTAACAGACTTCATTTGTGGGAAACCTCCATACTCAAATTTGCTCTCAGACACTAAGATGCCTTTCAGCACCGTTACAGCTTGCATTTTCTGGCAGAGAGCACAGCAGGGACAGTGTGATAGACTACTGCAAGGCAGCAAGGAGTATGCTAGATCTCAGCATGCTTGCACGCTCTTCCGTAATTGCTGGGGCAGTGACTGAGGGTAGACTATAATTATGGTTTGAAACAGATCTTAAGAAAGACATGGGAGGTTATTTTTTTTGGCCCCTAGGTTTCCTTGAGATTATCTGAAATTCAAGCCAGCGCTTGTTTTCTGTCCTTCTTAATAGTTACCTATGCAAAACAACAGGGAAAGCACAGGCTAACCCACAGATACTTCCTTTCCTCATTTAAGGTTCAAATCTCATCTCCCCATCTTTGCCGTAGACTGTCTGACTGTGACTAATTCCACGGACTCTGTGGCATTACTCTTCTGAACGCAGTCCTACCAAACTCAAGCAAAAAGATGCAAAGTTGGGCTGCTTTAAATGAACGACCATCCCTCATTTGGCAAAGAAAACTCCATGTTGGGCACACCAGAAGAAAAAGACAGTCTGTTAGAAGCTGTGTCAATAGGCAGGCACCCACCAGCTCCTCCAGAGGATGTTTGCAGCCACCAGCGTCAGGGTAGATGATATATTCTTTCTTGTCACTCGTCTTCACCCGCTTTGGGGGCCGGGGCTGGTACCCGGCTCCGCTGATGGGAGGTGCCACAGGTCGGAGTGTGGGGGCCGCTTCCCGCCTTTTGTCCAGGGGTCGGTGGCTTCGAATGCCAGGCTGAGGGCTGTCATCCTGCAAAGCCAGGGGGAGAGGAAACTCTCTGAATCTGGGATTGCTATTGTGAAATGCCATGCACAGGGTGGAGGCATCCGTTCAGCACTCTTTAGTATTTTAAACAGCAAAGAAAACCATGGAACGGAATCAAAAAAGCAATAAAGGAAATATTATACTGATATTATGTAAAAGTCACTGCTATGCCCTCCCTTGTAACACTAGTCACACGCCCTCCACCTAGATATAGACAAACTAAAAAGCCTTCAAATCAAAGCAAAACAATATTTCAATAGTTCATTCTGACCAAGGAATAAAGTTTATATAGTTCAGAGCCACTAAGCACCATGAAACTTGAAGTAGTAGTATATGAAAAAAAAGTAAGTACACATTCTTGGGGCTAAGAAGAATATTCATCATCACATTATCAGTGTCCCAGTCTTTCATTGGGCTAGAGGAAAATTTGTAAGGTCTCAGAAAATCAGGCCACAGTCAAATACATCATCAGGTCTCAGGCCACAAGCCAGCTATTAACTGACGGGATTAGGAAAACCATTCAGTAACATCTCTCAATTTTAGAGAGCTCTTTTAGAGCTCCCTCTGATGAATACATTCCCCATCACTGCCAGAAACGAGAAAGCCTAAGAGGCTGAACAAGGAAAACAGGCTTTGTTCCTAAGTAGTTGTTGAAACTAAACCGTTCGAATTAATTGTTTGAACAACTGGATCAAAATCTTCAGCCATCTCCAATCCCACTCAGGCTTAGCCACCAATAACAAATGTTTGTAAGGATCCAGGATCAGAGGCTTCAAGTAGTTTCAAAAGTAGGCAGCATACAAATCACAAAATTGCTGAAAATAATTTAGTATAGTAGTCTTATCAGTAGTCAATGTACAGACACAAACACTTAGATCGTATAACAGAAAAAATCTCATTTCTGATCACCCTGACCTATTTCCTTTTTGCAGGGATTTTCAAAATATAAAAAATGTACTGAGATTCTAAATTGTATCTCCCATTAAAATATTTTACTTAAACAAAGCTAAATATAGGTTAAATTGTTATCTTCGATTGATCCTCACTGTTTGCCTTTTTGTTTAACAATTGTTACCTCTCCATTTCAAATGTAAAGCTATATGATCTGGCAGGTTGTTTTTTTTTCAATGTCTACTGAATCCGTAGAAAGTATTTACTGTCTATGAGACAGGACATGATTAATTACATATTTCTACTTTTTTGCACCTGACAAATTAATTTTCTTCAACATCATGTTGACATTGCTAAATTAATATCCTTAAATAAATTCAGCTAAATAACTAATCTTACCATCATACATTCTTCATTCCCTACAGAGAAAGAAATGAAATAGGAAGAAAATATATCCAAAACTAGAAAATAACTATTGTGCAGTTACATACACACAAAGAAATAATACAAAGGTTATTTCTCTGAACACTTCAAGCGGAAAAAGAACATGCACTGGATCATTTTTCCCCACAGCTTCTGCCTTAGCTAACTCACATAAGCTGAGTAAGTCATGCATGCAATTAAATAAAATCCATCATTTTTACTATTATTATTAATTATGATCAGTATTACAACCTCATCATCATAGTCAGAAAAGTCCTGGGATTTAACGGAGCAAACACAGAGCAGGAAGAGCAGGAGCAGTTTCATGGTGCTGACTTGCTTGAGCAGCTCAGTGACCTTCTCCCACCAGCAGCTCTGACAGGGAGAGGTCCTCTCTGTTCCTATATATACAGGCAGCAACCCTCATTTCCCAGCTTGACAGTGATAGGTCCAACCCTTCTGAGCAATCCCTGTATCTCTGTTAATATTCAACCTTTCGCTTCACTGCATGCCTGAATACATTTGTTGTTGAGCAATTTCTCTGGACAACTCTTATCTACGTGTCCCAGAGACCTGTGTTGATGCTGGCATCAAATAAATGTTTAAATCCTTAAACGTACCTCCTGCTCAGATTACACAAGGTTACCATTTTCTCAAAAATCACAAGCCTTTTAAAGCAGCTGAAAAGGTGAACATCCAGAGAAAAGGAATATGGTCAGATGTCAGTGTCTGTGACATCTCCTTTTTTTTTCTCCCTGCCAAAAAAGTGAATGTTTCAGAAGTATTATATTAAATTTGAATTAAACTCGCATCATACAGATTGTTACATTCTTCTAAATAGTTCTGATGGTGCCTGGATAGGTATGCAAGCCTTGCGTCTCTTTAAGTACAAGATAAAAAATGAGTACATTATGTTCATTACATTAATAATTTTGCATGAAAACATTGTTTAGTTCTAATTAGAGATCAGGATGATATTGTAAGCATAAAACAATGCTATTCCATTACTTTAGAAATATGACTTGTAAATGAATTTAAGTAATTAAATTTTACGTATTAATTTGCTGTTTTCTTTTTTTAACGCAAAAAGTATATGTCATAAACATTATTTAAATATTTTTAATAATCTTTGAAAAGACTACAGCATGAAGTTATTTGTAATCATAGTGGAAAACTCACACATGCTTTCTGATGCTTTATAAGAATATGGCATATCACTGCTCTCATATTAGCAGAGTTTTAACATCTCAGTGGCTGCATATCCTGTGATTTTCTTGTGCATTATAAATTATCATAATATACTGAATTGAATAAAATGTGCCAAGTGAGGGCCAGCACACTTTTCTGAAGTCATTCATATCAATGGCTGAAGACATGAAGAGATGCAAACCATGGGCTGAGGTTCCATTTCAAAGACCAACTTGATGGAGTGGGAGATTTTGTGATAACCAGAGATAAGAACAGCTAAAATTGCTTATTTTAGGCCTTTTTCCTGTATTCGTGCTGTTATCAGAGTTCTTGTAAACTAAATGGAGATTCTCGAAATATGAAAACTGTTTAACCTGACTGGTTTAATTATTAAACAGCTTGGACCAAAATCAGCCATTGCTCAAGGAGCTCTTAGTCCACTGAATTTGAAAATTGACATTGTTAACATGTTATTTCCACTTAAAGACGTTAGCCAAGATATTATTACTGATTCTGGGCATCTCCTAACCTTAAATGCAGTTTTACCCCCATGTACCTCTGAGGGAAGTTCAGTCACCCTCGTCTTACATATAAGGAAGAGACATAGTGATGCTGAACCCTTGCCCAGGGCTTACGGGTAGCTCATGGTACAGTGGAAATAAAACAAGGTCTCACTAGTCCTGACCTAGAAACTTACTTTTAACTTATCCTGGCTCAGTCCCAACAAATCTTAACTAGATGTACAATATTTGCCCTAAATCCATTCTGAAACCATCATCATGTTCTGCAGTGACTTATGGTGTCCTTCTTCAGGCATTAAGTACTCTTCCCCCCGCTATGAAGAAACATGGCTGTGTCTGTGCAGAGGGTGTTGGGGACTGAATGAGATGGGGGTTGGCACAGGAGCCCCCAGGCCTGCTGCAGAGTCCCAGCGTGGGAAACCCCCAGGCTTCATCTGCCTTCAGATGGGATTTCCCCTTTGAAACTCAGCCTCTGACCCTCCCAGCTCCAGTACTTTTCACTGGCTTCCACAAGTGGTTGTGTCTCCCTGGGGATTTACCATGAACAACATGTGCATGCCATACCACAGCGGGTTTGCAGCTTTGTGTCAAATGAGCAGATGCCCCAGGATGGGGATTGTGTGACCGCACATCTGGTAGGTGGAGGCCTTGTCTACGCTGCAAAGGTTTTGCCTGGAGAGTTTTATCAGAAAAAAAAACAGTCCAAATCTGGAACTGCATACAGAGCAATCTGTACTGGCAGACGTATGCATATATAGAAAAACATTCTGGCAGCAGAACTTAATCTACGTTAGTTAGCATGCCGGTTATGAGATGTGATTTTTCTCTCATGCTTGCAACCATTACAGTTAGGCTGACGCTTTCTAAGGATTGAATGAAGCCCTATGAACAACCAAAACCATGGCTTAAATTTCTTCCAAAAATTATATCAAAGAGGCTTTCTCTTCAAAACAGGACACCTAATCTTTTTTCCCTCATATTCCCTCCTCCAACTCATATAGTTAATGCGAAGCTGTTCCCGGACTTAACGTGGGAGCGATACCACAACACACCGGCTGTTAGGAACTGTAATAATACAACATGGACCTGATGGTGTTCCAGGACATCCCTTCATACAGTATTTTTGTACTGAAAAGGCACTTACTGGCAGAGGCGTATGTGTGTGTTTTTAAGAATGACTGTTTGCTTGCTGCCCCTTCTGTTTGTTGTGCCGACGTATCTGTCAGTGGTGTAACCCTCTTTACACAAACCCCCGTCAGACGAGTCACGGTCACTGGATCACGGCTCTTCAGCGCTGAATGTGCCCTCCGAGGAGGTCTTGGGGTGGGGGAACAGAACCTTCTTGGGCCACGATGATCTACGATGTTTACTAAATTAAATTTAGAAATACCAGTTGATTTAGAAATGTCCTTTTAAACAACTAGTGGTGTAATAGTGTCATACTATGAAAAGAATACTGTAAACTTAAATGTTCATCTCTGGTGAGGTGAACATCCTCATTTCTTGCTTTTACCGGTAACAAATATTACTTCAAAGGTTTCTCAGAAATGAGAATTAATGCCATCTTCTTGTTCTGGGAGCAAGCAAGTTCTTAAACATTAATGAGTGGAGCTGTTGACTTTGGCCCTAAAACAGCACTAAAAGCACATGCAACCTACTAGTCACCTTCTTCTAAGTAGTGATTTATAAAAAATTACATAGTTTGTTATTTCCAGAATTGCAGATGTAGCTGACATGCAAGAAGACTTCAGGTAGCTGCACGTAACAAAGAAATTAATAAAGTGCATATTCTAATTAATATTGCTGACATGATTTATTGAAGTTCTGGGACTACATTTCACCTTAGACTAAACTTCTAGAAAAAAATCATTACAGAGATTAATTTGCCCTCTGATTTTCTAAAGCATTATAAGGACACCAGGAAATAATATAAGATTATAAATTGTTTAAACAATGTTTACTTGTAAAAAAATTAGAACAACTACGGGGGCAGGGTGAACACTAATAATAATAGTAATAAACCACACAGACGAGTGAAGTTTTCTTACAAAATATAAATGGAGATTTTTTTTCTTGGACTGCTATAAGCATCTGTATTTCAAAATTGCTTTGCTTTAAAAAGGCAGTATTTCTTTCAATAAACAATAGAAAGGAAACAACTGTATCATGATACATTATATGTTGCCAGAGATTAGCCCTTAAACCATTTCCACACATCAAATCCACCAAATCAGTCAACCAACCAGTCACCAGGCACGCATTACTTTGTGTGTAAACTTAAAATAAAAACCAACTGTTTGAAATCGCTTGCCCCCAATATCTCCTTGTAAACCTTCTGTATCTTCAATCTAACCTCACCAGCCCGGGAGGATGCAACAGACTTGCCCCATTTTGACACACTGCCCCGTGGAGTTTGCACTCTAGGTTGCAATTTAAGCAAGCACAGATGATGCTCCCCCTCCTCGAGGTGCCGTGCTGACTTTTACTGGAGGCTCCGAAACCCAATGGGGATCCCCAGCATCACCGGTGGGACTACCGAAATAGGTCCTCGTGTTAAACATGAAACCTGGATGGCTTGGCTCGAAACGGAGCTGGCAATGCTCCCCTGCTGTCGGTGGCACAACGTAGTGGACGTCTCACCCCCACCTCAACCCCAGACCAGGAACTGGGGGTCGAAGCCACTTGGAGCACATTTCTAGCTATCACTGTCTCTCAAATAACTAAATATAAACCACCAGTGCGGGCACCAGCAATGATGCATCAGCTCCGGAAAAGAGAAGAGGTGGTCATTATGTCAAGCAAGCAATTCGTGTGCCAGAAATAATCCCACGCTAATGCCATCAATAAAGAGGACAGGTTTGAACCAACAGATGTTGCACTGGATTATTTTTAGCTCAAATCAGTTTGCAAACAGTTTGTAGCTCAGGCACACAGACAGACGTACTAAGTGGCTGGTGTAGTGGTAAAGATGTGCACGATGGCGGGACTGCAGAAGATGGGCTTGCCAAATCCCAGCTTTGGCTTGAGAGGACAAGGCTTCCTGAATTTAAGAGCAGATGAGTGTATGTGAAGAAAGTAGGTGCCTGTTTGCAGTTTGCACGTATGCATTTGGTTATTCTGGTTATGAAGGCAAGTGAAAATTATCTGCTGGAGTATCAGGATACGTTTGGAAAAGAACTACACCTCTGCCCTTCCACAGCGTGCGGCAGGGGCGGCCGGCCCGTTCGTGCACAGCTTCGGTCTGCATCGAAAGGGGGTCCTGTGGACCTCAACTAAAGATACCGTTTCCAAAAGTCAGTTACCAGGTATAACGGTTAGCATCCCATATCACGCTGTCTTCTCTCGTTTAGAGGTTGCATCTCAGTGCGGGGTCTGTTTTCCCACACCCCCCCTCATTTTGTGTGGCTCCCTGAACAGGCTGTACCCTTGAGAACTCACGAAGGAAACAACACTTAAAAGCTGTGGCTGCACGGCCCAAAACAATTGCAAAGGCCAAGGATTTCTATAAAACCAGGCTGACCAGCGCACATTCAATCCCTCAGCGTGGGGAACCATCGCGTAGGTAAAGTCTACTGCCCCATCGCTCTGGGGCACGCTTAGGAAAACACCAGGTGCCTCTCAGACAGCTGCATATTGCGCTCTTCTGGTCGGGACCCGTCACTGCAGGGGGGACGGTGCCTGGGGGGGGCCGCCCGTAAGCGTCCCGCGTGGGCGCCGCCCCCCGGGCCGGACCGCAGGCCCCGCCGGACCCCGCGGGGCTCGAACCCGCGACCCCCAGCCCGCCCCGCGACCCCCAGCCCGCCCCGCGGGTGCTGTAAGCCCCGCCCCCCCGCGTTCGGCCCGCCCCTCTCCTTTATCTAACCCGCCCCCTCGCGCGCGCGTCCGTGCCTGCGCAGTCGCGGCGCGTCACTTCCGGTGCGGCGCGGGGCAGGCGGCGGAAGCGGCTCCATAGCGGTGCGCCGAGAGCTGCGGCGGGGGGAGTTCGCCGGCGCCATGGTGGAGGTGAGGGGAGGGGGGGCGGTGGGCCCGCCGCTGGCCCCCCTCGAGTCCTCCCTGCCTCGCCGTCGAGGCGTCCCCGGCGAGACTAGGGAGCGCTGCCGGGGCAACGGGGCGGACAGGGCCCGTGAGGGGGCCGGGGCCGGGCTGCGGCGGGGGGGGAAGCCGCGCACGGACCACCGAGCGCCGTACCGGAGCCCCCGCCCTCGCTTCCCCTTTGGTACGAAGGCGCCGCCGTGGGGATAGGCCACGGCGGTCCCTCCGCCTTCCCGGCCCCGGCCCGTGCCGCCCCGGGGGACAGCGGGAAGCGAGAGCGGTGTTTCTCGCCCGTCTGAGGGCTGTGGGGCGGGTCCGTGGGCTCTGTAGGCCTGGGGCAGGAGCGAGCAGCAGGCGGCAGTTTGGCTTTGCCAGACTTACGCCGTGTACGGAATTGGTGCTGGGGGCTGGGGAGGTGACGGTGAGATGCCCAACCGCCGGTGACTTACTGGCTTTGTCGGCTGGTCAAGGAAACGGTAGCTTTTTTGTGAGGGCTGGGAAGCAAAGCTGGGGAGAAGGCCGCTGTTTTTATAGGCCGTGGAATAGTTACTGTGGGGTGAACAATGTGCACTTCTAAAAGCAAGTGTTGTTGTCAGGAGTATGGAAGAAGATGCAAAGACTGCTGGCCCACCTAATGCTGCTGGCGGTTTTTTACAGAGTGCCGTCTCTGTCAAAAAAATACTTGTAGATGCTTCTTCCCTGTTGGGGAGGCATTGTGTTATCTACTACTCGTGTGGTGATTTCAACAGCTGCTGTTGTTGAATAGTAATTAGCTACTGTAATTCTTATTTCTTTCTCCAGCTGTATGAAATTCCAAATCCAATTCCGAATGCTGGTTTGTTTTATTTTTCACGTAATACCTGGAGCTTTCAGGAGCACACTGAGCTAGAGCAAAAAAACTGTGTGTACTGAGTTAGGAGGGTAACAGGCATTGCAAAATGGGTCGGTGAGTGGACAGCTTTCAGGGCAGGAAAACAGAATCTACAAAGAGCTTAACAGGGAAAGCATCTGTGTAATGAATCTTGGAGACCGGGCAGCTGAGTGATATCCAATGCCAAAAGTTATTAGCGTAGCTTCTAGTTTGTTGCCATTGTATGATGTATAGAACAAATACAGTCATGCAGAGACTTTGGTTTTGTACCTAAGCAAGCGGCCCGAGATTTCTAACCATACTTTTTGTCCATTGGGAGGAAAATATTAATAAAAAAATAAATTGTACTGTTGATAAGCCAATATTGTACGTAAGCTAATTGCTTTTTAATGCTGCTTGTTAGTTCCTGAATGAGCTTTTAAGTATGTTTTGATTTTAGTAACAAATGAAAATTATAAAAGGAAAACAAGTTTGGTCAAGTCTGATCCCAAGTTTTATCTTAGTAAACTGTGCTGTGCTTATGTAAAGTGACACTGAGCACAGAAACTAATGATTGCTCTTACTCTTTTTGTGGTGGTAGTGAAATAAAATTTACAGGATTGTTTTCAGAATAGGTTACTTTATTGCCTACCTGTGAAAACAGACCTGGAAAACATGAGGGAAAAAGCTTGCATGCTTATGGATTTGCCGTGTAGATGCCAGTGCAGAAAGCTTGTTCAAAGCTTCTGTCTTGCTTTTCAAAGTCTTGGCAGTTTCCAAGAAAGGGAGTGTTATATTGAGTAAACACTGAATTAAAACAATTAACAGATAAACTTAATTTTTTTCTGTGAACTAAATAGCGTTGTATAATCTGACAGTACTGAAGTCTGAAATTACTACTCAGTTCAATTTATGTTTCCATTTTCAATTTTTCATTTAGTTATGTCCAAACGTATTTAAATATTCTTTTCTTTATTTTTAGGAAGTCCAAAAGCATTCTGTGCACACGCTTGTGTTCAGATCTTTGAAGAGAACCCATGATATGTTTGTAGCTGATAATGCCAAACCTATCCCTTTAGATGAAGAAAGGTAAGTATTGCAATCAGTGAATTACTGGTGTGCCTCAAAGTTTTAAATCATGTTAGTGATAGCTCCATCCAAGTCAGGAGTTCAAATGTTTCTGTAGAGTTAACAGTGTAGTCTTGAGGGAAGAAAAAAAAAATAGAATTGTAAAGTAAGTTGTATAAAACCTTCTCTAAGATATTTCAAAACTTAGTAACAATTCAGAAATTGGGGTTTAATCGGTGTTATGGTTTACTCTTCCAACAGTCACAAAGTAAAGATGGCAGTCAAGCTGCGTACAGAGTACGGCTCAGTGTTACACATGCCTACTCTTAAAGAAAACTTGAGAGAGAAAGGAGGCCCAAACACCGGGGATCCTTATGGACACAAACAGTATTCTGGAAATCAAGGTTAGTTTGCTCTTGGTGATATATTTGGCCTTTCTTTTGTGACAGTCTCACTGATGTAAAATCTGAAAAATGCAGTCCAGTGTTAATCCATCGGAGATAAAGATGGAAATCAAAATACCATTTTTTCATTATTTGGTATTTTTCTTGCTAGGGTCTGCAGGAGGTAACTGATTCAGAACAAGGAAGAAGTTTGTTCTAACAAAGTAGTTAATAGGATGCTGTGAATTTTTTACGGTAACTCATTAGGAAAACCAGTAATTTTTATGGTAGCATTAATATGTGCTGTACTTAAGTATTAGAAAGAGAAAAATCAGTAATGTATTTCTCCTTTTTACAAGTTCATAATGGTCAAGGACATGTTCTTTTGCTGTTTTGGTTGGCTTTTTTATTTTGTTTCATATAATCTTTTCAGACTTTTTAGCTGTGCAACTGTTAAAACAGAAAACTCTTGATTTTAAATCTGGGGTTTTTTTAAGCTATGTTTGGTTATATGTAAAATGTGTATGTATTAGATCCCATGCAGAAACTTCTAAAGAATGCCAAATGCCACCTTATTTTAGTTGGCATTTTTTTCAAGATGCTTTATTTGGAAGTATTCTGAGAGTAAAAGATGTTGAGAGATAATGAATTTTCTTTTAAGAAGAAAAGAACCTTTTTCTTTTCTGATAGCACACAATCAGTTGTCTTAACTACCTTAGGTTTCAGACACCCATGCTGTTTGTGTACTTGAATCCTTTTCCATGATATTACTTCAAAAGGCAGCTTTGGCAGTATGAAGATTTTTTCTCTTGAGAGAGACTCCCTCTTGATAACAAGTGGCATCACCATTTTAAAATGTTATTTTACTCTTGAGTTTTAGAAAACTGAGGTAACCAGAACAAATGAAATTAACGAAAACAAGAAATGTCTAGTGTAGTACATTAGCAGGAGAAACCAGGAATCACTTCTGTACATGACCTGCTCTGTTTTTCTGTATTTCCTGTTTGAGTGCATCATTTGCAGCGCAGTATAAAATATAATCATTAATACGACATTTTGTTGCTCTTTAGGACAAGAACTTGAGTATTTGATAACTGGTACACATCCGTACCCACCTGGTCCTGGTAAGTAAAATTCTGTGAGTGTTTGCCTGGGATTTTTGCCTTCCTGTAAGAACTAGGCATCCTCCATCCTAGCAGGAGCAGGCTTCCTGTTGCTGTAAATCCATAGCTGATAGTAGTGGGAAATGCCAGTGAAGTCTTTCATAGTATTGATGCAGGGTTTTGTGGCTGATAAATGTTCTGGGGTAGGAGGTAGGAGGAAGATTTAGGTGCAAATGCAGTGTCTTCTCACTAAGCCTCAGTGGATATGGGCTTGCTGTGAGGCGGTCATTCATTTCTATGAGATTTCACCTCCTGTGGTAACATCATCACAAAAATGTTCTAGGAATCCCCTCTCTGATCTTGTGGTCCCCTTTCTCTTGGAGAGCTTGCTGAGACCCACAGATCCCTGGTGCCTCCACTGTTGTGGCAGAGCTGCTCTTAGAATTTTGTTGTGAACAAGGAGGGGGTGGTTCCAGCTAGAAGGAAGCTGAATGAAAAGAGGGAATGTATCCTGCTTTTCGTCACCAGAGCAAAAAGGTGTAGGTATCACCACCTTGCTTTGAGAAACAGACATTAGGGTCTAATAATTTCAGTGTCATTTGGTTTTGTCTGTGCTTGGAAGGGTTATGTTGGTTTTGTTACATTGGCCATTGCTAATTGTCACTGTTACTGATCAGTCCTGCTCTTTCCTTGTAGCAGTTTAGTTTTGGCTGTTGATCTTTTACTATTAGTGCTTAAGTTTATTTTAAGTATGGTGGGAAATGTATTGTGGCTTGATTTATAAGTTAACAAATGTGAGTGTTCAATGGACCCTCAGCCATTAAAAAAACCCGTGCATAGTTGACTAACTGTGGGGTCAAGACTTGCTCACAGAGGTTTCCTCAAGTTCAGTGTTCTTTTAATGGAATCAGATATGTCCTGGTTAAAAATTAATTTCTTTAATTTTTCTGTTTTAACCTGGGCTTCTCACCAAAATACTGTCTTTGTTGTCAACTGCCAGAGCTTTGGTTAGGAAAAGAAATAGAGAAATGGGAGTGGAATAAATTCACCAGTCTGCATGAAAACTACACTTTGCAAAGAGTTTTAAATTTTTTTTAAAAAGTGGTCTGCTGATTTTAGGATGAGGTTATAAATTATAGTCTGAAATTCTCACTTCAGTAGGGCTAAACCTTTTGTAGTTCTGGCACCACTGCATGATGCCAACCACCACATAGGGAAGGCATAATAAACTGCACTCAAGGACCTAAGTTAGCAAATACTTATCAAGATCATGTTTACTTCTGTGATGTTTGGATTTCCATAGTAGTTGAAGCTGGATGAAAAGATGGATGCTGCTCCTAGTTAGGCTTTTTTGTTTCCAATGACAGAATCATACTGTTTTCTGCTCTAGAAATTGTGTACCTATGTGTGTAGTAGAATCAAGATGGAAAGCATTTGGGCCAAAATAAAAATTTTGGTAGATTTGACTCACATGTGAAAAATAATGTCATTGAATGATGGGATTTAATATTACAGAGGTGTGACAAGCCCTTGTTCAGAGGTATATGTGTATATATATGTGTTTGTATAATATACTTTTCTGGATTTTCTTTTCAATAGAGTTGTCTTTGCTTTTGCTGTGTTATTTTTTTTTTCAAGGTGTGGCTCTGACAGCAGATACTAAGGTCCAGAGGATGCCTAGTGAATCTGCAGCACAGTCCTTAGCCGTAGCACTTCCTGCTTCCCAGTCCAGGTACTGCTGTGTTACTTCATTAACACTTTCGTAATCTATGGGAATTTCAAGGCAAAACACAGAAGTCAGGATAAAAGCTACTTTGAGTATTTTGAATATTCTAATTTAGAAAATGTTTAAAGAAACTACTTTTAGTGTGGGCAGGCATCGTTTTTCCGTACGTGTGTTTTTCTTGGGTGTTACGAGAGACAATAGGCAGCAGTTGGAACAAGGGAAATTTTGTTCAGATACAAGAGGAAAAAGTGGGGCTTTGTTTGTGGGTGTCTTTTACCTTGAGGCAGTCAGGCGCTGGAACAGGTTGCCCAGAGAGGTTGTGGAGTCTCCATCCTTGGAGGTGTACAGCACTTGACTGGATCCAGCCCTGTGATACCTTATTGCTTACTTAGTGAAAGAGAAAGTTGATTCCAATTAATCAACCATTTTCATTCAACATAGGATGGATGCAAATCGGACAGCTGCTGGCGTGGGTGATATTTACAGGCATGCCGGAATATCTGAGCGTTCGCAGCCTCCTGGGATGTCCGTGGTGAGTTTGTTGCACATCTGATGTGAAAAGTACGTAGTGTTCACAAGATTACTTCTGGATTCATGTGTGTTGTGTGGAGATCTCCTGACAGACTAAATTTAATCAGTGTTGAGATGTCAGAACGAGAAGGCTTTAGGTTTTAGGCAAAGAGGTAAGTTATAAAGAGTAACCTTCTTTTTAACTTACAGGCTATGGTGGAAGGTGGTGGAAACAAAAATTCTGCGCTAATGGCAAAGAAGGCTCCAACCATGCCCAAACCTCAGTGGCATCCACCTTGGAAACTGTACAGAGTAAGTTACAAATGTATAACATGCATATGAAAGTAAAAGAATATTTAATGTTCTGTAAAGACCTCAAAACTAATTTTTGCTTCTCATTCACAAAAATGAAATCAAATTAACACTGATCACAACTAAGTTCTATATGCACACTCTCTCCTTAGAAACAGATTGGATTACAACCATTTTTCATTCTATTTAGCAAATTATTCTGTGACTATTATTAATTCTATCCTTTTGTTTACATAGGTTTAGCTGTAGTATGATAAGTTCATTAAAGAGTTGGAGTTTTTTCTTTTCTAGTCAGATTCTTTGGTAGAGGAACTCAGACAAGGTGCAAAATTTGAAGTAATAACATGTTAAAGAAATACTCTAGCAATGTTAACATAACAAAATTGTCTCCGGAAACACTTAAAGGCAGTCAGTGTCTGAGTCAGCCAGAGTTCTTTGACTTGCTATGAAAAATGGGGAAAAAAAAAAAAAGCTGAATACTTTAATTACAAATTATCTCTGCAGTTTAGATTGCTTGACTTCTAGTCTTGTCTTTGAATTAGTCTATTTTGCCTTTTAATTTTTTTTAGGCAGTAATAATAGCCATCCCCCCAAAATCTCATTTCATCTTTAAACATTTTGGTGATGAGTATGGGTAGCTGAGTTGGAGGGAAAATCTCTAAGCATATGTATTGGTTCAGATCTCTAACTTTCCAGGTGTGTCTGTTTGAATTATACATTTTTCCTGATTCTTACTATGAAATTTAAGCAATTTCATATTTTGACTGAGAAAGGGTGAGTATTATTTTAGGAATGTCAGGCTTTCCTGATATTTAAAAATCTCATGTTCTAGTATCAGAATTGTATTGTTTTAGCACTGTTCATCTAAATATAGCACCAAATGTAGGCATTTAGATCTTCAGAAGAGTCCTGCGTGCTATATTACTCATAAATCTTAAGGCTAATCTTAGAAAGTAGTTTTTTGAAAAACACTTGAGCTCAAAGGAATATATCATAGAATGATACAATGGTTTGGGTTGGAAGGGACCTTCCAGATCATCTAGTTCCAACCCTCCTGCCATGGGCAGGGACGCCTTCCACTAGACCAGGTCACTCAAAGCCCCATCCAACCTGACCTTGAATCTTCCAGGGACGGGGCATCCACAACTTTTCTGGGCAACCTGTTCCAGTGCCTCACCACCCTCCTAGTGAAGAATTTCTTCCTTATATCTAATCTAAATCTACCCTCTTTCAGTTTAAAGCCATCACCTCTTGTCCTATCACTACATGCCCTTGTAAAAAGTTCCTCTCCAGCTCCCTTGTAGGTCCCCTTCAGGCACTGGAAGGCTGCTGTAAGGTCTTCCGGGAGCCTTCTCTTCTTCAGGCTGAACATCCCCAGCTCTCTCAGCCTGTCCTCATAGGAGAGGTGCTCCAGCCCTCTGATCACCTTTGTGGCCCTCCTCTGGACTCGCTCCAACAGGTCCATGTCCTTCTTTTGTTGGGGGCTCAGAGCTGAACACAGTACTCCAGGTGGGCTTTCCTGAGAGCAGAGCAGAGGGAGAGAATCACCTCCCTTGAGCTGCTAGTTATGCTCCTTTTGATGCAGCCCAGGATACGGTTGGCTTTCTGGGCTGCAAGCACGCATTGCCGGGTCATGTTGAGTTTCTCATCAACCAACCCCCCCCAGGTCCTCCTCCTCAGGGCTACTCTCAATCCGTTCTCTGCCCAGCCTGTATGTGTTCTTGGGATTGCCCTGACCCATGTGCAGGACCTTGCACTTGGCCTTGTTGAACCTCATGAGGTTCACACGGGCCCACCTCTCAAGCCTGTCTAGGTCCCTCTGGATGGCATCCCTTCCCTCCAGCATCTTGACCAGGTTTTCTAAACACAGCAGTATTAGAATGTGCTCTGTATAAAAATTAAGGCAAATGTTGTTTGAAAAAAAGGCACCAAAATAAACCCATGAGAGTTTTAAGGTAAACAAATGAAAAATAAGTACTTGTTAGGGCACTGTCTTTTCAGAGAGAGAATGTAAATACAGTTCAATTCACTGTACTAATTCTACATGTCAGCAGTTTTAATGGAGATTTGCTGTCAAAATCCTTGTTCAAACAACTCAGAAGCATAGCTGGAACACCAAATGTGGGTTTCATCTTACTTGTTGTTTAAGATCTACTGGTCTTCCTAAGCTTGGTATGAAGTAATTTGTGAAAGATGGGTACTTAAAATAGGTCGGATAATTTATTTCTTAGATTTCTGCCCTGGAAATGCCCTTTTCTGTTCCTAAACTATGAAGAAATCTAGACAGCTGTCTCAAATGTATGTTGCTGTGGTCTCATCTAGTCATAAGAATCCACTTTAGCTTTCCAAAGTATTTCTGCCTAAGAACTTTTGGTGTGTTCTAGGGTTTTTTTTTTTTAAATGAGCTGTATGACAGTACATGAAGTATGACATCCAGTGAAAACAACTATGGGTTTTGGTTTTAGCTGTCTGACTTCGGAGAAATTAGAGAAACAGAAAGGCTGCTGTAAGCAAGCCATGTATTGGTAGAGCTTTTCTTGAGATCCATCTCAAGTATTTTGTTACCAGAAAGTTTCCAACAAACTCATATTACCCCCTTTTTTGGGGAAGAGGAGGTGGTGGGATGCTTTAAGAGGTAGCTATTATATGGCAATGTGATTTAATAGCCAAGATTTTATGTGATTGTTCTTTAACTATTATTGTATAACACTATACAGCAGCATAAGGAACTTGTGCTTAAATACAGTCTTTCTCTGCAAAGCCTCAAGTGTTGAGCTACAGTGTTATGGACTCTCAAAGGATTTGAAGAAGTTGCTTATAGGAGCTGAGTCTTTCTGTACTGCAAGTTCCCCAAGTCTGGTGTATGATGTGACTTTCTAGTAGTCTCTTCATTTAACTGAAGTAGAAATCAAGCTCTCTTCAGATCTAATTTCACATTTGGCCTTTTTTAGGGAGCATATGTTTCTTGGTGAATACTAACAAATTCCAGTGTTGGAGAATGAAAATTATGTTGACAGATGTACGTGTATTATTTCTGATTTAGAAAAATTCTTGTTTTTTCTAAAGGTTATCAGTGGTCACCTGGGGTGGGTGAGATGTATTGCAGTAGAACCAGGAAATCAGTGGTTTGTTACTGGCTCTGCTGACAGAACTATAAAGGTAAGAGGTTGGAAGCAATCACTGACAAAGTTTGGGGGAGGTTTTTTGTTCTCTTATTTAAAAAAAGTCTTCAGCCCTTGGAAACAATTTCTTGGTTGCTGCTTGCAGAATAACAAACTGCAGAACATTTTTTCTTTTATTACCTACTCATAAAGGATTTGTGGAGTATTAAGTCTTGAGATTTCATTTATTATGTGGTAGTAGATGGAGAGCAAATGCACATGCTATTGTAATTTTTTACTTAAAATGCAGCAGGATCAATTACATCTGGGCTGTTTAACCAGACTATCACCGTGTAGCTTTTATCTGTCTACCTCAAAATACCTATTTTGATGCAGATTTGGGACCTTGCTAGTGGCAAATTGAAATTGTCTTTGACGGGACACATCAGTACTGTACGAGGGGTGATAGTAAGCGCAAGAAGTCCATACCTCTTTTCTTGTGGAGAAGACAAACAAGTGAAATGCTGGGATCTTGAATACAATAAGGTAAGCTGTAGGTTTTTTCAGTTGGAGTGAATTGGTGGTGGCAAATATAAAAATCAAAGCATTTAGAATAGTCTTTCAAATAGCCACTTAAAGTGTGTGTATGTTTTTATTTATCTAGGTTATCAGACATTACCATGGTCATCTAAGCGCTGTCTATGGTTTAGACTTGCATCCAACGATAGATGTACTGGTAACATGTAGCAGAGATTCAACAGCACGAGTAAGTATAGCATTGTTACATTTTAACGTCTTGATATGTCAGTGTGTTTCAACATCTTCCATTTGTAAAAGTGAATACTTACCAAAAGTTAACATGAATCAAGATGAAAATACTAAGATGACTTATGTTAGCTTTGTCTTCCATTGTCAGTAAAACTAAAGCCTGAATACACAAAAATGCAGTGTCACTTCAGGAGAATGTTTTATGTCTTAATTTAGTAGGTAGACTACATAGTATTTATAGGATCACTTGGTATTTAGAAGATGGTATGGTTTTATGGTGACTTTTAAGTTATCTGTATGTCTAGAAATTCAGTGGCAAGCTCCCTGGTCCCCTTGAAATTTGCCAGCTGAGGCAGTTGTGATTAATTGTTGGATAAAAATACAAACTAAATACCATTGTTTAATCTGTAGAACTATGGCAAGGAATTTGTGTAGTCAATGACAGTGCCTAAAATACATTGAACATGCACCTGTTATTGACCTCTGTGACTTATGTACTGTGAATTTGTAGATTTGGGATGTGAGGACAAAAGCCAGTGTGCACACGCTATCAGGACACACAAATGCGGTAGCGACAGTGAAGTGCCAAGCTGCAGAACCACAAATTATTACAGGTATAGTGGGCACAGTTTCACAAGTAACATGATTGAAAAACTGAATCATGAATGTATTTGTTCAGTAATTATGTGAGGTTCATAATGTTATCTTTGTTACCTTACTTTCTCTTATTAGTTTTCTCTTGAAAATGGGCCATTCAATGGTTAATTCATACTATTAATGGTATGTTTAAGCAAATATAGCTATGCATTGTTTGAACATTTTTCTGTACTTCCTTTGTTTCTGGTGTTTACATTTTTTGTTATAATATGTATTAAGACTTGCATTTTCTGTGATATTTCACAGTTCTCCCCAATTCAGTTAAGAAGTGTTCAGTACCGTGGTTAAATATAAAGTTCATCTTCTTTCCCGTTATGTCAAAATCTAGCTTTGCTGTGTAGCTACTTAGTTGTTCTTGAATTTCAAACTGTGTAAAAAGACTTACAACCCAGCATCTTTCTTGTCTGAGGTGGTGTTAGTATCATATTTTTGTAACAAGCATAATATTTTTCTCTTTCACATATAATGTTTTGGCTGCCTTATCAAAATAATGATGATGATGGAATCAATATGATGGTTTCTACTATTTTTTAATTTTCTTTTCATTGTAGGCAGTCATGATACTACCATACGGCTCTGGGATTTAGTGGCAGGAAAAACTCGTGTTACTTTAACAAATCACAAGAAATCTGTAAGAGCAGTAGTGCTACATCCAAGACAGTAAGTTTTCCTCGTTCTTTTACACTTTCACGGTTCATAACATTAGGTGGTGACAGAAAGCCAATGTGAGTGATGATTTAGAGTGGTAGAACATAATAATATGAAAAACTAAGAGCTTAGAATGCTGTAAAAATTTACATATCAGTTCTCAAATACCTTCACTACGCTGTGCTACCGAAGTATTGGCACTAGTGTACGTTAGCAATCCTGAGAATGTCTTATACCCCATGGAATTTATGTATGTGCCTTTGATGCAGTCTGGAAGTGCTCTGAATTTAGATACTATATTTTGATGCATCAACAGTTGCCTGTTTGGATAAATCCCCATTAAAACAATGGAGAAAAGGAATTCACATAGAACTGCAGTACTACTGCACCTTGAATATTTTAAAACAAAATTCTGTCAGTGCAGAAATTCAGAATCTTTGATATGAATCAATTCTGATCCAATCTGTGTGTCTGAAAAATTATAAAGATCTCATGCTATGCCTGTTAGCTGTAGCAGAGAAACGCCCTAGTTTTACTTACATTCTGAAAAAAAAAACCTCTAGTTTCAGATTCATTGATCATACCTCTTTAAAAAAAAAAATGGAAGTGTTTTTATCAAGCAGTGGCAAATGTCAGCCTAGTATTTTTATATTTTGGTATTTCTGGATTTTTAATATTCCAGTATTTTTTGTTAATAATCTATTTTGTTATTGAAGAATCTATTAAATAGACAGCAAATTGCTCAGATGTTGTGGCAACTGAAAATATTCCTACAGGCTTTTGTATGCGCTACCCAAATAACCTTGTGACTGCTTGCATGTGTTAAAATGAGGGAATTGATTACTGAACTCAGTAAAACAAATCGTCTTTCATAGTTCACTTTTTTGCAGTGCTTTTATTCTCGGTTGTATAGTTCTGGAAAAATAGTCAGTACTGGTTTTTGTTCTGTTTGGGTTTTTTTTCCCCGATGCTTTTGCTGATGATGCCCTTATACCTGAAAATTTGCCAGAATAACAGCTGACAAGAACTTAATGTGCATCTTTAATGTTTGTTTGCATATTAACATTCTATACAACATAGGATTTATAAAGCTTAGGTAATCTATGGAAAGGAAAGGAAACAGTAGAGATAGGTAATTCATGACTTCATAAAATTGCTTCATTTTATGTGAAGTAAAAATGTCAGAAAACCAGTTTTAGCGTTAAGTAATGTTGCAACTAGCATTTAACAGTAGTTTCAATGAAGGACGTTTGCTATCCTTACAGCTTTTTTGAACTTTAATATACTGTGCTTATTTTCTTTCAGTTACACATTTGCATCTGGTTCTCCAGATAATATTAAACAGTGGAAATTCCCAGATGGAAACTTCATTCAGAACCTCTCTGGTCACAATGCTATTATCAACACACTGGCTGTAAATTCCGATGGAGTTCTGGTCTCTGGAGGTAAAAATGAGAAATACATGTTTGTATTTCCCCTCTCCACTGCCCCACGTATATATGGCTGGAGGTCCTTAGACAAAGATGCTTGCCGAGCTCTCCCTTATCTGGGCCTATAAGCCTGCTACAGCATGCAACTTCATTTTATAGTGAGTAGGGCCGCTTTTATTTTCTCACGTTACTGAGCTGCATGCACAAAAACATATCTCTGCTTCTCAGTTGGCTGCTGCTGCAAGACTCCAGGGTTCATCCTCTGTGATCTCCTGAGTCTGAATTATTAGTGTCCCCTCAGGAGTGGTGTGGAAGTCGGAAGCTGCCTGAGAGACATCTGGTTCTTTGTTGGCTGCTCTATGTTAGGAACATGTTGATGCAGTGAGAATGGATAGAGGATATAGGAACATCTTGCTAAAGCTTGCTGTGCCATTTAAATGTGAACTCTTCTTTGTTTTTTTTATGCAGCACAAATGCATCGGTTCTGTTGTCTTAGTTTCTTGCACACATTTTTTGATGCTGTATTTGTATTGTTTAAAAGATTGATAGCTAATCTCCGAATTTTATTTGGCTCTGTAAATCAAAACAACGTTTACTCAGCAATATTATATATTCAAGTGTTCTGAAATGAAGAAATTAACCACTTGGCTCTGGTGCCTATGGGAGGATTTTGTGTCTATTGTGACACAGATTTAATTCTTTCACTCAAAAGCTTCAAGAATTTAATGATCATCTGATACAATAGAGTTTTGTTAGTGGCCTGTGAGCCCCCAAAGTCTTGGAACTACTAGTTTGTATTCATGTATCTGTGTTGTGGGGTAGGAGGAGAATCCTGAATGCTTACTGTATCTGATAATGAATAATTTCATGTAAGAACATTTATCTCATATTGCAGGTAGCATTTTCCTATATATTAGTTACCCAAACACTGTAATAAAAATATTTTGGTGGAAGTATGTGTTAGTAAAACCATAGTCTGTGATGTTTCTGAGAGTTTTATGTTTGTACAAGGTAAAGTAGATATGTAGGCCTTTTTTAGTGACAAGCTTTTTTGAAACTCGCTTCTAGAAATCCCAGCTGAAATCAGATCTTTTTGTTAAGGCATTGTGTCTACATAGTAGGGAGATGGTAAGTGTGTTTTTAATGTAGATGCTATTATAAACAGGAAATGAGTAAATAGTGTGGAAAAAGGAAGTGCTAATTTTACAACTTGAGAGCTGAGCTCTAGAGAAACAGTCCAAGATTGCATGGGAAAACAGAGTTAAACCAGGAGGTTAAACCCAAATCTCTGAGGTCCTAGACTAGTTACTTCATCACGAGATTGTCCTGGGAGAGCTCTAATAGTCAGAGGAAAGTGAATTAAGAGGCTAGACTGTATTGCTCCATATAACTTGCAGAGCCTGAGTTTTCATTTCTTGGTTTTGCTTGTCCAATCTTTTGGGTAGTTGTAAACAAGGATGAGACTCAATTCACAGCATCACAAGTGATAAGACAATTTGAGATGGGTTCCATGAGTCTGCAGCAGCAGATACTTATGAAAAACATTTCTGTGTTTGTAACCAGAGCATAATAAAAAAAAGTAACAGCTAAGTTACACTTTGGAACACTGAAATGCCTTTGGTCCCATTGGGTCCTGTGTGCTCTTGGTCCGATTTGATACAGTATGTCCTGTAGACTAGGGATGTGGAGTAAGATGGAAATGCGCTAAGCAGGAGTTGGAAGATAGCTAATTATATTGTCAGCTTACCCTGGTTATGCTTTCAAGTATGTATAAAGGGGGCCCTTGATTTTAAAATCTGAGTAAAGCTCTGTTTCACAACTGGTGTATTCATAGTGAGAGCAAGAACTTGACAAAATACTGGACTGGGCTCATATTTCATTCTTTATTATTTTGAAGACATTTCTAGAAGCTCTTTGTAGGATTTTTTGTGTTAGTAGTAGCTGAGGCTTTAGAAAAACTTGTTCCTTTTCCACATAAAAACCCGTATGGTTTTAGTAATATTTGTGGCTTTTTTAAAAATTAAAATTTTACTATTGATTCCCCCCCTTTACATCCTTGTGCTATCTACAGCAACTTCAAAAAAAGTTGATGCTGAATTAAAGTAAGTTGAGGTTACCTTAGAGTATTTTGCTGTAGAAACACCCTTCTTGAAGCATCTGGGTTTCTTGTCTAGCTGGCAGCTGTGGAGAAATTTTTAATAGATCTGTTTTAGGGGGGTGGTTTTTGTAACTGAAAAATAATTGCTTTGGGAGCATCCTTCTGAATACAGTGCTCAGATATTGCTGTGAATACCCTGTAGCTGATGCCAGTAGCAGTAATACTGGCAGTGGCTTAAACTGTATTTGAAATAGAACCTCTGCAAACGTTAAGCCCGTGTCCCATTACAGACTCCTTAATGTCTGTAATCGGTTTGACAGGATGATGCCTCTTTGTTCAACTTCAGTGGAGCTACTGAAGAGGGAGCTTGATATTCAGAATGCCAGTCCTTTCTGTGCTTCCAAAGGAGCTTACTGCAGTTGCCCTGTGATGTAGTGCATCATCGCTCTGGGTTATCTAATGCAAAACACGGCCTTAAACAAGATCAGCCTGTCTTAACTAAGAAGGAAACCAGTAGAAAATGGGAAACCTTGAAGGGTGTACTGAGCTATTCTACATGAATGCTATAGCTGATGTATTCCTGAGGTATTGATTAGTTGTTCATGATAACCGTTTTTAGAAAACTGATAGAAATGAACTGGTTAAAATACTAAGTATGTTTGTTCGTTCGTTTTAGCTGATAATGGTACTATGCATCTTTGGGACTGGAGAACCGGATACAATTTCCAGAGAGTACATGCAGCTGTACAGCCAGGCTCCTTGGACAGTGAATCAGGAATATTTGCTTGTGTTTTTGACCAGTCAGAAAGCAGATTGCTAACTGCTGAAGCTGATAAAACCATAAAAGTGTACAAAGAAGATGATACTGCGGTATGTCAAAGTGTCTTTTTAATGTATTCTCATGAAATAAAAAAATTTCAAACAAGTGTTACACGTATCAATAAGGGATATGCACAGACTTGTGTAATCCATTTTATTGAAGTTTGAAAGCAATGCATATGTAATAATGTTGAGAGGACAGCAGCTAGTATCTGCACTCCTAATTTCTTATTAACTACTATAGTACAAATAAGCGTCAGGTCTATCAACTCTTCTGCAAAAGTCCTTTGTGATAAAGTTTGGAGAAATTGTAATGCAATGGTGTACATTGCGTTGTGAAGCCAGTAGGGGACTGTGTGGTTGTATTGATGAAACATGGGAATTAGCAAAAAGATCACATTCTAAAAATTTATTGTACTTCTGCATATGATCTAGATTAGTCATTTGCCTTGACAGTTTTTAGAATTCAGAGTCAATAGCTTATTTTCAAACGGTTATTCTCAAATCTGAACCCATTTACTAATGGAGAAGATAATAGAATATTGTATAGTTTATTGGAGTATGTCTCCAATATAAAGAATATAAGGATTTTTATTAAGCCTTGGAATTTTTGCATTAATTAGACTTGGAGCAACTCTTAGACATAAAGGGATATGGAATGTTTTATCCATTTTGCAATTGAGCAAACTGTAGACTCTGTGGCATCTGCCAATACTGATGTAGATATTGCTATAAGGACTGTCTCTGGAGTTTTTGTTCCTGTATTTTGATCACCACAATATTGTTTCTGAAATGCCATTGGCAACCTGATTTTTGTCCTCGTTGCAAAATAAAAAAGAACAGAACAAGTCTTGTCATGTACTTCAGACAGTGGGATAATACAAAATTTCATTTGGGTAAATTACATAGTACATGAGGTAATTATAAAGTAACAATATGAAATAGAGTATATATACTATGAAACTAAACTCTAAGTACAGGTGAATTTCAAGTGAAAAATAATCCTTATGAGATTTTTCTTTTTTCCTTTTAGACTGAAGAAACTCATCCTGTCAGCTGGAAACCAGAAATTATCAAGAGAAAGCGATTTTAGTGTGGCAACATATTACGCTGTAATTTTGTTTTGGCTTTTCTGAGAGCATTCATGTTTTGTTCTGCCTAGAACAGCAGAGCAGGAAGTCAGCTAAGTCACTGCTATTTCAACATGTTTTATAATAAACTTTATTTCTCTTTCCTTTTGTCTGTTTTTGGTGTGATCCCAGCAAACCAGTTGCAGCTCTTAACTTTCTCTTTGTGGAGCATGTGTAGTTCATGAAAAGGATAGCTGTGCAGGTGGTTACTTTTTTTCTATGAATCTGTTGAGTGTAAGTCTAAAAATACTTTTGACCCGGGTTTTCTGAAACACCCTTGCTTGACTCCAAAAGTAAATTGCAAATTTATGCATAGAAGCCATCTACTGGAAATTTCTTGAGTGACACTTTCAGATTTTAGACCAGTATTGTTTACTGTACATATGCTGAGTATATACTGTAATGAAACAGTATATACACTAGAGTACTAGAGTAATCAAGAAAGACACAGGACAATATAATAATAATGTAGTTTGCTTTATAAACACAGCCACTGAGCATTGCCAGTGCTGTGTTATTGAATGAAATGGATCTTCAAAGTGTTTCTTTCCCTAGGAAAGCTTTCATATGCAACTACTCATGTTCACTCATTTCATTTCAGAGTGGACCTTCTATAGCAAGGACCACTGCAAATCATATTGTTCACAGTCATTACAGGGTTAGGACCAGTTGACTGACTTTGTAAATCACCTGTTTGTTCCAGTTATCCAGAGGATATATGACATTAGAGTACAGTGAACTTTTAAAACTGAGCTCTAAGAGGAAAAGCTCTTAAGTCATTCCAGCCTTAATTTTACATGTTGCTGTCTCCCTGTGATCTTAGGAAGGAATTTAAAATAAATAAAAAACTATTACTGTAAGATAATTTGTACTCCTGAAGGGAAAAAAAAAATCTTTCTTTGTGTTTACAAACAGTCACATAACAAGCAGTAAACATGTAAGCCGCCTTGCTACAGCTTATCTGTGATGTCTGTGCTGCTCTAAAGCACTTTCTCTTGGCGGGGGGAAGTGTTAAGTCATCGAGCCATTCAGTTGTTGGAAACTTTGCCAGCGGTGTTAATAGCTGCAGTGGCAAGTGTCATGCTGGGTAGATGCTGAGAATTGTTCTGTGGCCACAGCACTGATAGTAAGCAGTTCATAATAATTTCTATTCTCTGCCAGTCTGACTTCTTTCAAATCTGGGATTTATGTTAGAGAAATGACAGTTACTTGCAATGTAACTTACCAAAAGCTAGTAAAAATAAGCGTTGTTTATTAGGAGAATTTTTTGTCTTGTCTTTTATGATGCGCAGGAGGTCTTGTATTTGTAATTTGAATGTTTGACAATGTCATTTTAAGGCAGTCTGTGCTGTATAAGTAACTGAATTTTGGTTGACAGCTATTGTCTGAAGCATCTTCACAAAAAAGGGAGGGGATTATTTGGTATTTACAAGTTAAGTTAAACATCTTTTATTTGGATGATAATTTGAATTGTTTGGATCTTTATTACAGCTGTTTCCACTTCAACATAATGAGGAAAAATACAGGTTGTGACTTATGTACTTATATACTGCTTACTTATATACTGCTGCTAATGCTTCATTCCAGAAATTGATGAAGCGTTGGTGTTACACAGAATTTTCTTGCTCACAGTGAAATCCTCTGTAGGAAACGAGAGTGGAGAGGAGTGACTTACTTGAAAAAGGGGGTGGGTTTGTTGTTGTGGTTTGTTTTCTTGTTTGTTGTTTTTTTTTAGAAGTGTCTATTTCTTTTGATGATTTGGAACCAGGAAGGGGAAATTAGAGGTTTTGGCTCACAGTTCTAGCACATCTTCTCAGTACTGGCACTTTCCTTTAAAAACTGCATTTATTCCACTGTTTGTTGCTTTGAAGAGAGATTAGAAAGTCTCTTGCAGAACCTGTGTTTCTTCCCTGGATTTCTGCAGGAATCTGATTGCATGGGGCAGTGGTTGCCAGGGCATTCTTTTTGTGCCGTGGGTAAAGATTCAGTTTGCAAGTTAAAGGCTATGTACTATTATTTGGAATAATGCTTCTCCTTTTCGGCTCTATAATATGCTGTCCCAGTTCTAAGTGTGATTTTTTTTTTTAATTGTGTACTTTAACATTTTATTTGCATGTTCATTTTCTTTCCAGCATTTTTTTTCTTCCACTTGACAGTAAAGTGAATATCATCACATATACTTCTATAAGTATTATTTGACACATCAAAATTATCAGATTTCATTTAAGTGCTTCTCTAGTGCAAAGTAAGCCTAGATAGTGAGTTGTGATACACATATATCTGATTGTATAGGACATAGTGACATTAGATTTGTCCACGTAAGTCATAAGATAAAGCAAAAGAGGAGGATCTGGTCCATTGGATGTATTTTCCGTGCTTCTGGAAAGTGTCACACTGCAATGTCAGTTGCAGTGATGTCGAACTGGAGTCTAATCTCAGAAAATAATTATTGTCACTTATTTCATAAAATTTGATGTTGTCTCCTGTATATGATCAAATCATACACATTTCTACCACAAACCTTGTGTTTTGTTTTATACTGTACATAATTGCGGAGAAGTAAGAAAATGTTTTTTGATTGTAACATAGTTCAAAAAGTGTATCTGGTAAAGGTGATAAATTTTAAGATCACTCTTCACTGTATACTAAAGCATACAATGTAAGCTATGCAGCTAGAGTGCTGTCATTTGCTGGCAGCATGAAAGTTGTGCAGAACAATGTGTCTTTGGCAACTTAAAGGCTTACAGAAGTAAATCTTTAATAGCCAGTTTCTTTTTAGTCCTGTTAGATAAGAATTAAAGTGCTATGCCTGATTTAAGTGACAGCAATTTAGCCATCAATAAAATCTTCAATACAATATGATTTCATGTCTTTTTTCCATTTTGGGTTTTGTAGTAAGAGGAACAAAAACTAACTAAATATGTATTGAAAGTTAAAGTAATTTAAGATTAAAATTGATGACTGTTTCCTATAGTACAATAACAAATATTTTTTGCAGATCAGCTGTAATGGAGAGAGAAAGTACTGATGGCTATTTTATGAAGAGCTTCCTATCTGCATGAAGGGATTAGCAAAACAAATGCAGAATTGTTCATGAATTTTCTCCAACATGTTTAAAAAAACCATTGAAACCTCTCAAGTTAAGTATGAGGTCCAGGACAGGTTCTGGATGGGAGCTGTGTGGGTGGAAAAAAAGCTTAGAGTTAAACTAACTTTGGTATGTCTTACTGGGAGCTAATTAAAGGGGATATTTCTGTCCATGGCACAAAACTGAATTTGGTCACGGTGAAATCAATGGGAGTTTTATCATTGATTTTTGAAGTCAAGATTTCACTCAGTGGGGTGTTTTGTGTTTTTTTTTTTTTTTTCTTTGAGTTGGAAAAACTACCAGTCTGGCACATCATGTATGTAGGTATCCACACAAGGTGTGGTTTTTTGTGCAGAAGATGCATCATTCTTTTTTAGATGAGGCTTCTAAGTTTTTAGTCGTACACCTAAGAAAATGGTGAGGATTTGGAAATTAATGAATGCCAGTAAGCCTGATAAGCTAAAAAAAGGTCGACCTGCAATTTTGTTCTATAAAATTTAACACTAAATTTGCAGGACTTGAAACTAGCATAAATATGACTTTCTACAGAAACTGTTCCATAAGCAGAATATGCAGTTGGTGAATCACTTTATTCCTTTGAAAGCAAACAAGTCTTCAGCTGAAATGAGCTTGAAGGCTGCATGAAGAGAGAGGTTTTTGACTTGGTTTTTGTCTGTAGTTTGAAAACTTGGCAGGTCTAGGTAAAGCTTGTCACTTCGGGAGACTCCATCTGATGCTTCTTTAATGGCAGCAGCGGAGAATCAGTTTTCTGGCCTTTACATCCTGAAGCCTTATGAATTTAGTTCTGTGCTTAGTAGATCAGAAGTTGGCTGAAAACTGGCAAAAACGTTGGATGAAAAATGAATGGCCATCCCTGTCTGAAGATGATCCTTCCAAGAATTTTGATGCACAGAGGAGAATCTGCATTTCTCATTTTGATTTTCAGTAAGGTTCTGTAAGTAAGCTCTGATTGCAGGGCTAGCAAAATGTAATTGCTTCCGTGAACACTTTCACATGCATTTTTCCTATGCTTATCTTAAAAAAAAAAAAAAAAAAAAAAAAAAAAATTCATCAGGAGTCATTCAGTGTTTTAATTTCATCTAGGGTGTCTCAGAAACTTGAAAAATATCAGCATAAGCATTCACAAGTTCTGATGTTGGAAATTACTTCAGAGGTTTTCCAGCAAAATGGCCAAATCTAACCAAGAGAATTTTCTCTTTAATTAGTATGTATTCTACCAATTGCTGTAAAGCAGCACTTGGATATTTTTCAAGATGTTTGAAAAACTGTACAGGTTTTGCTTTAGATGAGAACTGTGGAGTTTCTAGATGTGGACTTGTTGTTTTTGAAAATGTTCTCTTGAAAATCTTTGATTTTGACTTGAGGGATTTGCAGGATCAACCCTTAAGTGTTAGTTTTCCCATTGCTGCTCATATTGAAACTATGCAGCATTGGCTTTGTAATGCTGTGAACCTTTAAGTCAGTAACGTTAACTTCCTTCAGGTGCATGTTATTACCAGGTTTTTGTTAACCTTTCTTTAGGGTTTTTGTTTTGAATGTAATGAGTACGTAAGCCCCAAATGTGTATCTAAAACATGGATTAATTGGGGCACAAATTAGACCTCAAAAGTACAAACAAGAATTGAGCTAAATGCTTCTCTCCAGGTGAGGAAGATTGAAATCACTGACAGGAAAGCTACAGTTGAAAATAAGAAATTTTGAGTTTGCATGAGCTTGGGAAAACTGTATTGTGCTGTGGTTTTTTTTTCCTCAAAAAACCCCACACCTCACACTTGTGTTTGAGAAATGCAGATAATGTGTGAAATGCTTGTTTCTGCCAACATTTTTTTTTTTTTTTGCAACCTCTCCGCTTTATTTTTAGGGAGAGCATACGTCCTTGCAAGACACCTCACCTTTACTCTTTTCTGCTGCGGTAAAAACTCTTGGGCTTTTGGATACTGCAAATGTTTTTGGTTTTTTTTTTCATTTTTTTTTTTCCAGCTGATGCATTGCCAAGAGGAAAACTGAAGAGTTAAGCCCTCCAGAGCAAGGGAGAGTCAATGCAGCATCAGCATGAATTATGAATACCAAGGGCTACACCTAGAGAAGAGAAAGACTTCCTGAAACCTCTCAGGGAGGTGAAAAGGACAGTGGAAAAACTAAGACTAGAAGAGACCAGAGCTATGACATCTGAAAGGAAATATTTGGAAACATGCTACATTTACCTGGCAGGCTGGAGGAGAGGAGCTGCTTCTGGATTAGATGAATGCTGCATGGGTATAAAGGAAAGAATGGAAGAGAGCAGTGTGCTAATGCGAGCGCAGTCAATGGTGAAAATGAAAACGTGGGCATCCTGATGCAAATTCTTTTGGCAGCAACCTATAAACGCCTTTCGGAGAAGCACTGGTATTGTATGTATCTGTATGTTCTGGTACCCTCATGCTCTGAAGTATAACTCAAGATAGTTTAGAAAATTCTGTGGCACATGAAGAATTGCAGAGCAATGCAAAGTGAGGAATCTGGAGGGGTTTGCTGCTGCAGTGGGATTTTCACAGAGGAAGCACTTGCAAGTACAATGCTAAACAAGGCTTAAGAGTGAAGCCAAAGACTGCGTTGTGAATAGCCTAAAAAGATAACGAGGCTGATTTTACAGCTGACTGAATGTAAGGATTACCTTACAACACTGAGTTTACTTCTTTCTGACAGGGAAATGGTGAGCTGTAGAATGAGACATGAGTTTATAGCCACAGAGTATCATGCTGACAGGATGCATTGCTGTTGGGAGACTATCGTGATAAATAAGGGCGTAGCTTGTGCAATCAGAAAAACTTGTGCTGCATCCAACTGCTTTTTTTTAACTAGGAAAAGACACTACGAATCCTAACATGACTTAACTATTTCCAAGTAAATCCCCTTGACAAGCAAGCTTCCTGCATTGACAACTAGAGATCTGCTCTCAATAAAGCAGCAATATAAAGTATGAATAGAAAAATTCCATACAAAGATTTGAACATGGCTTCGGCTGCCAGATGAGTCAAATTTCATGTCCTGTAAGTATATTAATTCTTTCCTGCTCATTCAATTTCTTTTCTTCCCATGCAACATGTTAATGAACATGCTTCTTTCAAAGAAAGCTTGGCAATGCAAACCTACCAGAATTGATCAATTCTGTTAATGACTGTTCTATTTTGGAAGTGAAAATCCCAGTGAAGGAGTTTTATTATTCCATGTAGTTCTAAATCAGTGTTTAACAGGAAATTCAAAAGTAACTAGCAACTCAAACTCATCATGGTAGCTAAATGAAATTATTGATAAAAATGCTTGCTGCTGATTCGAACAAATATAGTAAAATTCAGTGTATTTCTTTGTGAGCAAACGTGTTTATTTTTAATTTGTAGGTGAGGTTGTAAATGCCCTTTAATTACATAAGGGGAAAGAAAACTGCTCCTGGTGTTTCTCCAGTTTTAGTGGCGTTGGTACATGTGGTTGCTAGGTCAATGATGCAGTTTTTCTCCAGCCATTAAAACAGAATGACTGTGCTTAAAATGGCACAGTGTGTTTCAAACTTTCACACACTGAAGTAAAGGTCCACATGCTTTCCAGTAACATAGCCCTGTGGTCTATGGCAGTGCATTTTTTCAGTGTTGTGTTCTCTCTCACAGGTTTCAATTTCTTCTTGATATTTTTAGGCAACTGCAGCCTTTAATGGGGAAAACACTGTTAAGAAATTGGAAGCTCTCTCTAGCCTGTATCTCCAGCCTGATTAATTATGACCTGGTGACTCCTTTCTTTTCTTCCTTTCCCCCAAACTTGTCCTGGCCTTCTTCCATCGACAGCATCCCTGTGGAGCTTGTGAGATCCTCAGCTGTTCTGGAGAGCTTCATGCTGTCCAGGCACAGGGAGCAGTGCTGTGGATTGCTCTTCCAGGTCCCCACGTGGCTCTGCCTCGCTGCATCAAACATAGTGACTGAACTATGTGGTGGGAGCATTTTGTGATGGGAAGTTGTTCTTGGAGATGGGGAAAATACTGACTGCATAAATTCTTATTTTCTCTCCTGGTATGCAACCTGATGTTGACAGATGATTGTTCTCCCTCCATCCTCCCAGTTCTTCTCACCCCACTTGATTTTTCTTGAGCGAGCCTTCTAGTGATACAGCACACTGTGTATAAAATGCTCTGGTGGTGGTTGCTAGCAGTGCCCCACACTGGTTTTAATAACAAAATCTGACAATTTTCACATTCTTGGCAATATAAAGGCAAGTGGTAAAGCCTAAGACTGAATAAGACACCAAGGAAACCTCAACCAAAGTCAGGAAGATGTTCAAGTAAATCACGTCCAGGGGCTTTTTCTCTTTAACCTCCTGTTCTGCTCAGCATTGTGCTCAGTAACAGTTTATTAGCCTCGGCTTACTCTAGGATAAGTTCAGACTGATCCAGTTGAGACTGTCCTGGCAAATGCTCTGTATTGGTGAAGCTAAATGGGGGAAGATGTGATGGAGGAATGCCAAAACCTCTGCTGGTGAAAGGCTGTCCTCCTTGTGATGGGGAAGTGTCTAACTTTCCTCTTTTTAACAAAGTGCTCTTTATTATTTCTAATTTCTTAAATCCTATAAATAGTTGCTGTGAATAGTGTAGTAAAAAGATCCAGTATTGCAGGTAATACAGGTCTTTAAATTATGGACAAAACTTCTAAATTGTCTTAAAATTGTGGACTTACATGTGGACATGTAAGGCTCACAATAACATTGTATCTCTTACTATAAAAAAAAAAAATCACAGACAAGAAGCCATTATCAATAATGGCCACAATTAGGAAATGGGAGAACTTTTTGCTTCTCACAATACTGGATCTCCATCCATGTCTTCAAAAAAAAGAAAAGCTTGAATGTTGTTCTGGTCAAAGAGCAAACAGAAGGAGCGGTGGGGTGTGTGTGCATTTAGAAAATCAATGGCCAGAGCATAAATGTCCATGTACTGTTTTGTAAATGTATACCTTGCACCCTGTTTATACCACAGAGTCATAAATAGTTTGGATTGGAAGGGACCTTTAAAAGGTCATCTAGTCCAACCCCCATGCAATGAGCAGGGACATCTCCAACTAGATCAGGTTGCTCAGAGCCCTGTCCAACCTGACCTTGAATGTTTCCAGGGATGGGGCATCTACCACCTCTCTGGGCAACCTGTTACAGTGTTTCACCACCCTCCTCAGAAAAATTTCTTCCTTATATCTAGTCTAAATCTACCCTCTTTCAGTTTAAAACCATTATCCCTTGTCCTATTGCAACAGGCACTGCTAAAAAGTTTGTCCCCATCTTTCTCATAAGCCCCCTTTAAGGATTGAAAGGCCACAATAAGGTCTCCCTGAAGCCTTTTCTTCCCCAGGCTGAATAACCCCAACTCTCTGTCTCTTCACAGGAGAGGTGTTTGAGCCCTCTGATCATTTTTGTGGCCCTCCTCTGGACCCGCTCCAACAGGTCCATGTCTTTCCTGTGCTGAGGACCCCAGAGCTGGATGCAGTTCTCCAGGTGGGGTCTTACCAGAGTAGAGGGGCAGAATCATCTCTCTCAACCTGCTGGCCATGCTTCTTTTGATGCAGCCCAGAATACTGTTTGCCTTCTGGGCTGCGAGCACATGTCGGCTCATGTCCAGCTTTTCATCTATCAGTACCCCCAAGTCCTTCTCCTCAGGGCTGCTCTCAATCCCTTCATCCCCCAGCCTGTATTGATACCGGGGATTGCCCCGACCCAGGTGCAGGACCCTGCACTCTAGGTCTTGTTGAACCTCATGAGGTTCACACAGGCCCATTTCTTGAGCTTGTCCAGGTCCCTCTGGATGGCATCCCATCCCTCAGGCATGGCAACGGCACCACCTGGCTCAGTGTCCAATTTAGAGAGAAGGATGTTGTGGGGGACCGTGTCGAAGGCCTTACAAAAGTCCAGATAGACAACTTCTGTAGCTCTTCCCTTGTCCACTGATGTAGTCACTCCATCATAGAAGGCCACTAGGTTGGTCAGGCAGGACTTGCCCTTGGTGAAGCCATGCTGGCTGTCTAGAATCACTTCCCCGTCCTCCATGTGCCTTAGCATAGCTTCTAGGAGGTGCTATTCCATGATCTTCCCAGGCACAGAGGTGAGGCTGGCAGGTTGGTAGTTCCCAGGGTCCTCCTTTCTACCCTTTTTAAAAATAGGTGCAATGTTTCCCTTTTTCCAGTCACCAGGGACTTCACCTGACTGCCGTGACTTTTCAAATATCAGGGAGAGTGGCTTGGCAACTGCATCAGCCAATTTCCTCAGGACTCTGGGATGCATCTTGTCTGGTCCCACAGGCTTATGTATGTTCATGTTCCTCAGGTGGTCAGGAACGTGATCTTCTCCCACAGTGGGAGGGACTTTGCTTCCCTAGTCCCTGTCTTGTGGTCCATCCGCTCGAGAGGTGTGGGAAGAGAGGTTGCCAGCAAAGACTGAGGCAAAGAAGTTGTTGAGTACCTCAGCCTTCTCCTTGTCTGTTGTTACCAGTTTGCCAGTCTTGCTCATCAGGAGAGTACGCTTTCTTTGACCTTCCTTTTCTGGCTGACATACCTGTAGAAGCCCTTCTTATTATTCTTTGCATCCCTTGCCAAGTTCAGCTCCAGCTGTGCCTTGGCCTTCCTGACCCCATCCTGACACAACTGGGCAGTACCCCTATACTCTTCCCAGGATACCTGTCCCTGCTTCCATTGTCTCTGCTTTTCCTTCTTGCCCTTTAGTTTGACCAGCAGGTCTCAACTCGGCCAGCTGGTCTCTTGCCTTCCTTTCCTGATTTCTTATACCTGGGGATCGAGAGCTCTTGCGCTCTATGGGCAGCATCCTTAAAGGTCTGCTGGCTCTGTTCTGCTCCCTTGTCCCTGAGGGCAGTTTCCCAGGGGGTCCTATTGACTAACTCCTTGAAGAGCTGGAAGTTTGCTTTCCTAAAATGCAGGGTCCTGACTTTACTCGTTGCCTGACCCATATCCCTCAGGACTGCGAACTCCACCAGTGCATGATCACTGCAGCCCAGGCTGCCTCCAATCTTGACGTCACCGATTAGCTCACTTGCATTGGTGACCAACAGGTCCAGTATCGCATCCCCTCTGGTAGGGCTGTCTATTACCTGGCTTAAGAAGCTATCCTCAGTGCCTTCCAGGAGTCTCTTGGATTGCCTACACCTTGCCATGCTACTTTTCCAGCAGATGTACAGGTGGTTGAAGTCCCCCAGCAGGACGAGAGCCTGCGAACACGATGCCTCCTGTAGCTGGAGTAAGGCGGCTTCGTCAATAGACGATGGGGCAGCCTGTAGTAGCCACCAACCACAAGGTTCCCTTTGTTGCCTTGGTCTCCGATTCTTACCCATAAGCTTTCAACCGGCTCGTGGCTATCCTTCAGAGACAGCTCTTCACACTCTAGCCATTTCTTGGTGTAGAAGGCAAAGCCTCTGCCCCTCCTTTCTCGCCTGTCCCTTCTGAACAGCCGGTGGCCATCGATAGCCACACTCCGGTCATGGGATTCATCCCACTAAGTTTCAGTAATGGCAACGTTTGAAACAACTCTGATGATAACTGATATCTGTATGAAGAGAGGCATGTTGGATGTGAAAAACAAAACTGGTGATTATCTGTGGGACACACCTTACAATTAACCACCAGGGGCCAGCACATTTTAAAATAACATAGCTGTGGTCATTCATACCTTAGGCCAATACTGTGTTTTCACACTGTCCTAGTTTTAAGATATGTCAGTTCACACATTTTTTAGCATGGTGCGTTTCTCTGGTGTAGACAGGGCCAAAGTAATACATGGTGGAATTTAGAAATGTTCCCGTATGGAGAATAGGCTTTGCCAAGAAGAGGAAACCTCATCCTTTTTCATCTTCTCTCTCCCGTGGTTTTTGTTGAAAGGTTTTCCTGTGTGTTCTCACATGCAGTTCATGTAAAGTCGCTTCTCTCCCTCAATAGAAGGGGAACAAGATTAGTATTAAGCAAGAGAGGGTAAAAGTAATGTTCCCTGAGGCTTTACCTGGGAAAGATGAAAAAGTATTAGCTTCACTTTTTGTTGACAAGCAGATATAAAGCAGATATAGTCAGCTAAGCCTCTTCCAAAAATGCATTTGATGTCTCAGCTTTTTAAATTCATTTTCAGTGCTTTCAGATTTCCTTAGGCTGCTGTAATTTCCCCTTGTGCCGAAGCTGATGAGGACACTGGCGCAGCAGAGTGAAATACTGCTTTCCTCCTTCCTGGGCACGCCACATCTTCCCTCATCCTCAGCCTGCCTCCTCTAGCAAGGAGGGAGGTGGTGGGCAGAAACCCAGCCACAACCCTCTCCTCCCAGTCCAGAGCTCTGCCCCTTCCTCCAGCCATACCCAAAGCCTGTTTGTCTCCTCTTTGTTCATGAGCAGAATAAAAAAATAATCTCTTGTTTCCTTCCGGTGCACCAGAAACCACCAGGGAGGTGACTGTAGTACAGGGAAAGAAGGAATAGTTTTCTTTTTTTTCCTTTGGTGCTTAGAGGTGAGAAAGGGATCACCTGCTGGAAACACTGGAGCTGTGTTTATAGGGTCATATCTTCTAAAATTCACTGCGGAGTTTGTAGAAACATGAACTTTAAAAGTGCTTTGCTGACAGCTTTGTTGTTTCTCCTGTCTGAAAGCACCACAACGATAAAAATAATGTTTGCGATCTACCGTTTGCCACAATGAGCACCGAGTGTGGAATTGCATTTTCACATGCTTTCCTCCAAAGAGTTTCATAAATATTTTTTTTTCCTTTGAAATGGGACTGGGTGGCATCACTGCTTCATGCCATTGGATTTCTAAGTTTTGTTTGGTAAGATCAACACGGTTTAGGGAAAAGAAACTCTACAGCTGAATATAGAATGTAGCTGGCTTTGCTCACTGCCTCCCTGCAGCAATCATTGTCCCTAGCAAACATACAGCCTGAGCGGTAACTAAGCATAGCGCCAGGGGGTCCTGCTCCTATAGCTGTGACTATAAGACTGCATGACTATAGTTACTTGCAAAGCTTGTTCCTTACAAATTGCATTATCTGTGGTGGTTGCTAGGGCGGTTTTGCATCTAAGCTGCTGGTCCAAGATGCTAGTCTTGAAATATTTTTGCTGTTAAATAAAATGTTTGCCACAGGGCTCAGGGTGGTCTAACCCTATCAGCCCTGGGGGCCATGTCCTGGTTTGGAGGTTTCCTCGTAGGTACAGAGGTAGATCCCACCTGTGCTGCTCCATATGTGTCCCACCTCTTGCCTACCTTTCCTAGGGATAAGAGGCAGTGACAGCAGCTTTGGCAGTGCAGGGGCAACTATTTGGAAATGTGCTCAAGCTGTTCAGGCTCTTTGCTGCCTGATCATCTGCTCCCTGTTCCCTCTGGGAAAGGGGCAGTAGGCCAAATGAAACATGTGTTAGATCCAGCCAGGCCACCGCTTTGGCCTGTGCTGCCAAGCTTGGTTGGGGAGGTAGGATCCTCACAGAGCTCCACCAGGCACCTGGGAGTGACAGTCTGTGGCCACCAAATTCCCAAAGTGCTGCTGATGGGCAGCATGTCAGACTTGCACTGCTTCTTCTGGAACAGCATCTCTTCTGGACTCCAGGACTGAAATCCTGGAGCCTTCGACTTCTGGCTCCAGTGAAACCCCAAGATACAACTGGCCAAGGCTGATGTCTGTCATAGCACAGCTTCCACTCAAAAAGCCCAGCCCAATCTCCCTTGTCATTAAAAATGTGAGATCTTTATGCCAAACCCAGCGTCTCCACAACTTAACCATCTACTTTGCGTGATGGACATTAAGCTAGAAAAATAAAGCATGTGCACATTCCTGAGGAAATAAATTTTGGGAAGCTAAGTTTGCAGCTCCTATTTCACATTCTTTTCTTCTCATTTTAAATGAAGCATCAAGACAGCAATGCTGCAAGTTGCACTGTGTGTGTGTGGTGATCCTTGCTGCTGCATCCCATAACGGGAGGAGGAGAGGAAGTGTTGCTTGTATATGCTCTGCTCTGAAGCCTTCTTTGCCTTGCCAAAATCTCTTCATTGGCATTTTCTCCATAGCTGGCTCATTGGCACCATGCATTTGTTTTCCATTAGTTGCCTCAGTTAGTATGATGAGTTTCTTTCTTATTATTCTTAAATATCGTGTTTTAAATGAAAAAATAACGTTCCTTCTATGGTCTGATAAATTGTTTTTATTGATCTGCTCTCTTTGCCTCATGCTCTTCCTTTCACTCGTTTCCCTTCTTTTTTTCTCTGTTTCATTCCTTTTCTTTGAGCTAGCCTTGCTCACTCACACACCAAGTTTAATGTCGTTTCAAGTACGTAGTGCTGCACACTCAGAAACTCCCACTGTAAGCCCACATCTGCCATGTACTCTCTCAAGGAGAGCCCAGCTGATCTGTGTGCTGGGAACAGGACACTGGAGGTACCAGGGACAAGATGATGATAGGTGAAAAGAGCAAACTGTGGTTAAGAAGCAGTATTATCATTTTTTTAATATCTCAGCTGGTTGCCTGACTCGCTTTCCATCTATCTCTACATTTTCCAAATTTATTCTGGGGTTTTGCTCCTTTAGCAGAAGGAAGTAGAAATAAAAAATAAAAGAGAGCGCATAAGAGAATGAGTATTGAGGAACAATGCTGAAGTGAGATTTTTTCATGTGCTCTTTGTGTCCTGTAAACCCACCACAGAAGTAGGACCATAGGATCAAGCCTTCCAAATTTCATACTATAAAGCTTCCTCTATCAAGCCCTTCATTTTTCCTCTTTCCCCCTTTGCAAAGATTTAAGCCAACAGATAAGTCTTGCTTCATAGCCCAAAGGTCAATAAATCCACCCGACATACACCTGTGGGGAAATTAAAAAGTTACATTGTTCTCATGGCTGCATTTTCTAAAATGTCTTTTCTCTGCCAGTGCTTTCAGTCATAAGCCCTTCGCAGCAAATTTTGCAATCATGTTTGTGTCTTGAACCTGTACTAGTAATAACAGGGGAGTTGATTTCTACCATACTGAGCGGTTTCATTTTTCAAAGTATATTCAGTTACATTCAGTTAATATTAATTGAGGTGAGGCAGACAGAGAGGGTAAGCTAGGCGTGCTGGGATGGGATGTTTTCATTCCTTTTAAAATGTTCTAACAGCATTAATGTACTGCTTCGTTCTTCCACGTCCTTCCTCAGCTCAGAAAACGATGAACTGAGGGATCAATATTTGTTCTGTCCAAACACCTGTTTAAAACTCCAGTTTGAAGTCTTTTCTCATTTTTGTGCCTTCACCTTTTCTCCACGTTTCTTCAAAGAGGGAAAAATCCCCAGGCTGAGATATTAGCCCAAGCGTTTTGTCTTTCTAACAGAGAGGTCAAATAACGTGAAGTGGCTTCTGAACTTAGGTATACAAAACCTCCCTGCATTGAGCGGCTGCTTTAGATCTAGGTTTTGAAGATGGAATTTCATCTCCCAGCACTCTGGTGAGGCTTTTTAATATCTGAATTGATGTGCAGGGGGAACGCCAGGCACGAGTTTGCAGAAGACTAATTTAGTAGGAAATCAAAGTCTTCCAAGAGAGAATCTTAACACACTTTCCTCCTTCCCCAAAAGATACTTATTTTCCCAATGATCTGCCCCTCTTGGGGAGTTGCTGACCTGTTATCTGCAACAGTTGGATGTCCTCGGATATCCCACGTTGCTGCCCGTGACTGGGGTGCATGGGAGAACGGGCTGCAGTTCCTGGGTCACCACCCCTGTACCTGCCTGGCCACGGTGTCCCAGCCAGAGGCAGCTGTTGGCAGGAGTCTGCCACATCCCAGCCCATTGCAATTCATCACCCGGTTTATTACTACAAATTGAGGCAGTTAAGGTTAACTCACAGGAATGTGAACTCGAGCAGATGAAATGCTGGCCTGGGTCTCGTCCTGCGGCTGCAGGGCAGCGACCGTGCAGAGGAGCAGCAGAGAGCAGGGAGAGGTAAGTCATGCGCCGCTGCCATGATGGCTAGGCATCCTCTCTGGCCTTTTTTCTGTGCCCTAACTTACTCTCCCTGGTGCTCAGGTAATTGCCCTTGTACTCCTTGAGAAGAGTTTCAAGACATTTCCCTGTCCTTAACCTTTCCAATTTACAGTTTATTCCTTGTTTCATAATTGACTGTGTTTGAAATTGGACGTGGAGACACGTACGAGTGGAAAACCAAAGAGCAGGTCCCAAACTGTGCTGTTACACTCTATTAACAGCAGGGCTAGCAGCCAGTGAGTTCACTTGGTTATGCCAAACCCAGATTAGACAGTACAAACCCTGACAATTTGGTATTATTTTCTGAAGAAACTATTCCAAGTCTATTTTCTAATGGGGAGAGAAGGCAGTGTTTTGGGGGAAAGGAATAACTTTCTTTAGCTGTTGAGCAAATACGAAGCATCTGCCTAATACGTGCTATGTATATCCAAGGAAATGTAGGGAAAAAAGGTTTATTTTGGAACTTAGTGGATGAAATCCTGTCCCATTAGAGTAAATGGGAGATTTGCCATTGACTTCAGTCAGGCCAGCGTTTCACCCAATACTTTTTACATATGTTTTTATATGTTGTGATAATTCATGAATGAACTAAAACAATCCCTGTAGAGAATATATGAGGATTGTTCTTCTCTACCTTGAGGGGAGCAATCTTCATTTGTTGCTTACTATATTGGGGTCCTTGGAAAGAAATATGGATGGGAGAGTCTTTACTACATTAACGATATATACTTTATCTTGTATCTCTCTTTTGTATAATCCATCAACAGCAGCATTACACAGAGGTTAGCTGAGAAAGGAGCACAGATGGGAAGAAAATGTCTGAAACCGGATCTGAAGGGGGCTGAGGTGATGTTGTCTGGATGGGGGTTGTAACCCGAGGAGAAAGAAAAGAGAGTATCTTGCCCTTTGAGCGTGTCTGTCTTAGATTGTTCCAAGTCTACGATCCAAAGGCCTGGTTGAGTTTCCAGTCTCATTCTGGCTGGATTTTTAAATGCTCAGAACAGCATTAGTAGCCAGGACAACCTTTTTTTTTGTTTTGTTTTTTGTTTCTGTTTGTTGCCTGGCCAGGAGAGATTCTGATGAATCCTTCTTGAGACAGACCTTGTCATTCCATCCAGGCCTTTGCCTCCAACAGCAGGTTCATTCAACATGTTCCTTACAAAGATGCATCTTCCATCTCATCAGAAACCGATACCCATGGAGATTATGAGCTGGTTTTATGCCCTTGTGAGTGTGTAGTGCTCCACCGTCTGCTTTGGCCACCTCTTGCCTTGATTTGAACATATTAGTTTTGGCCTGGGAAGCTCCAACAATCCGAGGGAGCTTGTCCTTTCCTGGCCCAGCCACCAGTTAGTGCTGGCCCTCTGGAAGGCTACTAATGTGAGAGAGAAAAGGGGTAGCTGGAGAGCCATTTTCTGTTCAAGATCTTTGACTTGGAAACTCGCTTTCTTTTCTTGGTCAGAACATCTCGAGTGGGGTGAATAAGTGGTTTGGAGCTTAGGGAAGGAGAGAAAGAGGATGCAGCTAATGTCATGCTATTTTCTGTTGCAAGACTGTTGTTAGCAGGCAACTGGGGGAATCCTCCATTATTGTAACTGCAATCGGTTTAAATATTCAGTGAAGTGGAGTAAGAAGCGGCCACCCAAAGAAAATAAAACCATAGCTAATATAAAGCCTATGTACACCAGAGTGTGAGAAGATACTATGAACAACTGGTAGGAGAAAAATGTTGGTGACACTGTTGACTGCAGAGTGCAGAAGTCCCAAGCCTTTGCTGACAAATCTGCATTGCCCAGCTCAGGTGTGGAAGAAGTAGAGCTGTTCGGGTGGTATGGTGTGCAAGTGAATAAGCTTGGTTTTTTTCAGAGCAACTTGGGTGTCTTCCATAGCTGTGGTATGAATAATTCCCAGCCACAATCATTTACTTCCACATAATTGAGAGCCATCTATATTTCCAAATGGATCCTACAGTTATGAATACACGACTGTTATTTATGCAGTTAAAAAGGTGTGTTTGAAATAAATAAGAAGATTTAATTGCGCAAGACTTGCATCTGTTTAGCAGCCTAACAGTGTGCAATTCTGAGTGGTCCAGATTTTTCATTTCCCCGGTACACTATTGAGTCCTGACTTCTAGTTGGTACCTCTGCTATAGCCCTGTCAGGCAATTAATCTAGGCAATAACGGCATGAAATTGTTGCAGTAAATAAAGCATTTCAGATAAGTGCTTTAGTGCTTAAGTGAAAAAGCCCATGGGGATATTTCAACTCATTCTGATTTCCTTTAAAGATTATCTTGGCCACAAAGTACTATTATTTGTCCTTGCAATATGATTTTTTTCTGGAAAGCTTTAACACAAGTTCTCTTATATCATATTGTCTTATAATAAATTATCATGGTTTGGCTGATGTTCTGGTTTAAGTCTGCTCTAAAACAGAAGGAAGGAAAGTAGCCTAAAATAGCAATTAGAAGAGAGATTTGAGGGTCATGAATTATTTTCTATTTCTGTCACTACTTCAGGTCTCAGCTCAGAACGCCTTGAAGTTGCAGGAAATCTTTTATTGATTTCAGTAGATTTTGGATCAGGTGCATTCAGTCTGACCTTGGACAAGTCAGGTGCCTTCTGTGCTTGGGAATGAAACGTGCATGCTCCGCTTATGCCTCCGACAGAATTGCTATAAAGCTGCATTTGTTCACATCTGTAGAGACCTTTAGGACTCGCAAACGAATGCCACTTTTTAAAGTACAAACTGTTATTTCAGTGTAGATTAATTCATTTTACCTTGCACTGGCTGCCAACAGTCTGTTTAGTGCAATGAAATACTGACAGCCTGTGTCAACAACTGCAAGCAGCTCTTTCATGACAGAGAGAAAAAAGAAAAAGAGAAAATGCAGACCTGAACTCTTCCCCTTACACAGAATGTCTTTGTGTATGAAAATAAAAATTGTGTCTGTCATTTCAAAAGGCCCTCTCATAAAAGAAATGCACGTTAAATTAAAAACGCTGTTATTTTTTTCATTCCATCGCAATACAGACCCCTCCTGGTTCTTGATGAAGAGCGAGGTGAAATATCGCACGACTGAGCTACAGAGAAAACAGCAGGCTGTTCCAAGCGCGTAAGCCAAAATGAGCGTTCAGAGAGAGATCACTGTGTCATGAGCTCATGCTGGCAATATGGTTTTTTCTATGGGTGTAAACTGAGATTTGAGCCTGAGAGAGACCCTATATTGAGCCTCGCAGGAGCACTTTCATGCGTGTTGTTTTCTTTAGCATCAGCGAGGAAGTTGCGAACTGCTCCCAGATCTAGAAAAATACCTACAGCCCCCAGCGAGTCCCACTGCCCCATGGTCTCCTCCCCTTCCCTCCCCACCACACAGCAATAAACTGAAGATGGAGCCAGAGAGAAAACATCCAGATTTTACTGAGGGGACAACGTCATTTTGCCCTGCATAACTCTTTGGCGTTTGTGTGTTGGTTTGAGAGTCTTGCTGGTTTTCATTTGGGACGTGGCGGGCAGGGACAGGGACGTGGTGGTCAGGGCTGGGAAGCCGAAAGGCAGGGCGAGGCCCCATGCGAGGTGGGCATGGTGTGGAGCCCGGTGCCCCTGCCCCTGTGCGGCAGTGGGGAGCCCATGTGTGTCATCCCAGCCACAGCTCTTCCCGTGCAGAGTGGGGGCCCTGGGGTGGCTGTGGCATCCCTGAGGAAGGGCTCCCTCCTAGGGACCCGCCCAGAGGCCGGCTGCAGAAATGGTCTTTCTCTGGGTCATGTGAAGGGAAAATGATGCCTGGGGCACAGCCCAAAGTCAGTAGAGCACCCAATTTCTCTGTACTCTGAATTTTCAGTCAAGTAAGTACTGTGTTGAGGAATGATAGCATTTGAATTCACTAGGATATTTTATGCCCTTCTTAGTGCTGGTTTGTTTCTGCTGGACGTGAGCAACACTGAGATTGCTGCTATAAACGTGTTCCTCCCCTTCCAGGCAGTTACACCTCCCTGCGCCTGAGGTCTGCTTCCATTGCTCATCCGTTTCTACACCTAAACACTCTGCAATTCCTTTTAAGACTGTCATTTCTATCTTATTGGCAACATCTGAAAAGCATAGTAGTAATTCTTTTCCTTGGTGTACTAAAAAAGACTAGTGACTCATTAGGAAAAATATATTTAAAAATAGGTGCATTCTTCTAATCTCCAAAGTGCTGGCACCCAGTTTTAGAGTATGACTGAGGCCGGGGGGATGCCAGTGTTGGGAGGGGCCATCCCCAGCTGCGCTGGCCCTGAGACACCTACTCTGACAAGTGGGTTTAGGAATCCGGTTTCATTTGCCCAATGGCATTGTTTGGTGCAGTTCAGCAAAGGGATGCATTTTGTGTTATTTTGAAAGAAGCAGCCGTAAAGCCTTTGATGCAGGAATTCAGGAGCAATGTGGTCAAGTCAGGCACAAACACATGGCAAGTGCAATTGAAATAGTGAGCTAGGCCTACAGACAGTTCTTGCCTAAAATTAGCTGTATGAATTCAGTCTTCCTATGATATTTTCTTGTTCCTGTAGCCACATTCTAGGTCATGTATGTGTATGGGTTTAGAAGTACTGCTTTCCTTTTACAGATGACTAGCAGTCTTCCTTTTTCCTCTAAATATATTACAGAAGTTTATCTTAAGCCTTACTTAAAGGCTTGAGAAGATTCTCCTTCCTATCCTTTTTGGCTGAGTTCATTCTGAAATACAAACATTGATTCCTGTATTTACTGCTGAATGATACATGAAAGCATTACAGCCCATAAACAGCTAAAGGTAACATAGTCAAAGAGGTCAATATTCAGGAATACGACTAGGAGTGATGAAAAGACATTAAAAAAGAGATTTCATTGACAATTCTGTGTTGGGGAACAATCTGCTCTAGGAAACAGTGGAATCTCCGTGTTTTAAACTTCAAAACCGCTGCTGTGACCCTGTGATCTCAAGTGTCTCATAGTTGAGGTTCCAGCTACCAGGGCAGAAGATACATAGCTGAAATTTGTAAAAGCCTGCGTTATTTTATTCTTGAGCACACCAGGAAAAAAATGTCAGTGGTCAAATACAGCTAGAACAGGCTGGGAAAAGCAAGCGGGGAAAAACAAGCCAGCTGAAGAGCAGGGTCAGCTTCACCTAAGGGCTCTCTTAGCCCTTAGCCAATCCTGCATCATTGCAGGATGCAAATGTGCCCTATGCACATGTAATTTAATATCTGCATGTGGTCCTCTGTGGAATGGTGATAATGAACCTTTTCAGCCCCATAAAGATTCTGTAAAGATAAACTCTGTAAAAAAGGATGACGATCTTGGATAATTCAGTGAGAGCACCGTAAAAATAAGATTTCCTCCTACAGACGTGGAGTGGCTGGAAGAAGTTGGCAGAACTGCTTTTAGACACAGCTTGTATGTCCTAAATTAAAATAGGGAATCAACTTCTGTCTGCAGCACTCGGTTTGGCTTACTTTCAAGCAAATAGGATCCATTAATTAGGATTTGCACAAATGTGTTTTCACACATAGTAAAAATGAGTGCCTATCCAAAAGCTGCTAGGTGCTCCACTACCGCTTATTGAAATGAAATGAGCAGAATTAGTCGGCAGCAGTTTACTGCCAGCTGCCAACAAAAACAAACCTGCTACAAGAGGTAACGCAAACATCTGCTCCCCTATGGCTTCTGGGGGGTTTCACCCCGTCCAGCCGCTCCTCCAGCTGTCACCTTCCCAAAGAAACACATAGTACGGCATAATACCGTGTGCCCTGAAAATCAGCAGGTCAGGGCACTTGCATACTGGGACAAGGGGAGTTGCTTTGTTCTTGTGTATTTATAGCCTTGTCTTAATAGGCTCTTTAAGAAAACAGGCGAACCTTTTAGGATCATAATTGTGGTAGTGTCAGTTGGAGCACAGCAGCCAAGACTGAGGCATCCAAACTCCTTATGAAATTATCATCTGGAAAAGGAGTGCAAAGGCTCAAAAACTGCTGGTGAATTAGTTGCTTTTAGTGTTTGTGTGCATGTGAGAGAGAGAAAATAGCCAGGGGCCTTAATTCACACATGGATCACAGTATATTTTACTTTTAAAAGCAAAGTCCTTTTCTGTTTTACAGCTATTTTAAATAATTACTTAGGTCAAACCAGCAAGGGAATCAGCTGGCATAGTGGCTTAGCATATCAAGATACAGCTTTATGTGTCCACCTTCTCTCCTCTCAGTGCCACAAGCTTGAGTCCTCAGCAGGGACTTGAGCTGATGAAGTGATAGCAGCAGCTTTCCAGATCTCAAGCACACTGTGTGGGCTGCTCTTCTGCGATGAGGGCAGCTGCCCTGGGAAACTGGATTTTCATAGATGTGAAAGCCAGAAAGGAACAGTCTGATCATTTAGCCTGACTTCATTTTACTCAGTAATTCCTGCTTAAAGCCCTGTCATTTGTGGCTGAAACAGAACATGTCTGTTAGCTGTCTAACCTTGATTTAAAGACTGCAAGTGACAGAAAATGCATCCTATCCTGTGGCATGCCGTTCCAGTCGTAAGATGCTATTTGCATCTTGTTTGCAGTTTGAACTCTGTTAACAGACTTTTAACTTCCAACTACTGTATTTTGGCTTGCTGGCAGCAGTGGTGCTGTGCACAGTGTTAGCCAATGTTAATAACGGCTAACTGCCATCCCTGAAGGGAAATCTCGGAAGAGCTGATTCTGAGCAGTCCTCTACTTGATGACTTCTTATGTCTTCAGATATGGTTGTAATGGTTTTGTTTTGCTTGCTCTCAGCCAACTCTTTCTTTTCAAAGCTTCAAAGTTGAGAGAGAGAGAGAGAGAGATTTTGGAAGTGTAGGACATGCTAGGATATCATATCCTGTAGATATGGAATAACTTCGCTAATGCTGCACTCGTGTCCCTGCGTTAAGAGGCTGCATCCGGATGAAGATTATCTGTGGATTTAGAGCTCCTGCAACTACGTTTGCTCATTGCATACTTTTGGTACCATCTGCAGTTCAGACAAACACATCAGATAAAACAGGATTTAGTCCCGTTTTGTTTCTCACATCTGTGTCTTTTTTTCTTTTGTTCTTCTACACACACAGAATTTGACTACTGGATCTGATTGCAGGTTGTGATCTATTATTGTGCGAGAAAAATTGATAATCTAGATAATCTCATACATTTTATGTGAAAATTCAACGCAGTAGTCAAGGGAGGTATTATATCAAGGGAGTACTAAATCCTACCTGGGATTATATTTTATCAAGCTTTCTGGAGCTCACCTCCAAGTTTTAGAGAGACCACTAAGCTCTGGATTCAGCGGTGGCAAGCAGATGGCAAAAGACAGCTTTATGTGAAATGCAACCCATGCAGTGCGAAGTTCTTGCGTGTTTATCCCTGGCCCAAAAGGGTGAATCCTTTGCCATCTTAAAGGGATTGCTTCAAATCTGCATCAGCTTGTCAGAATAACAGACAGCGAAAGAAAGAAGCCTTCCTTCTGTTTTAAAGATAAGTTTATAATATGTTAATTGTGATATAGACTGCAAACCACATGAGGAAGTGAACAGAAAACAAAAATAGGGTCTTTTACTTTTGGATAAACCCCATTGCTAGAGTAATAAAATCCATGGCTAAGTTTATAAACTAAATGTAGATATATATTAAAAAAATGGTTAGGATGTCGAAATCTGAATGGACACCTATCTAGCAGAATCTCATTTAATTCTGTTAATATTTATTTTCCTATTTTATTTTATTTCGCATTTCCTAGAACCTTTGCTCATAAAAAAGGATCAGTTATGTATTACGCATAACAAGAAATGTCTTCATCCTGCAGGGGGTAGTGGGATTAATATAACATGAGTAGAAGAACACATTCAAATTTTCCAGGCAGATCCAAATATATTTGAGCAATCATCTTGACAAGTGATGTGACACTCAGGTTTGCAGCTGGGAAGGTGTGGAGTAGAAACAGAATTGAGATCGACAGCAAAGAGACTAATGAAGATCCATACGATGGAAACACAACATCGGGACAGATGATCAGGCCTGGATGATAGCATATGAGGTAAGTGAATTAGAAATAAAGTTAATGTGAAAATATTGATCTGGGTAATCCTACTTAGACGGTTATATCTGAGTGACAAATTCTGAAATAATTGCCTGCAGAAGGTGGCAGCAACATCCACTCCACAGACAGAGCGAAGGCATCGCGGTACATTTGGAATGAAAGGGAAAAAAAACCCAAAACACTACTACTATTCGTACCATAGCTTCATAGCTCTCAAACCAGCATGAAAATCTTTCCTACCTTTGAAGACAGACTCAGGTACATTATTTCCAAACAGATTCTGGCAACAACATGATTCTTCATCAGTGAAGGCAAAGCATCTGTTCTACAGCAAAATGATTTCTGCAAATTAGTTTGCGATCGAGAGTGAAGGGATGGCTACCAGTAAAAAAAAAAAAAATCAGTCTTAACTACATATCATTGCATTTATAAGGAAACCAGTCCTATACATAGCTTTCTATTATAGTAACTGTGACCAGCCTTCATTTGGTCACCAGCAAATCTTTTGTGCAGCTGACGCTCCTTCAAAGAGGTGTTGCTGAAATCAATATACATGTGCCTGGGGAACTATAAATAATGAAACACCTGATGCCCTGCAAAGTTAACGCTTTCTCCATACCTCATGTATTCCAGGCTGAATATCCACAGTGACCCCAGCCAGTAAGGCTGTAGACAGACATCCTTTCTTAGATCCAGCTGCAATAGTTGAAGATATTAGTGCTTCCTCACCCCACAATTTTGCCAGAAAGCTGATTTATATGGGATCTCTTTAATCCAGCATAGGAAAAAAAATCACTGGGGTTAACGGAAATAATTGTTTCAGTGTTGCTTAAACTAGTCTTTGTCCTTAAAAGTAAACTCACAGAGGATCCGGGAACACCACCTGGTAGGCAGAAATGGAAGCGTGGTGCGCGCTGGCTGAAAGGCAGTAACAAGCAGCTGAGACCATACTGCCTTCAAACAGCACAGGAAATAACTTCATGGAAAGATTTTTTTATTTTATTTTATTTGCTTCAGCTCTATCTGGAGCAGTTCAGCCACCCTCTGCCCTCAGCTGGCTGCTACCGCCCATCCGATGAGCGCTGGAAGGGATCCCGTAGCGCTCCCACCCTGCGTCAGCCCCGAGTCAGCTGGTTTGGCTTAAACTGCTGCTGCTGCTGCTGCTGAAGACGGCTTGCAGTAAGCCAGCGAGCTGCGGAAAAGGCAGCAGTCATGTTGCTTTACCACCTCAGCCATCTATGTCTTCAGCGTGGGAGGGTCACATCTTAAGCTGCCACAGCTGTTGCGTGGGCAAGGCAATGTTTGTAGGTGGAATTAACTCTAATAACAATGGACCTTCATGGTTGTAACAACACTGTCTCTGTTTCAGTGATCTTTTGTGCTCTAGTATCGTATCAGAGCTTTAGTTTGCTACAGTTTAATTCTCCTCGAAGGAAAAAGAATTTCCAGTTAATTCAAGGAGGATTAAGCTACAGCAAATATTGATTTACAAATATGGAGCGATTAAATTTGAGCAGCTGGTACAGTTATCACCTTCCAGCTTCCTTCCTTGCTCCTTTCCTGCCACAAGGACAGCTGAATTGGCATACAGGGCTGCTCTGGGAGCACCAGAGTTCACTGCCGTGCATAGCAAGTGGAGCGATGGTACGCACGTAGGGTGGCCTGAAGAGGCAGGGCTGGAAACTTCAGTGGTTTGAAAGTGCATTCACATGCTGTTTACCTGCCTAGGAAGTCAGAGGTGGCCACCTCCAGGAAAGGGATGGGAGGACAGCTGGAGAGGGAAGGGCTACTGCTGTCCGACGGAGCGTGCTGGCTCACAGGCAATCCCTTCTAAACTGGAACACACAGGCATTTAGCATGCTCTGACCAACATCCCTTGCCTTCAAACAAGGTTATGCTCCTGTCCGCTTTCTACACTAGAAGACTTGGTAGATCTGGGGAGCTGGCAAGTGTCTTCGCTATGAGAGTGACCTGTTAAGGACGTAGGAGGTAGCTAGTGCACTAAAACTTTGCACCCTTGCTTCCTTTGGGATAACGTCTTTGTGGCAGCTTCCCTCCATGTCTTACGTGATGCCACTTCTCTTTTTCGTGTAGGTCAGCATGTCACTGGGAAGACAGGGAACAGCAGGGGTAGCTAAATATATCCAGGAGACAGCAAACGTCTCCTCAAGATTTAGAAACTTCTGTTTGTGATTTGTGGAAGAAAAGGAATGAGGTCATGAACATGGCAAAAGAGAGGGAGAGAAAAAGCTTAAGGAGGGAACGGAAGAAAGAAGAAAAGGCTCAGAGAAGGCAGAAAGATGAAGAAGGTGGAGGAACACTTACAAAGCAAGGCTCACGCTCACAGTAGACAGAACATCTGTAGCGTCCCAAAGATGTGGTATTTCTGGAAACATGCTGTAGTTGGGCAGTGCTTTTATACGACTTTCCTTGTTATAAAACTGTTAAAGTGCCCTGGTCTTACAAAATACATGAATACTGCCAGAACCACGGAGAACTATGTCCATCTTATTTTTTCCCCTGCTATCTTCATGCACGCTTGTATCTGAATACAGAACTTTGCTCTTTAGGCATCACCTGACCTTGGCAACAGAAGGTTTTGTTTAGTTTTTCAGTGAATGTGCCTGATTGAACATGATTCACATGTTTTCTTTGCGACTGCATGGGCTGCATGGGACATGGCTGTTTTTCCAAACTTGCTGTGATTCAATGGAATTCAGGCATTTTCATATTGAACATCTGTGACTTGGGGAGGATCCATGTGTTTTCTCAATGAATATGAATGAAACTGGCAAGGGCCTCAGCGTTTCCTTCTTGCTTCTATGCTTGTAATTATCACAGTATATAAATATACAGAGACTTTCTCAGAATGTGCCTAAGAAGATCTGACAAAATCTAGTTTTTGCTCAGCCCTGTCTCTCTGTGTAAGGAGGCAAGTCAGATACAGTGGATACAATCTCACCTGTCTCCCCTCCCGTGCACGCAGACACGCTAAGGCTTCTAGACTTACTTTGGAACCTAATTCTCCCTCCTACCTGGATATGTGGAACTGTTAGGTCCTAAGTGTCGGAAAAACCACTTCTCTTCCCCTTCTCCTCCCCTGCGTGGATACATCAAGGGCTGTTACAGCGACTCGGAGAATGGGTGCTCCGGCAGCGGTACTTGGGTGGTTCTTCTGCAACTTGGAAAAGTGACAAATAGCAAAACAGCTGCCCTCCCAAATGCCCCTTCACAGGAGAGGACCGAGCTACAGTAACTCCTCCTGCTACTTTATTGTCTTTGCTCTGATTTTACTTGTCTGTCCTAGGATAAATTTACTTTTCTCTGACCAACTGCCAGACTCTTGCCAGAAAGGTGAAATTAAGTTTGGTAAAGGACCAGTGGGAACAGCAAGAGACTGGTAACTGTTGAGTACTGTACTTAGCTTTCATGGAAAGATGGATGGTTGGTACTTCGCATTTCTATGATGCTGTACATTCTCACTGCCACTGAAGAAACACTAATTCATCCTTAGGCCATTCCCAGTTAGATACGGGAGTCAGGAATAGTGAAAAGGAAGGAAGGAAATCCTGGTCTCGCTGAGGCTGATGGAAGTTTCTACTTAAAGCTTATTTCTGGTAAATGCTTCCCTGCCGTGCTGAGCACCATTTACTGACCTAATGCTAGGATAACGAGCAAGCCTTTTCACGGAAAGCGAGGACCAGAATATTAAGGCGAGAAAAATCCTTGCTGAACTGAGCAAACCCGTTTATCCTCGCAGATTTCCGTCTCCTCCGCCATGAGGCATGCCCCTGCACCCAGAGGCAGCCCCTGCGCTAGTCACCGCTTTCCCCCCTCGGCAGCTCCGCCAGCTGATTCCCCGAGGAATCCAGGTCGGCGAAGCCCTCGGCGACTTCAGGGCGGCCCTAGGGCAGCGCCGCGCCCATCCAAACCCTGCGCGACGTGTTCGGGCGTGGGGGGCGCCAGCCGCCGGGCCGGGGTGGGCGGGCGGCGGCCCGGCAGCGCTGCGGGGGGCGGCGGGGCGCGGCGGGGCGGGGGCTGCGCGGGGCGGCGGCGGCGGCGGGGGGAGCCGCCTTCCCCGCCCCCTCGCACAGCCTTGTCCTGCCCAGCACCGGCGGCGGCGGCGGCGTAGGGGATTTCCTCCCGCGGCGGCGGGGCGAAGCCACCTGCCCGGCGGCGGCGGCGGCGGCGGCGGGGAGCGGCACGGTGCGATGCGGTGGAGGCTGCCCGCGATGCCGGCTTAGCGGCGGAGCATGGCGCGGCGGCGGCGGGGCGGCAGGTGGCGGGGCGGCGGTCCCCCGACGGGGCGGGCGCTGGGGCTGGCGCTGCTGGCGCCGCTGTGGCTGTGGGCGGCGGGCGGCGGCGCGGCGCCGGTGTACAACCTCAGCCTGGCGGTGGACGAGGGGCTGCCGGCCGAGACGCTGGTGGGGGACATCCGCGCGGGGCTGCCGGCGGGCGCCGGGCCGCCGGGGGGCTTCCTGCTGTCGGAGGGGAGCGGCGAGTCGGCGGTGCTGGCGGACTTCCACGTCCAGCCGGAGACGGGCATCATCCGCACGGCGCGGCGGCTGGACCGGGAGCGGCGGGCGCGGTACAGCTTCGCGGCGGCCACGCTGCGCGGCGAGGTGGTGCAGGTGGAGATCGCGGTCACCGACGTGAACGACCACCCGCCGCGCTTCCCGCGGGACTGCCTGCAGCTCAACGTCTCCGAGCTCAGCCCGCCCGGCACCGCGTTCCGCCTCCCGGCCGCCCGCGACCCCGACGCCGGCCGCTTCGGCACGCAAGGCTACGCGCTGCTGGAGGAGGGCGGCGCGGCGGGGGAGCCGCCGCTCTTCCAGCTGCGCTACGGGCGGCCGGAGCCGCTGGAGCTGGTGCTGCTGCGGCGGCTGGACCGCGAGCGGGCCGAGGCGCACCGGCTGCTGGTGGAGGCGTGGGACGGCGGCAGCCCGCGGCGCCGCGGCCGCCTGCGGGTGTCGGTGCGGGTGCTTGACGAGAACGACAACGCGCCCGCCTTCAGCCGCGGCGAGTACCGGGCGCGGCTGCGGGAGGACGCCCCGCCGGGCACCGCCGTCTGCCGCCTGCGGGCCACCGACCCCGACCTGGGCGCCAACGGCGAGGTGCGCTACGCCATCAACCGCCGGCAGAGCGACCCCGACGGCTACTTCGCGGTGGAGGAGCGCAGCGGAGTGCTGCGCCTCCGCCGCCCGCTGGACCGGGAGGCGCGGGCCCTGCACCGCCTGGTCGTGGAGGCGCGGGACGGCGGCGCCCAGCCCGAGGTCTCCAGCGCCCTCGTCTCCGTGGCCGTGCTGGACGTGAACGACAACCGCCCCGCCATTCGCCTGCTCTACCTCACCGAGAGCGGCGGCCCGCGGGTCTCCGAGGGGGCGCGGCCCGGCGACTACGTGGCCCGCGTCTCCGTCTCGGACGCCGACGAGGGCGACGGGGCGGAGGGCGGCGGCGGCATCGCCCTGGCCCTGCTGGGGGGCGACGGCGCCTTCGCGCTGCGGCCGGCCGGTGCTGGCATCTTCTTCCTCTGCGTGGCGGGGCCGCTGGACCGCGAGAGCCGCGACCTCTACGCGCTGCGGCTGGTGGCCACGGACGGCGGCTCGCCGCCGCTGTCCGCCGAGGAGCCGCTGCTCCTGCGCGTCGCCGACCTCAACGACGAGGCGCCCGCCTTCCCGCAGCCCCACTACCGCGCCGCCGTCTCCGAGGCCGCCGCCCCGGGCACCGCCGTGCTCCGCCTCACCGCCTCCGACGCCGACGAGCCGGGCTCGCCCAACGCCGAGGTGCGGTACGCGCTGCAGGGCGACGCGGCCGCCCTGGCCCTGCTGCGCATCGACCCCCGCAGCGGCGCCGTCAGCACGCGCGCCCGCCTGGACCGGGAGCGGCAGGCGGCGCTGGAGCTGCGCGTGGTGGCGCGGGACGGCGGGCGCCCGCCGCGCGCCGCCGCCTGCCGCCTCAGCGTCCGCGTGGAGGACGCCAACGACAACGAGCCCCACTTCGAGCGGCCGGTCTACCGCGGCCGCCTGCCCGAGCACGCCGCCGCCGGCCGCTGCCTGCTGCAGGTGAGACCCCGGCCCCCGCCCCGCCGCTGCCCCGGGCGCTGCGCGCCGCGGGTTCGGCCGTCGGCGCTGCGGCTGAGCGCCGGGCGCGGTCGTAGCACTGCGGTCTCCACATGTGCCCTTACCAGTGCAGCCCTGCTCCCGTAAAGCTGGCACCACGGCTGCTGAGCACCGCGGCTCGGTCTCCAGAGAGAATCCAGCATCAGCCCTCGTTGAATGCCGGAGGGCCGGCGGCCCCCGGTACTTCTGAGGGCCCGGGGCGGCCCTCGGAGCACGGCCGGTCAGAGCCGGCTCTGAGGGGGAGCGTGGCCCGCAGGGAAGCGGAGAGAAGCCGGGCGATGTCACACAAAGGCACCTGAAATTAAAAAGCGCTTGTGGGGCTCTGTACTATTTCCAGAGCTCTCTGCTAATGAAGAGAATGGGTTCACTCTGCCTTCACGGAACCTGGTTGATGCTAATAGAAAAAATGTTCCACTTGTCCATCAAAAAAACCCTTTATTCTTTGCAAGTGCGGCTGAATGGAGGCTTTGCAGGGCCGGGAGTTGCCAGGTAGCCCTCTTGCTTTTAGCTTGGAAGGGCATTTCAGAATCTATGCCTTGGAACTGAGCAAAGTCTTTTCCAGCAGTAGAAAATTCCCAGCAGCTGACCCTGGGTGAAGGTGTCAGAGTTTGTGCAGAAACTTGCATGAATTTGGGGAAAACCCGTGCTTAAAGAGGAGACCCAGGGGGAGTCGTAATGTGATTTCTCAGTACTTCTGGAGAAAAATCATTCTGTCTTTATCTCCAGGTGGCCTGCTTAATTTTTTTTTTTTTTTAAATCAGGAGTCATTGATGATGTTTTGGGTCTAACAATCGTTTATTTCAACAAAAAGCCTTTTCTTCTCTTTTTCTTTAGTTGCACTCCGAGCTCAAAAAGTACACCGTTTGCACAGCCCTAACAAAAGTCCGCCTATAAAAAGTTTGGGAAGGTTGAGCTCATGGAGCGTTTTATTTCGTATCCCAAACTGAACAGAAAATCCCGTCACTGCCCTTTCTTTTTCTTCCCCCCGCCCCGGGCGGGGGAAAAAAAAAGAGATCCTGCCTCGGTGGCCCCGGGAGAGCCCAGGAAGACGCTAATGACGTCATTTTGACAGTTCACCTTCTCGCGGGGCGGAGCGCGGTGCCTCACGGCAGCCCCGCCCCTGCGGGGGCGTGGCCGGAGGCGTCGCCGCGGCCGTCGGCGTCCGTGGTGCTGAAAGGCGTCGGGCAGCGGCGGGCGGGGTGCGGCGCCGCCGCCGGCACCGCGGCTGCGGCTGGGGAACGGCGATGTGTTGCTTTTGACTTAACCAGACAGAGGCATCCTGAAGGGTTCCTGGAGCGTTTTACAGACATCAACCCGTGACTGTGGTTTTATTATTTTTCTCTTGTAGGTTTTGATATACTAATGGTGCAAGGTTTTCTAGCAGGTCAAAGGTGTCACGTACTGTGAATGTCACCCGTGGTGTACTCAACTTCGAAAGCGTTACCGCGCTGCCATAATCTTGTTCGGAGAGTAGAAAGAAATAGTTAGGTCCTGGTGGCTGAATGATCAAATCTGGGATGTTAAAGCCACAGGTGAATGGGAATGAGGCACGAGAGACGTGCGTAGGAGGAGTAGCAGATGAGCATCCCGTGGACTGCCAGGGAAGGAAGCTGGTGTTTCTACTTGCAGGTGAATCCTGGATCATCATTGTGATGTCCAGGTTCCATACTGCATTGTATAGTAGGCTTAAGCTTTAAACATACTCACCTTTTGAAATTTTGCTCATACCTTTTCTCCCATTTTCCTGCTACTCAACCATTGTGAGCAGGAAAAGTTATCATGAAGCAGGTGGCTTCATTTATGTTGCTCCAGGAGTTTTAGCTAGAGATAAGAATGAAGAAAATAGTTCTCGGTTTGGCCAAGCCATTTTTTCAGGGTCTGTGGTATGAGTCCTGTCTCTAACTGGGCTCTTGAACTTAGAAGCTAGCATGAAAAGGAGGTAACCGCGGGCTGTGTTATTGCTGCTTCTGGAGAACTGGAAACGAACCAAGACACTGAAGGAGGCTGCTCATGTCGCTTAGCTTCCTCTGCTCCACAACCCGGGGGACAACAGAAGAGGACTACAGTTGTTTATCACACACCTGTGATAAATATTTGTGCTCTGTTTTACGTTCAGATCACAATCATAGTAGCTGGAAGTCTTCTAAAACTTCCAGTCTTTCCCCTCTGCAAGCAGAGGGGCTCTTGCAGTAGTGCATCACTGAAGTCTTGTTCATTAGTAACCTTTGCTTGGGGACCAACGGGTGACGAACCATTGCTTTATAGATCGTGTGTCTAGAGCTTTCTGCCCGAGTGCTTTGCTGTAGCTTTGCGCAGCCACTAAATACTGGGCAATTTATTCCCTTGTGTTCTTGACTGCATGTTGATAATAGGAGATTTCTTTCCTTCTGGTAAATTTTTTATTCCTGCTGTGATTATTATTTAGGCTATCTTCATTTCCCCCCTACTCTCCACAAATCTAGCCCATAATGTGGGCTAGATTTATGAAGTGGATCAACTTGTATATAAGACTGGCTTTTACCCGTTTCTCCTGCTCTGTAGCAATTCACTGGTTAGAAGAATTAACTGTGCACTTAGAAGACATAGTTTTCAGCTACTTCTGGAAACACTGCTTTATTCCAGGCTTTTCTGTGTTGACAGAAGGCTCTCCCTTCCAGTGCGGATTGACCAGTAAGGGAGAATCCACATCCTGAAAAATAAGTAGATTTTTTTTGCATCAGCTAATATAAGAAAGAAATGTGGCAATGTAATGATTGCATCAGTGGGGAAAATAACACAGCTGGAGATCAGAAATCTGAGCAGACAAATGGGAGAAAGTCTAAATGAAGAAAAGGGAAAATCAATGGGAAAGTAATGGGTTATCGGACATTAGAAAATAGAGCAAAGGTATGCAGTGAAACACATAAGTAGAATTTTGAAGACGTTAACAGCCTTTATCACATTTTTGTCCTATTTCTGCACTCCTTGGTGTCAGCTTGGCAATTTTGGGTGGATTTTTTAATACATCTGATGATGTATAACACAGATAACTCTGTGATGATTGCACCTCTGTGGCCTAAGAGTGAGGAGTGTGACAAAATGTCTCTCTTCTGAGCCATTCTCTTAATCCTATGAATGAATTAAGGAATAAAGCTTTGCCATAGACCTGCCTTGCTAACATAGGTTTAATTCTGATTACAAATTTTATTTTCAAGCTTTTTTAGGTGATTGCAGTGCTTCTCAATACTCATTATTACGGTTCTCTTTAGTACAACATGTCTCCAAATTATAGTACTGAGTTGCCGAGTTTGTCCGGATTTTCAGTCTTCCAGCTGAACTGGCAATATTTTTCTCTCTCTGTCTCATGGAGCAGGCCAAAACTTGACCTAAAGGGAAATAATTCAGCACATCAGGGAAAACACCAGTTTTCCTTGTGTTGTACCTTTTACCTTGGTGGGGTGGAAGCACCCCGTTCTGTTTCGTATCCTCCAGGGACTCCTGCATAAAAGAGTATTTCTCCCTTATTGGGCTGTGCAGAGCTTATAGTTAGAAAGAGATTTGGTGACCGTGGCAACTCTCCGCTGAACTCGTCTTTTGAACTTAATGAAGATGTTTATTTTGTGTTATACAGCATAGTACATTCTGTATATGTCTGGGGCTCGTAGGTTAAACTTGCTTCCACTGCGGGGTATGCTGCAGCTTGTAAGTTACCCTGTGGCATAAATGTCATTCACTTTATACTGCACATGCATTTGTATGAATAGTATAACGAGTTATGTACCTGTAATTGCATCTTGAAGAGGACATTAATTGTCATGAATTAGTGACAGTCATGTCAGTAGTTTTTTACTAAATTTATTTTCTTTTATGGTTTTTTAGAAAATACATGTTTATTGGCTTTAGAGTAATCTTTGACAGAGCTGAGGAAGAGAAAAAACATATGTTATCTGTCAAATGATAAAGACCCGTCTGCATTCCACTGTTAGGACAACTTGCAGTTTTTTGGTCCATTAAGGAGGCTGTTTTAACTCACTGGTTAGAGCTCCTCCGTTCCTTTTACTTAAAAATAACAGGCTTTCTGATGCTGAGATTGGGGGGGGGTGGGTGTGTAAATGCAATGACAGCAAAGAAAGGTTTTATTTAAAGCTCTTAAAGCTAACCTAGGTATACCGGAAATTATGGAATAATAAACCCGTGTGTTTTTAGAAAATAATATTTATAGGTATAATGTATGTAAGAAGGGTGCATGGGTTTTGAGGATTTTTGTAAAGTGCTTAGTATATTTGAGAGAAGTTGTTCATTCTTACTTGAAATACACATTTCCAAGAGGTACTTGCAGAATGAGAGAGTTCTAAAAAAGGCATTTTAACATGCATCTTCTCCTAATTTTTCTCTGCCTTCTGCAAAAGAAAAAAGAAAACTAGGAGGACAAAAAGGGATGGAGGGCACATCCCTGCTGTGAGGGATGGAGACTTAGAGACTGTAATCTGTCATTGAGCCACTAAGCAGGTAGCAGCATTGGCTGCAGACTGCATTTTTCTTCCTTTTCTTTCCCTGAATGGGAGCAAGCAAGGAGCTAAAAGGACAGTCCTTTCTCTGATGGTTTTGGTTCTGGATCATTTAGTCCACACTGCAATTGCTGAAACCAGAAATGAAGCCAGCAAACTAGGTTCACATAAGTTATAAAGAGGTATAAAATCCAACTCATCCTAGTTAGAGGTAAGACAAAAAGGAGCTAGAAGAGATCAGGCCATGTATTCCTCTGTTGGCTTGTTGAGCTTTCCCAGTCTAATTTTCACTGCATCTGATTTAAAGAAGTAGGCTGCAGAAAAGACAGATTTTGTTTGTTGACTTAGAATGCTACTGTGTTTTAAAACTGATACAATTGACAACAGGAAGACCAAACCCCAGACTGAACTATGGTTACAGCAAAGAAATTTATCATCTAATCTATAACTATAATGCAAAACTATTTATTTGTTCATCCAATGCATAGTACTATTTTACTGGGTCTGAAAGCAGTTAACATGTCATCATTTATCTGTTAGGTATATGATTTTGTAGCAATTATTTCTTTCTAAATTCACAACAAATATCCCTTTGCATTCCAGAAGCCATTCAGTAGATTCTCAGTAGATTATAATAGCTTTATTGTTATAAAATCACTTTTCATGGCTATGCACAACTTCTTGTAATCTATTAATATGTAGCTTTAGAAGTACGGATGGTCTGGGCTCAGAGACTAATAAATGTCTCTTTGAATCTGTGCAGTAGTCTGCTGATTGCAGTGCTGAGCTGATTGCATGAAGGGAGAAAAATGAAAAAAAAAATCAGAAGACAAAATATAGTATTTTAATCATTATTTTTAAGTAACTGTAAATGAATAGGATTTCTACATATTCTTTTGCTTAAGAATTCTAATTATGGTGCCCTTCTAGGGCAATAGGAAATCTGTTTTGACAATAGGACAACCATTCCATTTAATAATTGAAATGTCGATAAGAATGAGAGTCTGTTCCTTGATGCAGTCCTTTCAGTGCCAGCATCCAGCACTGAATGGATACTTTGTAGATGTAAGAAGCTTTGAATCTGAAAATGCAAGGATGTGAGAAATGGGAGGTGGAAGCCTCTGACTTTTGCTGCTCCTAGTTTGTAGTTACTCTTAAATGTGGCAAGTGTTAAATTTTCAGTGTCCAAGACCTGCAAAAACCAGATCTCCAGAGGTAAGTAATTCCCTCCCCCGCCCATGTACTGAGTCTACAGCTGTTTGCTAACTAAACCCACCACTCAGAGAACATGAAACATTGAAACATCAAAAACATTGACATGGAAACATTTGGCTTCTATTTGAGAATTTAAAATTATGTGAAAGTTTGAGAACAAAAATATTTTTAAAATTACTGCAGAAAATGACCTTTTTTCCCAGTTCTCAGGGAAGTCTTTTAATTGACATCAGCAAGCTGGGTCTGGGAAGAGGGAAAGTTTGAAGGCTGACACGTGGCTAAGTCTGAAATTGTCTGCACACTTCGGTCTATAGCCATGATGAGAAAAGAGACATGCATGGTAAAGGTATTGTTGTTAGAGAAATTAGATGTATCCCTAACTTTGGGCTAGCAGAAGAGAAGTAATGATATTAAATAGTCTTAATCTTGTGCTTTATATTGCAGAGATCTCTGTATTAAAATATTAGCTAAAAGGCTACTCAGAGCACCAGTGGCAAACATAGAGTCCTTGAATACCTTTGGCTGCTAAGTTTGTAGAGTTTTATGCAGCATAATGAATAAACATTCAGCTAAGTGTCCAGCAAGTGTTCATTCATAGCCACTGACCTTCTGGAGTAATGATTGTGAACTACTTTTTCAGAGAGAAGGCATTCCAGTTCAGAAATGTAGTGGGTTTGCTGGTGTTCACCTTTATACAAAGAGCTGACTTCAGCAGTTGTCTTATAATACATTTTAGCAAATTATTAATAAGCTGTAAATGGCTGGGTATGGCCTGTCTGTTCATTTATCAAATATTAATGTCAGTTTATCATCCGTATAGATTTTCACAAATTGCTAGGTCAGCAGAAGGCTTAGTCTTTCCTGGAAGGTTTTCAAGCATTGGGATATAGATGAGTTAGGAATCTCTTAAGTTCCAGTTTACTATGCAAACAGATTGACACGCTGCAGAATGAGCCTTTTTATTTTACTTTGCTGCTCAATTCATTCTTGAAAACAAACTTCTAATTGCATGCCGAAAAAACATCAATGATTTACAGAGTCTGCATTTCTCTTTTAAAATGCATGAGTTTGATTTAGAACCCAGTCAGAAGCTTTATGGGCTTCAGTGTGCACATAGATAGCTTGGAGAAACGTGTTCTGCAGTGCATTAATGATAGAGTTTGTCGGCGCAATCCCTACTCCACATTCGGTGTAAAACAGTAAGTAATACGAACACTGCTGTTGTGAGGAGTGGGGCTCTGTCCAAATCCTGCTGCAGGTGTCAAGAGTACAGAGGCACAGATATCAGCTAACAAAACACTGGGGGAAAAATGTCAGACGGCTCCCTTGGCACAGGCATTACATGTAAGAGCCTGTGTATCTATTGTGTCGGACCAATATCCCTTCTAGCCCCATATCCTTTTTCTCATAGACACTAACAGCGTACGTCCTGGACAAGTGTAAGAACAGGGCAAACGTGAATCTTTCCTTCATGGATTCTCAGTGTTCAACCATTTTCAGCTCAAGGACATCCCAAGCAAGACAGCATTTCTATGTATTTGTAACCCTGAATGGATTTTTTTTCTGTGAAAATCAGCTAGCCCTCAGCTTTTCCCAGGCATCATCAGCCACAATGTACTGTGGCAAGGGGTGCGCTGATCAGCTACCTGCTCCATGAGGAATTGCCCCTTCGCTTTGAACCTGGAGACAGAGAGAATGATCGGTCCCAACTACTCATGATTTCACACATCTGTTATATCACCTCTCCATCTCATTTCCAGTACTCATTCTTGGTAGCTGAAAAAAAAATTAACGTTTGGCCAGCAGCTATTCTTGAATGCCGAATGCTAAAATGTGCCACTCATGAATATATAAAATTAAGCCTTGTTTACAAAGGTGATATAGTAGAAGAAAGTTCACATTTTATAGAATTTGATAGAAAATAATATCCTTGCTCTCAATCTATGAAGAAAGTTTACTAATCTGTGTAAAAAGGCATTTCTTTCAGGAGGAGTAATAGATTTTTAAAATGCTACTAATAAATCACAGTTCATTCAATCAGTTCTAAGCTCTTTGAGACTCCTCTATAAGAAGCTGTACAAAATCAGGAGCTTTTTAATTTCATTGGCACTTAGGTGAAATCATTCTTCTCTGGTGAATGTTGAATTGCAAGGGATTTACCTCCATCACGCCTGGAGAACATGTCCAGCAGTGGTGTATTTAGCATTGCAGCCGAAGATGTGCAGATACTTCTCACCTTTTTGTACTGAACTGCTCTCCTATATAAATTTGTGTATATAATTATATATATATATAAATATAAATGTGCAGCAGATTAAACAGTTGTATCCTCGCTAACACATGCATGACCAAACGTAGTAACTGTCAGCATTTACAGTAACTGCTAATGCACTCTAATGCAGAAGGGATGTTTGTGCTGGCTGGCTATGCTTGGATGTAAAATCTCTGCCGATTCCTCATGATAATTACTTGGTTATGGTTTTCAAGGTAGATGCAGGAACAATGTACCAAAGTAGATGGATTACTGATGAAATTGTGCTGTGTACAAAGTCAATTCCTATTTCTCACTCAGTCCCATTTAAATCAAGTAGTGTAAAGAAAGTTTTAACTAGGCTTTCTTTACACGGGTAAACTTGACAGTACAACCCAAAGCCTCACTCTTCATGGTAGCATCTGACAGTGAGAGTTGGCAGAACATGTTTTAAGGGAGAATGCTTATGTTGCAACCCTTTTTCGTGCTTATTCCCTCACTTCCACAAGCTTCGCATTGACATGTGAGTTACTCTAGATGGATCAAATCTACGGACTTTGAAATAGTGCTTTGTTTAGAGGTGGGTTTTCATTCTGTAACTGAAGGTACGGCATTAGAGACACAGCTCTAGGTTCTGTATCTTCCTCTCCTTTGCACTAAATGATAACAAGCATTATATTTATGCCAGACTTCACTAGCTCTGTTTCCTGCTGGATATGACTTAAAAAAGATCAGGATACTGTCACGCCTATTTTCTTGTGCTCACAGGCTGTACTGCTTTAAGCATAAAACTGTTGCAGTACCAACAATATTTGCTGTAATAAAAGCAAATGTACTAACTTCCAGCCTTGACAGATGTCTCAATCTCCTGCGCTGACCTTGTGTAAAGTGTTTTTGTCTCCCCTTCCCCCTCTTGGTCCCCAGCTACTTCCCTCATGCAGAGAATTAGGTTGTCATGCTTATGTCTGCTCCACTTCCACTGGCTTGTGCCTACATCTGGTACTGGGAAAGAGGTAACAGGAAGGGCAGTTTTTTTAACTAATGTCTGACTAAACATATGCGAGACAAACAACTTGTGTATGCCCTGTTTTTTTTAACAGTTATAAACAAACACATGTGGTTTAATGCAGTGTCCAAGTAACTGGGTGTCTCTTACCAGTCAGAGAAACTGCTGGAGACGACTGCACTCAGCCTCTGGTACATTACCTTCTACACAACCTTTTGTTTTCAAATGTGTAAAACCCCAATAAATACAATTTTATACTACACATTCAGTTTTTCCTGCTATGTTTTGTAGTTGCTTTGAATTCTGAACTCATGTCCAGACATCCCAGAGTAATGATTTACCAAAGCCTTTTCTCCGAAGTGTCCTTCTGCAGCGTGGCTGCATTGATAGTAGACCTATCATTTGTACGAAATGGTGTTTTCTAGTAGACTGTTATCAGGCACAGATACATTGATATCTTTATCTCTGCTTCCGTACACAAATGGGGCTATGTATTAAATATTCTCCATAGATATATAGGCACCTAATTATTTTTACTTAGGGATCCATCATTAATCTTTTGATAGGCTATTGCCTTGGACTTTTATCCAGTTTTCATGAAAAATTCCCAACATTTTTGATAATTGGCTAATTTTATGGGTACATTTCAGTTTGGTACTTTTATCACTATGATGCTTAACAACATTTCTGTAGGGTCGATGTGCACTTACATGGGCATGGACTCAATAAAGCATGTCCGTCGTTCTCTTCTGAGAATATTTTCAGTTGTCTTAAGACGCTTCCAAATGGAGGAGAATAAGCTCTTTGAGACAAGGATTATCCCTTTGCTAATGTTTACGCTGTACATTGTACCATAAGTGCATGCTGTATAGATAGGTTTTTTGGTGCACTATTAGAAAATACGTTAATCTCAGGAATGTATCAACACAGTATCTAAACCTTAAAATTTGCAGTTACGTTTGATGGAAGGGGAGCAGTGACCTGAAGGTACCAACTCAGCACTTGCTCAGTTTTCAACAGGTTGGTTCCTGTTTTGAGTGTTTTGTGTGCTGTACTGTTACTCTTGCTCAGAAAAGACATCAAATAGAATTTGATTTTACAGTGTTTTGAGAAATGAAATCACTGAAAGCACTTCAGATTTCTTGGGGCCTCCTGTGCTTACACTTGTAGTTACTCTAGTATGCCTTGGGGTAGCTTTTTAGCACCATTAGTACCAAGGGTCCGTCGGTGTTTGGAGCCCCATCAGGATCCATTCTCCAGCTCATGGTGCAAAAATAGGATGGGGCAAAAATTGCTCAAATTGAAGACTGGCTGTTTAACTTGGAGCACAAGATTCAGTAATGCTGGCTTTTAAAAATGACTGAACCTGGTAATTCCTGCCTGCCTTCTGCTTTGTGTAGATCTATAAGCCTGTGCAAAGTAAGTGTAAAATGCTACCATATGGTAATACTATACAACATCACGCCAATTGATGGCTGCACAAGTTGTGAGGCAGTGGGGAGCTGGGAGGCTCTGTTCAAAAAAGCTTTTGTTGCACAAGCGTACAGGGAGCTTAGGAACATAAGCCACAATGAAATCAGCCACGACTTGTTCTTTGGGAGCTTTTCAGGTTCTCTGGATTTGGAAAATCCCAACTAATTTAATGCGTGTCTGTGGCTTTCTGAGGGAGAGAGAGCACTGTATGCATGATGCTGTAGGAGCAAGGGATGAAATAAACTGCAATACAAATGTGACCTGCTTTCCCAGAGCACAGAACTTCTTCTTAATGTAACATATTTTAAAACAGTATGTGCTGCCATCACTAGTAATAGGAGAATAATTATTTTCCCCAAAAGTTTAATTTGAAAACAAAGTCACAACTTAGAAAGTTCTTTTTCTTTTAGATCTACGTTTGTATAATTTTTAAAGGATCATTTGTAGAATTTTTAAAGAGAGCGTTTCATTCTGGTTTTAAAAAGCAAGAAGGGCAAACCCCCATATATTTGGCCTCTCTTGTTTGTTTGTTTGTTTGCTCCCTTTTGTTACTATTAAAGTAAAACTCCATATCCTGGAATTTGTTTCTTCTTTGCTTTTTTAAGCTGTCTTTGAAGTTGATGTCTTTAGCAATAATTTTGGCAGTGCTGCAGTCTTATAATGATTCTGCTCTGATACCAGGCTGCTTTTGTGCTCTCTTTCCATTGAAAAAACCAAAGTCCAAATCTCTTAGGTTTATAATTTGCAATTAAAGAAGTAAGGTTTAAATTTTCATGGAACTAATCAATAATTACTTCTTTTTTTTTTTTATTTTAATCTCTATTGTGCCTGTATCTGACTAGAGGGAAAAGACCTGACAGTTGAAACACACTTTTTGAAAGGCTGATTGCTTTTAATTTTCAGAAATGTTTGTCTGAAGGGAGGACACAAGCCAATATTTGGGAGTTAGACCAGAACATGTGTTACATTTCCAGAACCCTGTGGTTATGGGACACAAGTTATTCTGCAGTTTCTAGAACTCTGTTGTTGAAACGCCATGTTGAAAAACATTTATGTTTCCTGGGAGGTTTTTGATGTCTATTGTTATCTTATTGGAGGCTTACTTAAAGCATACTTTTTGAGACTTTGATTTTATGCTATGGCATTATTCTTACTAATTGCTCATAATGGAAACCATGTTTTAGGCTTACGAGCATGCACTAAATCGTGGTTATTTTTCCTAGAATGTGTGGATGAAAGTTAGAAACATTGTCGGGGATTATCAGGTGCAAATCTCAGTAGCCACCACACCCAAGGGCTCCCAGAGACTACACCACCCCTTGCCCACCCCACATTTCTGGGAAGCAGAGCAGAACTGCTGCGCCTTCTGAAATGCATGGGCAGGCAGGTGTTTTCATCAAGTCTCTGGCTCTAGCTGGACCACCGGACCTCTCTGCCCCATCATCTGTACTCAGTATTTTCCAAATGGGAACTGACAAGTTATTTGCACAGGAATGCTGATACTTAATTGGTAATATCTCACCTGAATCAGTTTGCATTTCTTAGGCTGGATCACTTTGACTGATAGTTGTCCATGTATTTTTTTTTCTCCTCTTCAGTTTCCAATGAATAAATACCCAGCTTACAGCAAAAAAATACTAGTTTTTTGGTATGTAATGTCATATTTTTTCATTCTATTTTTATTCATTCTGCATCATTCTATTCTATTATACTTCAGTCTTCTAGTTCTTCTGTATAAAGATACTCTTGATATTCTACGTTGACAGCACTTTCTAGTTTCAAGGACTGGTTAATATTACTGAAGTGCTTATGTTCTGTTTTTTTTCTGGTTAATGAATAGATTTAACAAGCTGGTTATCAATACAACTAACCCATTTGTTACTTCCCTTTTTCAAGACATCTTGTTTTCATTTCTTTACCTAGTTTCTTACCATATTATTGTTTGACTAACAGCTGTGTTGTCTGTACTAAATAAAATGTAAAGAAATGTGATTTCCATTGGTTGCTGTACTAAATCCAGATCAACTTACCTGTGTGTCTAGAATCGAAAGGATACTGAGGTACTTGGCAAAATGTTTTATTTTATCTTCTTTTCTATCTTCTCTTTATTCTTTGAAACTTGTTCTAAAACGTGTATCTCTTTAGATCAGGCTGATAGGATTGTAGTGCCCACATTCATTTCTCCTTTTCTAAATGTAGTCCCTCCATTTGATATTTTCAAGAGAGATGGTTTTGTTAAGATCTAGAATGCTTATGGCTGCAAGCTTGTAGTTTTATTTGTCCGTTCTTTAATATTTCTAGGTTGGGTCCTCCCACTTTGCATGCTGTTTGAATTTTAACTTTAAGATGCATAACTTCCATTCCTGTATTCTCACTCTAGCTACGATGGCCATGATCATTGCTGATGGCAGAAGTGAGGAAGGTACTCCTTCAGCTCTAGCACAATGGCCAATTTTAACAGCGTGCTATCTTCTCATCTTAGCACGCCCATTTGTGCTTGTTCTCCTCTGTTCATGAATACCTATATATTTTTACCATGATTGACTGAAGTCCCAGACTTCTCTCATATCCAACCCCCTTTTTTTGATTTGTCTTTGTTAACTGTTCATTTTTAACATTATGTATTTATCCCTTAAAAACTTTGAGATACAGACTAACTGTTGTTTATTCCTCCGTTTAATTTCAACTTAAGTTATAATTACATGGTCTGAAGTATTCATGTCCAATGGCTTTATTATTTTCATTGATTTGTGAGCCTCTGAGAAGTTAAAGCTCCTCGTAAAGAAATGACGCCTGGTGATATTCTTTCTCCAAGAGCATTATAATTCTGTCTGTATATCTTCAAATCTAACCCCGGGGCTGAGGAGGCCTATAGCAGATACTCAGCTCTATTTCATGGGATGCTGGGGAAAAATCCACCGAACAGCAGATCCTCTGAGCATTAGCTCAACACTTTACAGCTGTTAAAATCTCATCATCTTGCTCTGAGGACTAACCATCTATGTTTCTCTTGGCTCATAGGCTTGCACGTGAATCCACTCTGTTGTTTTTTTTTTTTTAATAACATGCAGGTTAACTGGGGTTGCTAGTAGAGTTCCTCTTCTGGTGGGACATTTCACTGGCTGATGTTAGGGATTTATTTCGTTAGGCCATTCATTCTTTAAGCCCCTGGAATCTGAACCTCTGTGGGGTCTCTAAGCACCTTCTGGAGATACCATAAATCTTTCAAGCGACTGTTGGGATTCAGCCCAGCTCTTCTTGGCTTCTGCACCTTCTGGCTTTTCTTCATAACAAAACTGTTCTCACATTTTGTTCTCACGTGAATCTTATGTGAGAACGATTAAATAAGACCACATCTTCTTTCTCCTCTCTGAATATTACTGAGATTGCCCCCTGTGTAGGCTCTTCTTTCAAGCCTTTTTAAGCTTGTGTTTTACCTGCTCTTAGTGAATTTTTCTTGCTTGGGTATTCTCTGCTCTCTCCACTTCCGCCTTGTGGACAAGCAGGAGCAAACTCATTCCTGACTTTAATCGGCCTCACCCAATGAAGCAACTGTTATTCTTAATGGCCAGTCATTCTGTCTGGTTGGGGTGGTATGCTTGGAAATGGTGTGTATGAGAGTTACTTGATGAAAAAACAATATTTATAAAACAATTTCCAAATGTTGGACAAAGTTCATGAGTTGTTTACAGGGAAGATCCCTGGACTGTCACAGTGAGTGTGGCTATTCTCACTGTGCAGTACTAAAACTGCTTTTCTTGGGTGGAATTGTTAATGAAGCCTTCAGAGAGCCTCAAGAGGCAGACAGTCATCTGTCATATTCCTCATCCTACTTTTAAAAATGCTCTAGAAAATCCAGGACTTCTGAATATTTAGAATATCTGTAATCCCTTTTAGAATTAATATTTATTGAATTAAATAAGATGCATCCCTGAAAAGCAAGAAATACGAACTCTGACTGGGGAGAATAAACATCAGTCCTATTCCTCTTGCATCTGTGGAGTTCTTAAGTATGAGATCTTTGGTGGCTATAATTCAGCCTACTTTTGTTTTTAACCTTGCTGTTGCATGTAGCAAGTGGGAGAAAAGAAGAAGACCCAAGTAATTAAAGTACTGATGGAAGATAAAAACAGTCATAAGGTATAAGAAGGAGGCAGACTAACAGAGACAGAGATGAGACTGGAATATTAATCTGCCATCAGCAGCAGCCAGGACAAAAAGGCATTTTGTCAATTTCATGACTTGGTAGTCAGAAGAGAAAGATGACCAGAGCCAAGGGGGACATGATGAATTGTCTGTGAAGAGTCCTGCAGAGTGTTTAGGTTTGTGTCAGTTGTGTGGCAAATGTATGCAATTACTGTGCTTAAAATACTTGAAAGGAAAAAAGAAAGAATTGTAGTTTGGGGATGAATACTGTTGTGAGAGTTTCACATGGTCGGTAGGATTGAAGTAGAGTTCTACAAACTGCCAGAAATTCAATTAATCTTTCAGAGCAAAAGGATGTATCAGTTTTCCTTTTGTATGTAAATGAATACTGTCAAAGTGAAGGACACTCACCCAGAATGGTTGTGTTACGAAGTTTAGGATTTGTGCAAATGGTTTCGTAATGACGTGAAGCTACATATGATTAGCATTAAATATACTGGTCTCCAGACTGATGTACAGGAACACTCTTCTAGCTGTGAGACAGGAACTGACAATCAGTTGCAGCAGCGTCTTTTGGAGAGAGTCACAGTTACAGGCACTTTGTGTGCTCAATATGTTCTGGTCATTTAAAACACAATAATGTAAGAGTGTAGGTATATGAGGCTTCTGTTTGATCCAAATTTCCATTGTGTAACAAACTGTGATCTAAAAACAAACTCTGCAGTGCGTGGGTGAGGAAAAGGAGAGTAACACATTTCAGGGAAGAGATTTCCTCTAAAGTAGTAAATATTTTTGTTGCGAACTATAGAAGGGGACATGCTGATAATGTGATACGCAGGCTGGCTTCTTTTTGTTTCTTGCTGTAAAAAGGTCCATTTCCAGAGCTAGATGTCAAGCTGATAGCCCCATTTAATACCATATACATCTAGAACACTTTCTTCTCTTTAGATTATCTGCGTGCTTTTTATCAAGTATACAGTAATCTGTCCATTCAAGGTTCTTGTCATATTCTTTTGCAAAAATAAAGCGGTAGTGTTACTTCTCCTTTAAAAGATAATGAAAATGGGATTCAGTCAGATACAGAAGCATAAGTTGAGCTCTAGTTATTTGGATACTCTTGTTTAAAATGTGAACTTCAAGAACACTTTTTTGCATATAACTCCTCTAGAATTATTCAGCTTGCTGGCATAGTACACATCCTCCTCATACGCACAGTCATTGTAGACCTTCTTGCAAACTACTGTGTAGTACATAGATTTAGGTATTGGGAACATTGTGTGTATTTGTGACAATTCCAGGAGGATTTTAGATCTTCAGAGAGTTAATAGGCTCTAAGCATATTAATCTCTTCTAGCTGTGGCATCGATAATATGGATAATCTTTATGTGATAAATTATTAAAAAACTCAAAATACAAACATTGACCTGGTAGAGACATCTTTAATTTGTTCTTTCAATCTATATGTTTTGGGGTAATTTATCAATTTTCAGTAACTCCAGCACTATCAGTCAGCAGTTCTTCTAGGTGAATTTTTTGGATCATCAATATGGTTTTGACATTTAGACCAGCAGCACAGAATAAGTAGTAGCAGGATTAGGCTGTTATTGATATCTTCTCTGGTTCACATCCCCAGAGCCGTGGCTTCTGTTAGCTCTTTTATCACACTTATTCTGGTTCAGTGCTTCAGATCTTATCCTGCCTTGTCTGAGCTGAAAAATTAATACAGGCTTCCAGTTAGAATGAACCTGAAATTTATTGCTTTTTTCTATTTAAAATTAAATATGAAATTAACAAGGTGTTGCGGGCTGAATGAAACATTGACATTCTTTAGAAATAAAGCAAATTTTTTTGATCCTTCAAGGAAAGTGAAGAAATTAATAAAGTAAATGCTCTCGCTTTTTTTCTGATAGCTCAGTTGTTAATTCACTCGTACAGGGACTGAGGCAGAAATCAAGCTCTCATTTCCCATTTTCTGGAAGGGGGTGTGTGATATCTGTAAGTGAAGGCTTTTCCTGATCATTAAAAACAGACACAATTGAGACTATATTTTCCACAATCACAGCTGTAGACTTGTGCTTGGAAAACATTTCTAGTCTTAAAGGTGTTCTTAATCATTGTGATATTATTCTGGTGAGACACTGTAGCATGCCAGGATGTTTCCCAGGGAACTGATGATAAGAAAACCAGAACATGGACTTCATCTTGCGGAAATAAGACCTAAGAAAGGAAAGCTGAAAGAGAAGAAAAGTCCTGGACAGTAAAGCAAGGTTCTCATTCATAAAGGAGAAGTTAGTGTGAAATTTCAGTTTTCTTTGTTTGTACTCCCACCCTGTCATGCTGTTGGTTCATTTCCCCCAGAGGCCTCTTTAATACTGAAAGCTTGACTTAATTATCTTGAATTAATTAGTTCAATATAAAGTGGAGGACACTGAATATCAGTGGTTGACTTAGGAGGGACCTGCAGTGAAGTTGTAGAAATGGCATAAAAATGTGAAAGTCTTCAGGAATGCTTCTGCAGGAGCACTTGCTGGGAATGGTAACGAGTTACTTCAGAGCCTAATTGCTTTGTCCAGGTGTTAACAACCTTAAAGGGTACAACCTCAGCTGCATTCACTGTAGTAGGATGTAACACTTTAGAAAGTTAATTGCCTAATAGATTTAATTTCTGCAGGAGAGATTATTAATGTATTCATTTCCATTCCCTAGAAATCTCACCTGTTCAGCATTTAATGTGCCCCTTGCTTTCAGTTGCCACTTAGTGGAGTATTATATCACTGACCTCTGTGCTATATGTTAGTTTTTCTTTGGTTAGTATGTGTTGTAAGCAGGAAGAATGGATTACTGGAAACTTAAACCTCTGTGTTGTAATTAAAACTTCAGTAAGTTTAGATAGTGTCCTGAATGTCTGTTGATCACACAGCTTTGCGTTTTGGTAGCTGTATGTATTTCTAAGTCTCACAGACTGTATTTTCCTTTAACAAGGATCGTATTTAAGAAGCTAGCAGTAGATGTCTTTGTCACCTTTTTGTCTTTATGTAGCCATTTTGATGGTATCTGAAAGGTGTTCTTAAGATACTGAGATGTGGTAAGTGCATACCTGATTTAAAATGCCCAAGTTAGGCTATAGAGATCATTAGAACAATGTGTTACAATGACCCTGCTACCACATGGAAGTAGTCAAGTGTTCTGCCGTTCACAAGTTTTATTATTTGATTGGAAAGTCCCCTTTACATACAAATGTCAGGTTGTGGTGAGACTGCATAGCAAAAGTTAGGGGGTTTTTTTACATCTTGGTAGAGGTGGTAGCTAGAAAACTTTCAGAAGTCCAGCAGATATTTGAAACAGATCTTTTGGTGAATTTTAGACATCAGTATCTTCCATAGAAATTGTGCAAAAAGATACACTGATTTTTCTCCGATACTGATGTTTGTAATAAAGGGAATTAAAAATAATAATTAGTTACCTTTCCCACTTCTACCTATGCCAGGGTCCAGCTCTGACCCATATCTAGCCTCATGTAAAGCTTTTGGCCTCTAAACCCAGCAATACAGAAAATGGAGTATGCCCAGGCTACTGAGGCTCTTCTGCAGTCGTGCTTTCAGGTAAGCCAGAGTTACTAAGCAATGAACGGGATGATTGATAGTGCTTAAATCAAAATGTGAGGGAGGGTTCTTTGCTTCCAGTCCTCTACACAATCTACATAAACTAATTTTGTTTCTTCTGTATTTTTAATATTTTATCAAGGTGTGTAGTATTTCTACCCTTTGACCATGTGACTAGTTTATTTTTCGTATTTGATTTGCAAGTGAAGCTGTTTCAGCTTCTTACATCTGTCTTATACATTCTGTCTGGACAGATACTTTCCTCCCAAAGTCACTCATACAAAATGTGTGTATTGTTGCACTGTGCTTTATCCTATGAAACTCTTTATGATGTAAGCAATAGCATAGTAAACTGACAGATATATGAACTGTGAAGACTGATTTTGATAGAATAATGTTTCCAAGTATATAAAGAGATTTCAGCTACGTGGGGTTTCTAATTGTTCATGTTAAACTTGTGTATTATAATATTCATCAGCTCAATAGAATTATGTTAGAATTTTTCATAACATGAGCCACGATGGTGACTTGTTCTCTGTGCCGTTGAAGAACTTGCTCATATGAAAAACGTGCTTTTAATAATACAGATGGCAGCAGATTATTGAAGAAGCTTTTATGTTTGTCAGCAACATTTGCATTTTCATGCTTTAACAGTCAGGAACACTTAGTAACGTCAACGTGACAAATGCGGAACATTTAGTCCTGTCATGATGCATTTTTGGTGCTTGGCAGGGTTTCTCTTTTTCTAATTAAGTCAACCAAAGACCCTCTTTTGTTTTTTCTTGTCCTTCTGCAGCGTGGTTGGTAAGTCTCAAACAGTCTTATCCAAGATAGTGGTCAGTCTGTTTTGTTCCTGCAGAGAACTGCTGACATGTATCTGCAAACTTTTCCACATGTCAAAGCTTAAGTCTATTAACTGTCATAGTTCTCTGTCTGTCAATGTTGTTATATTTTTGTATCAAAAGGTACATTTTCTCCTGTGTTCCTGGCCATGATGATTTTCTACTTCTAGTTTAGTAATTGTGGAGTTTAGTATAGAGTCCTATTTCTGAATTCTGTGTCCATTCATGTTGAAAGCTTTAACTGGTAAAAATGGGGTGAAAATAGGCACTCAGGGATGATTTCTCAGCCATTTGTTCTTCTTACTGCTGCTGTTCTTCATTTTCCTTTTTAGTACTGTCCAACTTGAAAAGAAATCAAGTGTCTTCTGTTGAAGCTGTTGATTACCCTTGTTGGACAATGCTGTCCAAAGTTTTAGAGCAAAAGAAAATCTCTCTTCCAGTCTAGTCCTGTCTTATGCCCTTGAAAATGGCTGGTACCTAGGGCTTTACTGAGACATTTAAGTACCTGTAATTATATAGTAATCTAGGCTTCAAGTATAAAGATGAAGACCAGTTTTAATTTTATCACTATTGGTTCTCTGTTGTCTGTTACAATAACACTGTTCCTGTTTATTTAGGTCTAGCTTTGGATAGTGTACTCATACAGCAGTTTAAGCTATCTCATTGACTACAGTGGTACCAGACATGAAGAACAGCAAAATTTAACAAGGTGGGGTCTGACATTTAGATTTCCATTTGTTTCTGGAACTTGACAGTACTACTTTCATTAGCATTATAGTATAAATTCCTTAAAATTTTAAGTAACCTTTGTAAGGTTTTCCACTTTATCATTTTTGCTATTGTGAATTTTTCTCTATATTTCTGTGGTATTGTGAAGAGAGCTACTTTGAACAAATTTTCTGATTCATCGCAGCCTGTCTTTAGATGCTTATATACATGAAGAGCTTGATTTCACTGTCTGAGTCCAAGGATGCTTAACATAAGAATCAAAGCTTGAATTCTTTGATAGCAGTATTTCAGCAGGAATTGAAAAACTTTGTGAGATTATTTTAGTTGACTGTCAAATTTCCAGGTGTCTTTCTTGCAGAAAAATTCCACCCCAGCTGTGTAGATTCCCTACGCATCTCACAGATACAGTGCCTCAACAACTGTCCTAAAACAAATTTAAAGCCACCATTTTATACCTTCAAAATGACTGTGGGCAGTATTTTATTACAGAATGAAATTTGCTTTCTTCCGGAGCTGAGCAGCTGTAGTGTGTCCAACTGCCTTCATCTGCGGAGCTCCAGAACCACCAGGTCAGGTCCTATCGTGAAAAAGAAACCAACCGCCCACTTTCTTTGTAAAACAGGATACTGGCTCCTCACTGTGAAATCAGGGCTCAAAGGGGAATGAGAAATTTAACAGCTGCTTTTTAGCTTCTCTTGAGAAGGCTCACATGCTTCCACGAGGCTTGTGTTCATTGTCCTAGGCAGCAAGAAACACGACTGCTTGAAAAAACTCTCATTCCCTCCACTTGTCTGGATATTATTCTCTGTACCTGGGTGATGACTGTTTCCACAGCTGCTTATCCTCAGCTCTGACTGTAGAGGTTGGGTAGATGTGTAGAGGAGTAGATGCAAGTAGACTTGTTATCACAAGCAACTTTGTTATTGAGGCTACGTGACAAAAGCAAACGTGGATTTCTTGGGGGGAAGAAGACTCTACAGGTCAGAACTTGAAATAAACCATGAAGAGTGGTTTTTCCATGCTGGCACTAGAAGCATGGAAGATGTAGTTACAGTAAAGAAGGAATTGTGCATGCATTGTCTTCTGGGACAAAAACAGCCAGTATAGCTGACCTGCTTCTTCTTGGGATTAGAAAGTCTTTATGGAGCATGACAGAGCTCTGGTGCCACCTTGGACTGGAAGCCTGGCACTGCCAGATGACATACACAAAGAAATTATTAAAGTGTAAAATGAGACACTACTGTGTAACATTAATGACTGGAGAAGGAGTACATTAAGTCTAACTTATAGAACTTGTCAATGTACTGGGTTTTTGTTGGTGTAAGAAAATGTTATTCTTAAGCATGTTGAATAACAATACTATAAAAAACTTGTTTTCATAATACATCCTTGTGAGATTTTCATTTAGTAGTTACAGAAATGCTTAGCTTGTTGAAATTCCCATATTGAAACGATGCACTTCTGACTTTCTGTGTGGTGAAGTAATATCTTAAAAAGTTTTAAGCTCTCCTCATCAACTATGTTCAATTCAATGTGGTTTTGGAAATGAAGGGTTTTTATGTCTGTCTGTAAGAATACATGAACTTCATAGGTACATAGAGTAGGATAAATAGTGTTAAAACTGTGAGAATTCTTCTCCTCAACATTGCATTAGATCTCTTTCTTCCTATAATGGATATTGGCAACACCTTATCTTTAGGCCCCAAATAGCAGTATTTCTTTCTTTGGATTTAATTCTCCTTCAGCGATTATCTTCTTTCCTTTCACTCTCTCCCACCTGCTTGTTTAGAAACCTGGGTTATCCCTGCACGTCTCCCAGACTCTTCAGAATCTGCCAGTGCTTCTGGGAGCCTCCATCCTTGTGGGACCTGACTGAACCAGCTGCAGATTCTTCCAGCTGAATGGCTACTTCAGTGTGCATTGCTTTATTGAGAAGAAGGGAAGTTCTGTAATCACCTAGAGGGAACTTAGTTTTGTTCATAGGAAGGTCTTACACATCAACCTCTTCCAGAAACTAGTGGTGCCTTTGGCCATAGTGCTTGTTTGCCCAAGGCAACACAGATATGTTTCTTTCTCCTTTCTTTTGGTGGTGCTGAACAAATATGGTTTACTTTGGGAGGGGTGGGGTGTGGATTTTGGTTTAGCTGTTACTGTCAGAAGAGTAGTTTAAGAAAATGGGTTTTGCTTTCTGTTTTGATAAAGCTAAGGTTTGCTGTTGTCCTCATCCCTTCTGGAAACAATCTCCAAATATTTTGTGCCCATCATGGGGAAAAAAGCATTTGAACAGGTAACTTGAAAACAATGGTTCTGTCATTTTAGAAAAGCAGTTTCTCTGGTAGGTGAGCCATTTGCAATTAAAAGGTCAGAAAATAAGGATAGGAACCTTGAATTTGACCTGTTACTTAATGGAGAGTTAGTCAAAGGAACAAACTGAACGGAGGTGTGCTGAGTGACTGTCTGCTGAGCAGCTGCCTTGCTGTGTTTGGATCTGGTTGGAGCCTTTGCAGGATTTGAAGCCATGGTGTGTTCTGCTCAGTTGCAGCTGAAGTTGTGAGGCCTAAAGGTGAACAAACTTGTGATAATTGAGATTAAGTCCAGCTGTGGCAGAAATGGGATCCTCTGAGTCGCTCTGGCCTTCTGAGTGTTTGAGAAGAATGATAAATTCTGATAAATACCAAAATGGGTAGCCTAATGTTCTGTAGGGAGATTACATTTGATATGCGTGATACTTGAAAAGTGGTAGGGTTTCTTACCAACTCTTCTTTTTCACCAGCACCACCTTAGGATTGCTAGGGATCAGCCAGCTGTCTAGTATCTATGTGCAAATCTTACTCACATCTTGGATACCTAGGAAATAGTGCTCTTATATGTGATAGCAGAGAGGGATGTTAGCAGTACATAAGCCATTATATTTAATTTTTCCCCAGTGGTTTTGTGGAGAGGAAGAGCAGGGATGTTTTATGATTTTCTGAAAAGAGCTCTGAAACCAGCTCAGTGCAAGGCCCGTAACCCCTGTGAGGTGTTTACAGCAGCAACATCCCCAGCTGGGAGGAATCCTGCTTCTTGGCAGTTCCTGCATAGACTTGGAGGCAATTCTTGTCAAGTCTCTTATTTGGCTTCCTCACGAATTGGGAGGTTATATTACGGACGGTAAGTAAATAGAGGAGTTGAATAAAGGAGAGCCAAATACGGTGTGCTTCAAAGCAGTCTCTTCTCAAAAGAGTTTTAAAATGGAATATGACATAACTGAAAAACAAGGACAAACTTAAGTTTGTCCATATCTTAAAACCCGAGATTGTTAGGAATAGCTTTGTAGCATCTTACTAATGGATATTTTTACTATTTGCTTTATTGACCTTCAGGAATGGGACTGAATGTCTCAGCCTGGTTACTGCTGCTTCATTTGTCTTTGTCACAGAAACCACCACAAAAGAAGCTGCTCCTTTTGGAAGCCAAGCAAAGAAAGACCAAGAGTGTACAGATAGTGAAATCTCTGTACTAAAAGCGTGTTCCTTTCTGGTTGGTGCAGACGCACATCAACAGGAACTTGTCCTGTCAGAAGAGAGAAAGGTTTTCATTTTGCCAGTGCTTTTAGTTTGGGGCTTTTATGGGAACCAAATGTATGTTAAGGAAATATCTGAGAGTTCCCACAAAATCGATGAAGTCTTATTACAGTTGTTTACATTAAAAGGTCCAAATGCAGTTGTTCACATGACATTATCTGGTCGCACACAAAATGACTGCTGTGTGACCTTTCAAATTGGATAAAAGTAGTATGTAATTGTGGACAGGTTAACCCAATAGACAAAATAATAATAGTTACTTTACTGAGTGATTAAAGCTCCAAAAAGAGGGAAAATAGGTCTGTTTAGATATTACCCAGCCAAAGAAAATAAGGATCGAGACCTCAACAGTAGCTGAGATTTATGGGATTCTGATGCTTACGGAAAAAAGAGGCTTATATCAACTATATACTAACTTAAAATTAATTCAATATTTGTAACTTTACATCTATACTGTAACCGTATTTATGTGTTTAAGCATGTTAATGTAAGACAGCTGCTACAGCTTCATACAGAGATGAAGTCCACATGATGAGCCTTTTTGCATGCAATAGAGAGGATCTAGTACTATTCATACTTTAAAGTGTTGTAGCAAAATGCTGTTTCACTGCAGAACTTTGTCTTGGCACCAAGCAAGCAGTAAGTTGTATCTTGCTGCAGTTTTTTCTCATTTCCACTGGTTCAAAGTTCAAAACTGTAGATGCTTGTTACCTGCAAACCAGCAGAGGCAGCTTACTTTCCTATCTAACTGCTCTTGCTGACACATGTGAAGAGGACAAGCTTTTAAAGATTACCAAGGTGTCTACCAATGACCAATGTGCCTATGGATGAAGTCAGGTGATCTTTGGAGTTACCATCAGTAGTGCTAATTCTTCAAGGAATGCAGAGGGGCTGCATATAGAGTAAAGCAGGCAGCCATACGGCAGACACTCATCATGGACCTTGTTCACTAAAAACTGTGCTCTTCTACACTTAATCTTTTGAGTTGTGTCATTTGCTGTGATGTAATTCTTGCTTTTTGAATTATGAGTTTGTTTTGAAGGTGAGTTCACTCTGATAAACACACTTAGATGATGAGGGGGTATTCATTAAGGATTTAATTCTTATGTTGAGTTCTGTGCTAATTTTATGTGCTTGAAGAGTGCTTTGAACCACATCTTGCAGCAAGAGACATTTCTCACTTCAGTCATGAAATTACCCCATTCAGTATTGACATACCCTCTTTGCTTTTATTACTGGAAGTCCAGAAATAAATAACCATAGAACTAAGTTTTAGAAGGGAAACGTTTACACTTAATGCATGAATCCTACGGCTTGTTTAATTCCTGAAATGCATTTTTTTTTCCCCCTGTTGCATTCAGTATTTGGGCATTGGTAGTCGGAGCTGTGGGCAGAGCTCTTTGTCTGTAGTAGTATTATCCATAGCAGCAGTCACACCTGCCTGCAGCTGCCTGGAAGCAGAGGGCTCTCAGGGACTTGTAGTCGAAAACACCTGATAGTTCCAGGCTACCCGTAATTTGTTTTTATCCCTTTATTTTGCAAAACCTCGTCAATACTTCGTAGTAATTTATTTTCATCGTCTTTGGGAAAGTTATCTTGACATAATTGATTTGGGCACAGGTATCAGATGAATACATGCCAGCATGTCTTTGCTCACATTTTATCACTGATACTATTGCTATGGAGTGATGTTATTTTCTATACTGGGTGTGAAATGAGCCTCGATAAAGGCATAGAGTCTGCATTCCTTTTCCTTTAAATGCCAGGGTGATGACATTATAAAGCTAATGATCGTGCTTCTGAAATTCCCCAGTCTATTGCTAGCATGTTAAAAAACAGTGGCATTCTTTGCAAGGGGAAAGATTATTAAAGGAGGGTAACTATACCATGGGACATCTTGCCTCGAATTTTGTATTAAATATATTTTTATTAATTCTATAATAAACACAAAATCATATAAGAGTGTTTGTGAAAACTTGTAGTTTAAGAATTTTGAAACACACTGAAGATGTAATTCTGTAATTAAAGGAGGCATTGAGACTGAAGGGAGGCTAAAGCTAGAGTAGTTATTTTTCATCATGCTATAGATGTTCTAGATTAGATGGCAGGACAGAAAGGAGACACTTGCAGGGAGGAAAATAATACTGAGAATGAGACCTTTTTCTGCATGCTAGCCTGCATAAAAGGCTTTTCTTTTGTCCGGAACCCACAGGTGGTGACAGTGGGGTTAGTTTCAAAATGTGTTGGAGTGCAGTCATGGTCAGTTCAAATCAGTCCCCCAGGATTTCATGCCGTAATAGGGAATACTGCCTACGCTGGGAAACGGATTTTGACATACATTTTGCAAATGCCTTTGCTTGCTACAGTGACAGTGTTATTAAAATCCTGAATTCCTCTTGCTGCAGAACAGTAGAAATTCACATCAATATTGCCGTGGTGTTTTTTTTTTATCTTTGGCACAGAAGCTATCATGTTGGTTTTATCATTTTTATCTCTGTAGTATAGCTTTATATTAATTTTATGGTGGAATTTTGTAACTTTGTTCCTGCCCTTTCTTAGAATTGGGTGAAAAAAATTTCAACAGTATTTCTTTCCTAGCCTGTCTTGTGGCTTTAGAAAGTGTTTTTATTTTTTTTCTCCAGAGAGTCTCTACAGTTTTCTTTCTGTCCTTTCTTTTGTCTCAGCCTATCCTTCCTTGGCTTTCTTTTCTGCGATGTACTTTAAAAGGTATTTACAAAACAAATATGAACTTGAATTTGCTCTTGGGATTTTGAGTTTGCTGTGTATATGGAGCTGCACATCTTCCTGGAAAAGCTGTGGCATGCAATAGCAACGCATAATGCTGATGTCAGTATCTTTACATGAAAGCTCATTCTTCTTCCCTTCAGTTGTTTCTGTTCTTTACAAACCAGCAAAATTTGAATGGAATTTGCCCTTTTGACTTGTTCAATTTACTTTATTATTTTGCTTTAAAGTTGAATTTCTAGTGTAATTAATTTAGGCTACTAAACTTTCTTTTTCTCTTGAACTGGAGAGGCCTTCTGTTGGTGGTTTTTTGTTTGGTGTTTTGTTTTGTTGTTGTTTTTTTTTTCCCCGCTAGTAGGCTGAGATGGAAGAACCATAATGACTTCAGAAAGAGTATTTTTTTGGCTCTGAAATTATCTTCTAAATTATTTTTTATGAATGCATGAATTATTCTAATTTGGTGGAAATGGATCTTTAAGGGATCAAAAAAGAAAGACCTTTGCATTGTGTACTGTGAAAAGCCTGATTCTGTAGCCAATATAGTATTTGTACTGAGGGAAGTTTTAATACAAAGGGCTGTACCACTTGGTACCCATGATATGTCTCTGTTGCTTTCTCTGAAGGCTGAAGACCTGGATTTCTCTGATCATCTCATTTTCCTGGAGTTTTGTGCTGAGTTTCCCCTTCATTCCTTTTCTGCTTTTGTAATGAAATTGCACAGCATTATGTTTCATAGTGCTCAGCCCATGGGTTGATACTCTCATAGTTTGTATTCATTATCACCAATATTAATAATTCAAGTGTTGGTCTGTCCTGCAGAGTATGACTAAGCAGCTCCTGATTTTGCTGTATTCCCTAGCTGTTTAAACAGTGCCTATAGAAGATGCCCATGGAATTTAGTGGAAATGAAGTACCGTTTCACAAAAAGAAGGTAAAATACCACAGGATTTAGTAGATGATCAGTTTGCAGTTCCAGCTTTTTGAACTGCCATATAGACTAGCTTTTTATAATTACATGGGAAATTATATAAGAAGATAGAAGATAAGAGAAGAAAACCTGATTTTTATTGCACTCTGTAGTTTTATTCTCATTCTAGATTTTATTCTGAAAATAAAAGGAAACATTATTTTAGCTACTTTTTAGTCATGTCTTTCCAGGCCAAGTATAGTACAACATGCATCCCATGATCCTGCTACTATGTAGGAGGGGTGGGAACCATTGGTGACCCAAAAATCCCACTGTTACTCTTAGGACAAGACAGCTGAGCCTTCTCACCATTATTTCTCATTAGAAGAAAGGTAAATTTAGTTTGTTACAGAACAGATGAACTGGCTCTCGGTACTTCCCTGTATTGTCAGCCATTCTACCTGTAATCATGTACAACACATAGCGCTCCAGCAGATTTAAACTTGACCACTGGTTCTTGAACAACTGTATGCATACAGAGCACTAGCGTTGTCCTTAGAGAGTTGTGCAGCCAGTGTTACGAACCTTTTATCTTTAACTGGTGTGACTAAATGTAGAGAAGTAAACCAAATTCTGCAGAGGAGAAGTGGGTGAAAGGGAGAAGACTGCAGGAAATGAGTCCATGATGTTGGCATTGGACAAGGGACAGCAGAACCTGGAGATGATGTGGAAGGTCTTTTATTAGTTATGGTTAACGAATGAATCTATCTGATTTGGCTTTACTGGAGACTGCTTAAATAGTTTGAAGGAGTTGACACAGTCAACTTCCATTAGCCGTAATTGGGTGTTCCTAGCACAACAACTAGGCAAAAGTTCTAGGCACTTCCTTAATTTGTCAACTTGGATTTTGTATTAAAAAGTATAGTAGTAGTAATAGCAGTGCGTGTGTGAAGCAGTGCATTTATTTGCCTTATATTTTCTCCTGATAATGGCAATCTTTTGTGAGAAAAGGGTGCCACAGTTCCTATGCCCAGTTTTCAGACACAGAGAAACCATTTTAAATTGTCACTAGTGAGAGAAAAGAAATGTAAATCTTACTGTTCCATCGTATAGTACTTTCAGAGACTGCCTCTCTGGCAGATTGAGAATGCATTGTAACTTCAAAGAAAGTTCTGCCACTCAGTGAGAACACAAAGTATTGGTTTTTGTTGGTTTTTTTTTTCTATAAATCTCTTCTTTGCTTAGAAATATTTTTGAGCATATTGCACAGCCTAGCAGATAATTATTATAATAAAGTTTTTGGCAAGCATCCCCTGCTGTGTGGCAATCCTGTTTAGCTCAGCTGGTGTCAAGAAGGAGCAGTTTCTTTTTTTCCTTGTAGGCTATTTGTGAGTGTGTGTTAATGGTAAAGTAGCTCTACCAAGAATTATTAAAGACAGCTCACTGTTCATGAGCTTTGGCTGCTACTTACAGGGTCACTGTGTTCAATTATTTCTAGATGTACTTCCAATTCATTCTGCATTTGCTTCAAAACACACTCATTTTATATCATCCCACCTGTGTCCTGGTGCATGCAGCGTGGATGACATTACCAGATGTACGTTCAGGCTGGGCTGCTGGAGCATTAGGTTACGGATGTGAAAGCAGCTCAAATGACAGAGCTGTGAGTCTTAATGGAGCACAGAGCATGGTGGCTATGTGGAGATCATGTTTCTGTTTCCTGTCACAAAAAACTGCGTCTGCAAAACACAGCAGTTCACTGCTAAAATGTGCAGACTTCTCTAAGTGTGCATGTGTAGAGCTGGTGGGTCAGACGGACTACACTTATTTGTGGTAAAGCAGGTGCTTTCCCACCAAACCTTATCACTCTCAGCATAATTTATTCTTTCATCAGTTTCTGAAGAGAGTCTTGTTTAACACCTTATAAGAAGAATCACATTTTAAAATGTTATTTACCTGCTTTTTTCCTGTTAAGATTGCTCTCCTCTCTTTTAATTCTTAGTTTTCATCTCTTTCTGAAAATTCTAGTTCTTTGATGGTAGCATACATGCATGTTCACGGTGGTTTTTTTTTTCCCCTTAGAACTGACTTCTTAAAAATGACATTTTTTTAATTTTAACTTTTGCAATTAACATGCTGGGTTTCCTCCAACTGCATGCCTCCCCCCCCTACTTCTCTGCTGGAGTTACTTTGAGCTGCACAGGTGCCATGCTTGCTTTAGGCCACACACGTCCTTCCATTATTCCCTAATGTCAATTTGTATTCTTTAGCCTTTCTGTCAGTTGATTTCAGTTCTGCTCTGTGCACCATTATTGCATCCTACCTTTAAATCTGCACACTGAATGCTTCTAGTGTAACAATAAATGGTGCTTTTCCAAAGTTGAAACATCTGCCAATTAAGCAAGTTCCATACTTTATGGTGAAGTGAATCTAAATGTCAGAAGCTGTTGTGGAGGTATGCCACAGCAGTGTCTGTTGATGCCAACTCCCATGATGGTAAAGATCTGAAGAAGGTAGACCAACCAGCTCCATCTTCTATCTTGGCGGGGGACACTGACACATTGATTGGGGTCTCTGCTTTAAGAGATCACTTCACATGCCTTTTCACCTTTCATGAGTAAGTGATCATTAGCAATGATTAGTTATTAGTCAATAACTAAGTGTGTTACCACAGGTGTTACCACAGGTTTAAGAGACCTGACTGCAATCCCTGTGGACAGAAGCGTGGATGGACATTGAGGATTACTAGGTCATCATCAGTGGAGAAGGATCTTTACTGGCACTGCTCCACCATTTTCTAGGACACTCAGAGGCTGAGGTTTCCCTTTTCTACAGTGCTGAACAATGCAAGCTTCATACTCAGTCAAGGGGATGGTTTGTTTTTTTTTTTTTAGTGCTGAAGGGTGGGAGTCTGCAGATGTGTTAGCCCAGCTTCTCAACTCAAGCTGTGACTGATGTCAAATGTTTCCCATTTGAGAAATGGGAAAGAGAAAAGAAAGATTGGTATTGCTTATCTTGGCTCGAAAATGAACAAAGAGACACTGTAAAGGAATTATGAAATAACTATTAGTTCAGAGTAGATACTAGGAGCTTTTCACTCCTTGTCTAACAATATAAAATACTCCATTAAACTGAAAAGGCATAAATTAAAAAATGATGAGATAAAATTCTTCCTGAGTAGAAAATTTGTAGCCATGACTTGTCTTGGTGAATAGTTTAACATCTTTTTGGAGAAAGCTTGGACATTTATGCATGTAACACAAGTAAAGACAGTTCATTCAGGAAAGTTTGCAAAAGAATAAAAACCTGACCTATGGTGATTAGCCTTTTTAACTATTAAACTTATGTTGAATCCTTGGGGGAGGAGAAGAAAGGAGAGGGGAAAAGAGAGTAGTTTTATTGTCTGGAGTTCTTGCATCTTACTCTTCAGGCTCTGGCACTGGCCATTGTCCAGGAACAAGGTCCTGGATTAAAGATTCAGTTGTTCTGCTCCAGTCTGGGAGTTTTACATCTTTATAATGTTCCTTCAAAAGCTAGTTTCACTTGGGAAAGAAGGAAGGAAAAAAAAAAATGAGGTTATAATGTGGTGGGGCAAACTAGGAAACAAGCTCTGATTCTGTACAGTGGAACAAGATCTTGAGAATAAAATATGCTGGTGTATTTACAAGTGAAGTGGAAACCAGTAGTGCAAAGTGGAAAGAGCACACACTGTAGCCCAGATATCCCCATCTCTCTACTGTATGTTCTCCAGTGTCTCTTGTGTGGCTGAAATATAATAGTTCTGTTGTGAAATTTTAGCTGCTGTGATTCCCCTTTGTGTAGTTTAACAGGAGCCAGGTCTCTGTAAGAAACTGTTTGTTTAAAAAGTTTAACGAAGAGACTGTTGCTATGTGTCTGCTGTATTGCTGCTAGTGAGGGGGAGCTGCTACTCTCTGTGGAGGTATGGGAAAGGATGGGACCAGGGCTAGGGATGAAATGACATAGCGAGGGTTGGGAAAAACAAGCAATTTTTTTGGCCAGATGGTGAAAAGCTCCAGTAAAGGCAACTGAGATTAAGTAGCATCACAGACAGGTACCAATAGTATGCATGAGAGATGGAAGCAATTGAGAGCAGAATCTCATTATTCAGCAGTTCCCTATTCTAACGTGTCTTTTTAGTTTCTCCGGAAAATGAAGGAGCATTACACAACAATGAAAATTAGAGAGCAACAAATTTAGCACATAGATGTGACAAAACTGCAGGGATCCTTTTGGCTTAATAGGAATATCTGGTCTGTTTATAGTTTAAATACCATGCTACAAATGGTCTTATCCATTAGTTTGAGAAAAATGTAATGAGGAAATAGGGAATGGATCATCTAAAAGTAGCACATGTGATAAAGTGATTTAGTATTAGAGACATACTGTCTGAATATTGAGGGAGGCCTCAATCCTCCCTAAACATATAGATGTACAAATTCTGTGTACATCAAGTTGGACATACGCTTCTTTTCGGAGTTGCTATGTTTTTAATTTTTGTTTCTGCAGAGCAAATACTGAAGGATGCTTCTACTTGCCAGCACCATCTCACTGTTCTGATTGCTGAAGCTGGAATTCATTCCAGTTAGCTGTTTTGATCACTGAAGGTGCTACATCCAAAATATTCAGAACCAGTCCCCAGAACAGAGTATTTCCTTTTCCTAAGAGAAAGCAAAAGACTTCAGAGAATTCTGGAGCTGAACAAATAGACCTAGCCATCTGGTTTTCATCATCTCCCACTTCAAAACAGCTCTGACTTTGCAAGAAGTATAGGAACTGTGTAGGACTCCAGTGTCCTGTTTGTGGGCGAATTCCTTGTCAGAAGAAAAGGGATGCTTCCGCCTGTAACAGTGATGTGGCCAATTATACCCTGTCAGCCCTTCTCATTTTGTTCCCAGAACTTAATCCATCTGTTGCTTTTACTAATTAACATTTTCTGCTGGTATACAGTGTGCTTTCCCTAGATGTTATACTATAAAACTTAGCCGCATTCTATTATTGTAGATGTGCTTGAGCTACTCTAACATTCGATGTTCCCTTTGTTACGTGGTGTATTTTGGAAAGGCTTAAGGTTTGTCAGGTATTAGATCATGCTATTTAAAAGTTCTCAACTCATGCAGCAAAAGGTATTGATGCATAAAGTAAATGGAGTCTGAAATGGATCAGCTGTAATGGGCCGGGATCCACTTGTGCTGCAGGTTACTGGCTGTAGTATTGGTTATTCTCTCCCCTTTCTCTTTGCTTTGACCCTCTTAGTTGGCTCTGGACTGCTCTGGCCTGGAAACTTTTGTAACTTGGCATTTCTCAACTTCTCAGCTGTGCAGTGGGTATGGCCCAGCAGGACAGTCTGCTCCTGGGTCCCCATCTGATGAAGGTGCATCTGTCATGTTGTCGGATGAAAAGTGCACGTAATGCACCATTTGGCTGTGTATACTGAGTTGCATGCATGTAACATGCTGGTCTTGTGGCCATCACGTAATTGGGGTTGTGCACGGAGCCTGTATGAACGGAGATGGATCATAGGAGAAGGAAGGCTGGTGCACTTCATGGTTTCATTCAGACATCCAGCCTGGTCTGCAAAAGGGATAGAGGTACTTCTGGCCCCATTTTCTGAGATGGTATAGTTAATGACCTAGATGTTACTGTGTTCATTTGAAGATCTGTAGCTTGTGAACACACAGGGTGTGTACACACAATTATTTTCATTATAGATATGTAAGGCTTAGTTGGCATGATAATGCGTATCAGGTAAATTTTACTAGCCCTCTACTGAACAGAGTTTTCATTGTATGCGTGATAAGTGTAATTCTCATAATACCAATTAGGATTTGTAGTTTGGGAGCAGGAAATAATTTATGGTAAGCTCTGATTTAGAGATTGAGAGTCTTTAAAAGCTCTGTCTTTAGAACAGCTTGTGTTAACTTTAGAGTGGTGGTGACTTTGTGGTGCTTCTGCATATCATTGCTTAAACATCATGGATCATAGGTGATGTCCTTTAACGGCTCTGCCACCTCCACATATTTAAAGCTGGGCCACCTGAATCATATTTGTAAAACATATAGCTAACTTAAATTGAAGAAATGGCTGGTTTAGTTACACACATTTATTGCGCACTTGGTGGGTTTTGTATTTCAGACCAAATAAAGAACTAAAGGCTTTTTTTTGTTATACAGTATCCCAGATTTTGCTTCGTGTCACACTATTGAGGTTAAGATTTTGCATGTTCTGTGCCTTTTGATCTTTCTGATGATTGCTTATTGTGGCACATGGTAGTATGCTAGCCTCTAAATTGTGTGAGTGTGAGACTTGTATAGAGCAAAAATAGCTAGAAACTTAGACATGCAGTGTTGGAGAGATGGGAAACAAAATTGGTGTGTATATGAAAAATTGATTTAGAAGGAAGGAGGGGAGAAATGTCTCTATACATTGTGTCAGGCTTCATTTCTGCACCAGCCATTAGGAGATATATAGATCCCTTGCTAATTTTTTGTCTACAATGAATAAAATACGAAAATATTTTTTTAAAGTGCCATGAATACATTATTCAAGCTGTGAGTTTGGCTATGTTTTAAATTTTCCATAAAAGCAGAAATGAACTAAGAGAGCCCTCATCTGCTTACTTCCAAATATAAATTGGCTATGATTTGTAGGCCTCCAGTTACACAAAATATATTCCTTAGGAGGGAGTTTATTCTTCTTTTTAACGCTTAGGGACACAACTTTTACAGAGAATAACTGAAAGTAGTGCAGGCCGTATTTCTGAGAGCCAAGCTAAGGTGCTCACTAATGATTAGAAGATGTTATTAATAGTGTGATTTTGCACATAAGCACATTAACAGATATTCATAAAGGGACAGTAGGGGCTGGCTTTCCGAAGAGATTCAGATGCCACAACCTGCAGATCATTCCTTGTGGGATTTGCAAAGTTCTGTGACTTCTGTGGACACACACCTTAAGAAGAAAAAAGAAAAAAAAAAAAACAAAACACCCTGCCTTCCCTGCCCCCCCTCCAAAAAAAAAAACAAACCCAAACAAACCAAACCCCAAACCCACCCCACCCCCTCCAATTCTAAATGGTGTCAGACTCCTTCCACAAAATGGTAAAGTCAACATCTTGCAGAGCAAGGAGCTGGAAACAGAAGCTCATCTTTTTTGCCATTCTAGCTGCAGGAGGACACGGGAGAATAGTCGGGCTCCAGTGTGTAAATGAGCAGTGGTGTCAACAGTGAAAGGCATTTGATATTTGTTAATATTTGGCAGACTTTGAACAAGCAGTCAGATTCAGAGCATTAGAGGCATGAAGTGATAGAAACCTTTGTCTGCATATGCTGATGTGTCCTGTAAAGCCTGCCTTGAAGTGGGGGTGTTGGACCTCACCATGCCGATCAAAACAAGAAACAAAAAGCTGCAAGGTGATTATAATGATATTGCTGTTATCTGACCTACATTAGTACCATCGGCTACAGTCATTACAAAACCTGATTCTTAATGGATGTAAACAAAATACCTGTTTTTCAAGGGTGTGTGGATGAGAGTAGTTAAACAAATTTATCGTCACTTAATTCATTGACCCAGGAAGCAGTGAAAAGCATAAATCCTTGTAAAAGAAGTATGGGTAGAAGGAAGCCCACCACTAATTGAAGAATTAAACAATCTGGAACAGCAGGTCAAAAGCTGATGCCATGAGGAATGCAAAAGAACCTGTCTAGCTTTGATCAACTTGTTTGTTTTGGTTTTGTTAAGGAGGACTCCTTCCTGATTTATGGAGAGGTTGTAGCCAGTCAACTCGCTGCTTCAGCAAACACCCATGTGCAATGCACAGAATAGCCACAGCTGCAGTACAAGCGTGGGAGGGAGTGTGCTCTGGGTGGACCCTCTCTGAGACCTTCTCTGGGCTCTAGCAAAGCTGTACATTTTCTGAGGTAACCTTCTGCTAGGGCTCTTTGGGCCAGTAATGGTATCTCAAAGGTTACTTCTCCAGTGACTGCAGCCCTCCTGTTGGTCTGCCATGCTACCCTTTCCCCTGTGTTAAACCACCACTTTTACCTGATGAGTGCAGCCATTTACAAGTGTATTTGTAAGTGGCAATTTAGGCAGCCCACGTATGGTCTTTGTTTATTATAAAGGTGCAATAACAAACCCTTTTTTCTGACAGCAAAATCAATTTAAGAGATTTTTACCCTGGCTGCTCATTGATCCTTGGTAGTGTGACTCTGAAGTGAACTAGGAAAAGAATTTTTTAAATAATCTGGCTAAATACAAATAAAGGTTCTTGGGTTTTATTCTGGTTTTTGTTTCTTTAAGTGGAGGATTTAAGCTCTGCTCTCAGTGATTTTATTCACAACATGGTTCCATAAATAGTTGTATCAGTCTAGCCAGGAGTATTGGTTTGAGCATTGTGGTTCGTGGGCAGGAATTAGCAGCTCAGACTGGTTTTGGGGCTTGGAAAATGTTTGCACCAACATGTGTAAGCGTGCAGTTTCAGCCTGTCTTAAGTCCATGCCACTGCTGAAAGAGCTTTTAGGCTCTACCTGAACTGCACTTTCCTGCCACCCTCATACCATTTGCCCTGGGGTCAGTTGCATCACAAACTGACTTGGCTGAAATCTAATGTTGCACCAATAACGAAGTTTTTTACTGGATCATCTCCCTGGTCTGACTCAAAGTCCACTTGCACAAACCTGAGTGCCAAAAGGAAGGGGCAGCCAGGTGCAAGGTTGCTTATCTACTTCTGCAGTTCTTGTTTCTCTCCTTTGTAGCATTTGTCTATTACAGTCTAATTTGTCTATTAGAGTAATGAGTATAGTTGAAAGATCTTTTTATCATTAATGTTCATTCTTAAGGTCACACACCTACTCTGCATTCAGGATACGTATTGATCATTTAGGCTCATCTAGCTAGTATGTCACATTACAGCTTTACAAATATAGTAATTATGTTGATTGATCTAAGCCAAAAATTGAATTCTTCTAATTAATTTTCATTAATGTAATAATACATGCTGCCAATAAAAGTAATATTATCGATTTAGCGTTCATAGTAAGGCATTCTAATGGGAGAAACGTCCTAAGCAACAAGAGAGCCAGTACCTTGAGTCACGCTCTCTAAACCATCTTGTTAAATATAATTTTAAAATGAACCCTGCCACCAAAAGTTAAAGCATGCTCCAGTGCAAGATCATTAAAATAACATGATCTGTGCAAAATATTTCCTTATTTGTGTGACAGATATTCTAGATTATTAAACCCATCACTCCTTGCTTTGTGCAATTAGTACAGAATAGGGAAACTTTTGTGCTCTGCTGTTGCTTGGCAGAGGTACTCAGACTTGGAGCTCTGTAGTTTCCTAAAGTTAATGAATAAAAATGGATTTGTACTTAAACTCTTAACTGTGCATAGCAAGGTTTTACCATGTTATAAAATCTAAAATTATAGCAAAGTATGTGAGCAGCATTAATGAATGGATGGGGCTGCTTTTACTGAAAAGTAGGGGTCTTGATTTTGATTAAATAAGGCTTTAGTCCTGCAAATGTTTGCTAGTCACTATGAAAACTAATTTGCCTTCCGCAGAAATATGTTCTCTTTTCACTTCTGTTCTTCCACTTTACATAGGCAATAAAAATAAATTATGTTATATTTGGTTATATTTGCGCAGTAAGATCATAGAATCATTAAGGTTGGAAAAGACCCTTAAGATCATCAAGTCCAACTGTTAACCTATCACTGCCAAGTCCACCACTAGACCATGTCCTCAAAAAAAAAAAAAGATGGAAGGCAATGTAGACCAAATAGACTGATCAAGGAGATGCTGGACCTTTAGCAGATGTTTTCGGTACTGGAACCTAAGCATCCTACTCCCAAACCACATTTTCTAACCACTATTCTACCATGTAATAAGTAGGCATTAGCAGCACTGCTGCTTGCTATGAATTCAGACATCAATAACTGTACTTTCTGACAGTCCGGATCCTGTTGGAGTGTTAAGTGTGATAAGGGCATGTCTTCCAGATTGGACCTGTCTCCCACAGTTGTGGATCCTGGCTAGCATCAATGGGATTTAGCTGCTCGTGCCATTTTGGGGGAGGCATAAAAACAAAACTAAAGGCATGTCAGGAACTTGTGGGTTAAATAGGAGTGAATTCAGGCTCTGGCTAGCATCAGAGCAGGAATTGCAGATTACTGTATGGACTGACATGCCCAGTTCTTCCTGGATCTGGACTTGGCTTGCTGGATGATGTCTGGTTTTCAGAATGAAAGCATGATGCTGTAATGTACTTATGCTGTTTTCTCCTCTGATGATTTTCATCTTTCTCGCTTTCTATGGACTAACTGAAAGCAGTAAATCAAAGATACGTCAATATTTTTATTGGCATGTTTGTTCATTGTCATCAGTTACATGCATAGAAGAGCAGAGAAGGCAAAAAGCTAACATCTCATAATCGTTCATCAAGTAAAATATGTTTCTTTTCATTTACTTGTCTCAGGGAAGACACAGAATGTTACCAAAAAATCAATGTGTTATTAAAAAGATAAAAATCAGTGTGATTTTTTATGAGAGATTCATATGTGAAATGGGATTAGTCTTACCTGATTTTAAAACCTTGTAGTTTATTAGGGCACCCACAAGCAAAAAAAATGCAGGTCAGCACAAAATGCATTTGCTGAACCACTTCATAACTGTTTGAAATGCTAAAACCAAAAGCCTTACCATAATTAAGAAATTGTTGAGATTTAATTAATGAATGTTTCTGAAGGAACTTGAATGAAGCAGTTATGAGCACCTTTGGAAAACTGATGACAGTTCTGGAAGTGACCTGGGGGAATCAGCAGCTGCTGCAGGAGAGGTTAGCAAGGTCATGTCTGTGTAGCGCTTACTGTCAGTTGTTCAGCTGTGGTAGTCTCTGTGCTATAGGAGATTAAAAGAAAGCAGAAAGATTGACATTAGTCAAGTCCGTTGACCTGACTAGCACAGTGGAGACATTTTGCATCAGAGCAAGGATGAGGACTAAGGATTTTGCTGGGGTTTTTTTGGAGTATGTGGTAACTGTGGTGGTTGGCAAAGTGAGTGTCTATGCTAGTTGAATGTGCAGCTTGAATTGCAGATGTTATTTTGGTTTTGTGGCTTTCCAGATCGGGCCCAGTTTCAGGATAAGGAGTGGGGCTTTCTCTGTTGTCACTGCAACTTGCTGTTCAAGGACAGGCTGTTAAGTCCTCAGGCAAGCAGTTCCTGTTCTTGAAGTCAAGGCTAATGCTTTTAGGGCTTAAGCAAGTAGATCTGAAGCTTTATTCCTGTTTCTGTGTGTTAAACCTGTGGTACAAGGGAGACAGGCAGTGATCAAGCATGTTGAGACAAACAGATAAAATTCCAGAGAAGTAATGTATTTATTAAAACTCTTTTCAGGTTTGGCATCAGCATTATTGTCCACACTGTGTCAGGCAGCTATGAGGTGAAGATCATTGGTTTGAATTTATATATACTATATATATGCCAAACAGGGTTATAAGTGAGGGCACTGAATTAAAGACATCTGATGATGTATGTTCCTGGCAGCTCATGTGCTAATCTCACAGGCACAGTTACACCCAAATGACTCTTCAAGAATATCAACTACCAGTAATTCCACTACCAGTATTTCTACAACCTCATTTTACTGACAGCATGCCACCAAGACAGGCTGCTCTTCTCCTTCCCTGCGGTTAGGGACCTGGCACAAAGGTATGGCGTAGCAGGTATTCCCAAAATACTGGTGGTCAGCTGTTCTGGTGGTGTTTGGGTTGCCCGCATGTGGAATTGCAGCATTCATCTGGTAAGGGTCTGCCATCGGGCATTGCCATACCAGCAAGAACAGGCCTGGTGTCCTTCAATCCTTTACTTGGAAGGATGCTGGATTTGGGTTGGTGATGTCTGCAGGACAGGACTGTTCTTATACCATTCATCAGCAGCGTAACTCTATCATTGAACCATTTCCTTTCAGCTTCCTGGTAGTTTTTCTATGTCTGTATCCATCTACTGTGTCCTGTCTTACATTTTGATGATGAGGATTTTGGAGTAATGATGGAGTGTATTTTTATTTACCCTGCATTCTGATTTTCTTTAAAACTGGCTGCTGGCGATTCACTTGCTTTTCATTATATCAGTACAACTGAAAAAATTAAAGACACTTTTTATGGACAAAAATAAAATGTGCCTTAAGCTCTGACATTAAGGGCTCCCCAAACAGATTTTATGAGCTGTGAAAGCTGTATCTTGGTTAGCTGAAATCAAATGGAGTAAACTTGATAAAATATGTGGTATGGGAGCAATTCTTAAGCCATGAAAAAATGATTTAATATTTTTTAGACTCATTTAATTGCTATCAGAGATGACCACTGTCATGAGTTATTTGGCCAAACTGCCTGCTCTTTCCCATTGTAGTCTACTTTTATTCTGGCAATCTGAAAGCCATAAAATTAATTCCGGTCACTCACATGTGAAATTCAGCATTGCAAAGCAGTCAGCTTTAAGGCTGCATACTCTCTAAATCCTAGACATGGTCTTTACATAGGATGCAAAGTGCATGGCTCTGAATTTTTGATCTGCACAGTAATAAGATTGTATTTTCTGATGTGGTTTTGTGTGCACAGGTCATTTCTCCCATTTTGCTTATAATTTAAAATATTTGCTCTGCTCTTCAAAATATATTCAGTTGTTATAAACTAGGAAGTAACGCCTGGGAAAGAAAGTGGAGAAATCTAAATCAACAGACAGGAACTTTATTTTAATCTGTTGAAATGGTAGGGCGACACAGTTAAATATATGCTTGAGGATTTTGAAGCAGTGGAAACAAACAAACAAAAAATCAAAATGGGGACATTTCTCTTAAAATGAATCAGTGTTTGAAACAGTCTGGGCTTTAGGAGCTGATATAGTTCTCTATAATCTTGTTTGTTATTTATTGATAATATTGTTTCATGCCTGTAAAATATGGGGACAGGTTGCCCATTGCTGTGAGTTGTCATAGTTCCACTGAAGTGAATGGAACCAGCTTAGGATCTGGCAAATGTATGCTTTCAATTAGCTGTAAAGCCTCACCATACTTTTAAGATAACACTGAACAAAGTGTTTCTATTACCTCCTATTCAAGTATATTGCCAAGATTTTTTTTCTTCATTCAAACCTGCACATGTACATCTAGGTGAGGTTAATGATCCTTAATAACATAGTGGTTCCCCTTATTTTCTTTTCTCTGAGATTAGCTCCGCTTTCCATATGCAAATAAAGGTAATTTCTGCACTTCCAACACTGTCTTAATTGGTCTCTTTAAATGACTGACTATTTTTCTTTCCTTCTTTATCTTCTTACACCCTTTGGTGTCTACCAGTTTCCACCATTTATTCCCCTCGTGCATTAATCTGTGTGTTTAAGCATCACATGATGGATCAGCTTTTTTTTCAGTTGTTCTCCATAATGTTTCTCTAGGTTCCACTTTTTCCTTCCCCTGAGACCATGTCTGCATTCTGATCATTTACTGCTTTATGGGTAGTGTCAACAGGACAGAAGAAACTTCGTTTTTCTCTGAGAGATTTGCAGTCTAGACAGTGTACAAACAGACTAAAGGATGTAGGCTACAGAAACCATGACTGACAGAAGAAGCCCAGCCAGTAGCTGTCCATACCATGACTTTTGTTGGCTTTTAAAAATGTTTCTTGGGGAAATACTTTTGTTCTGTCTTTCCTTATACCCAAGTTTACCCTCCTTAATAACATGCATCTTCAACTTAGTGTACGGAAAACACATTTAGTGAAAGGATGAGAAAGGCCCTGTGAGCGTAACCCTTCTTTATTCCTCCTCTTTCTTTTCTCCTAGATCCCAATCTCATGTTCAGCCTAACTCTCAGAACAGAGGTGTTACAGCTTGGTACTCTCTTGCCTCTTGCATCTCCAAGGCATATAAATCCTTTCAGTTCTATCACCTCCATGATATTGCTGACATACAACACTCTTGATCAATCCACTGTGAAAATTCCTGCTGCTGCCTTCATTTCCTCCTGTTTGGACTGCTGTAATTCACAGCTCTCGAGCACTTAACTGCTGTAATACTTCGTAGGATTGGTACTGGCGCAGTATGCTGCCATAACCCGTTGTGTTTTGGACCGTGACTACTGTGTGCTTTAATTTCTAAAATTTGTGGTAACTTGTTCCTTTCACCTGTATCTGAAAACTTGCATTTGTTAGCATGTTTTCACTGGGTTCCTCCTTCTAAATCAGCTTGCATCAATAACAGTTAATTGCTCCCCTGACCTCAGGTGTGTATTGCCATTCAACCTCAGCTCTGTCTGCTACAGTAAATTTTTTATTCACTTTTAATTCCAGATTCTTCCCTCTTCAGATCAAATGTTCCATGGTGAGTGATTAATAAGAGGACTATTAAGTGGGTGGAAATTGAATGAATGTGAAGGACTTGAACAGGGGGAAAGATCGTATTTTTATAAATGCAAAAATTGATGCCACTTAGTTCTGCTGCCTGAGAGATGATTAAAGTAACTGAAGTTGATCACAATTAGACCTTCAAATTTGTATTGCTTTGAACTGAAGCACTTTTATTTAAATTGATCATTCATTATTCCTTTGCATGTACTGTTCAAAGTCTGAGGCTGCATAATTTACAAGAAAGAAAACAAGTCACTGAACATAATGGACTAAACTTATAATAATATCCTCGAATTTCACACCCGTAATTAATCACCCATGCTCAATTGCAGACATAAATGTTAGCATTTACACATGTAACTGCATGCAAGCACAGGGAGACAGAACCTTTCAGTATTGTCACCTGCATTAGATTTCAGGCACAAGAAATAAATTTAAATACTTTTCTTATAAGGGCCAAGTGAATTACTGTTCCATAGCATCAGGGTGGCAGAGTACTGAGAGCACACTAGGCTTATGTTTTATTATTTTTTATGATAGAAATAACAAAGTACAAGGCTGGTGAAATACGCGTGTTGTAGACTTGGTTTATATACAGCTGTAAAGCATTTTTAGGGCTGGATCTTTGTTCCGCTGAAGTTGAGTGTGAGTTTTGCCTTTAACTTACCCAGAACGGGTGGTTGGACTGGGGTCAGGAGTGGCTGCGCATTACATCCCGTGCTGCAGCCGTGGGATGCAAACTCCAAGGGCGTGAAAGAAGCGTGAAGGGCTCTGCGACCACAGGGCTCCTGTGGAGGAGCTTTCTATTTGCAGCATCAGGAACTCTGGTATAATGGCCTTCAGTGCTCTGAGAAACCGTTTGGGGAAAAAAGGGATGCACTGGAATATGTGGCACAATCACTGTCACAGCAATAATTCTTCTGAAATACAGCAAATCTCAAGCATCCCATGCAGAAGTGGAGAAGTCCACAGGGTGCTTAAACACAAATGAATGAACAAACAAACAAACAAAAAAAAAAAAAAAAGAAAAAAAACCCAGCTAATTGAAATAACACATGTATCTTTTGGGCTGTCTGTCATTTTAAAATTCTGATGGAACTAACTGGTCTAGAGTAAGTTTTAGCTTTATAATTTGCCTTGGCACTTTTTACATGGTTTCCCTTTCCCCACTTCTGTGCTTTTCAGCCTTCCCAAGCCATGTTTTCATTCATTTGGTTTTAATTCAGTCCCAGTTCAGTATCTTAATGCCAAAACAATTCCTCTGTGGGCAAAGTAGTGAGCATGTGATGAAGGCACTGACTGGTCTTTAAGGCCATGTTTGTATTAGTAGGAGAAGCAGCCAAGGGCTGTTCTGGGGCCCTAAGGCCAAATGACTTGGCACAGCTTGTGTCCATGCAGCTAAATTCATTTACATCCCCAAAACAGGATGACCTCATCCAAACTTATTGCTAGGAATAGTCCCTGGCCTGTCCTGCTTGGTCTTTTTTGAAACTGTGCCTAAAACTGTGCCAGACATTTATCTGTATGGGCAGTCATGTGCAGACCCCAGCCTTTGCCCTCTCTGTGGTTGATGGCTGTGGGTCTCACCTTACCAGCCTGGGTCAGGTGCAGGTGATGACTGGCACAGGTCTCCTTCTGTGAACTCCTGCCAGTTTTAACTCTCAGGCTTCACGATAATAAGGTTTCTGAAGCTCCATTAAGGTCTTCAGGCATTGTAGTTGCATAGGTAGGCTGATGGAAAAAAAACAGGATTGATCTTTGAAGAATAAGTAGAAAATGAAACCAGCTGAGGAGGAGAATCCTGTAAGCATCTCCAATATTGACAAATTAGAGAACTAAAAATACTGGCTCTTTTAATGTGTACTTACTTTTGTAAATTATTTTCTTCTAAGATCTGTGTAAATTTAAGTGAAAACTTTCACAATGGAACATGCCAGAGAAGAGCCAAACCAGCACAAAATATTTTGTTATCAGAGAGCTGTAAAATTGAAGGTGCAACGTAGAAAACTATTCTGTTTATTAAATAGTTATTTAACCAATCCATCTCTTGTCCAAAGAGCAAGAGTTTCACACTCGAGCATCCTGTTGACTTTACTTTCGGTGGCTGGTGAAGCAGCACAGTTGTGTCGCAGTGCTAATGCAGCTGGGCAGTGTTTATTCCTTGGCCCCACTGGGGATGGAGGGAGCGGTGGGAGGTCGCTGGTGCAGCCCCAGCTGCTCAGGTTGTGTCCAGTTGGGTCTCCAAACTTGAGGATGGAGACCCCAGCCCCTGTGGGCAGGGAGCTTCTTCTAGTGCCGAAAATATTGCCTTAGGTCCAGCGTGTACCTCTCCAGCTTCAGCTTGCAACCACTGTTTCCCCATCTCCTGCCCTACACCTGAGGACAGAGCCTGGCGCTGGCTTTCCAGTAACCTCCTCTTGGGCACTGGGGGGGGCTCCTATTAAATCCCCCCGAAACCTTCTCTTCTCCAGGCTAAACAAGGCAGTTCCCTCAGCCTCTCCTCACTCAGGGCATATGTATATGGTATTGGCAAAACCTATTGCTACAGTAAAGGTTTATTAAAATATTTTAAGGGGTATGTTGATTTCTGTCTCCCCCCACGTGTGTAAAAAGAAAAATTTTAGTGTTAGAAAAAAAACCTTTCAGGTATGTTCTGTATTAAAATTTAAAATCACATGATGGTTTTAAATTATTGGGGTTTTATGCTTTCTAGACTAGTCAGTGCCTTAATCACACGTTCAGCTAAAGAGTATTGACTCCCTACAGTTTGTGTAATGCTTTGTGAGTCCTTTAAAACACAGCTGAGGGAAGGTGATGCAGCATGTTGAGAGTTACCCCAGGTTTTCACAGGCTTTTGAAAGCATCTTGTGTACATCCAGCATACTGGTCTAGTCTGATCCATTGGTAACACAAGAAGACTGAGCATAGCTGGAAAGAAGGGCAGGAGCTCATGTGTTTCTCTTTGGAAATAGCCATTTTATGCCTGGGATCAGGCCCCACCCTCCACCCCCATGGCTACCATTGCCCTGCTACAGCCCCTAACCATCACCCATTTAGGTTTTCTCCTGCCACCCATTTTCCTTGTCAGCAGGACTTAGTTTGTATACTGCATTTTCCCATTTGATGCCCTGTGGTTGCGGAGGAATCTCCCTCTGAAGGAAGTCTTCCTTTAAAGTATTTATTTACAACATTTGTTTGGGATTTACAACAGAATTCACGCTGCTTTTTAAATGTACTTAAGATAGCTGAAAAGAAAAGATGTTAGGCTCGTTTGTCATTCAGCAGTTACAGCTACATGCAAGACTACACTGACAAGGTAATTAAGTCTCTCACAGGGACTTACTGCAGCCTGTGCATCTCTTGCTTTGTGCTGTGCATGCACGTGATGGTCACGTTCAGTTGTGTTGATAGAGCTCTGGCTCCTTGGAGAGAGGACTGGAGATTAAAACCCCCTCCAGTCCTTAACTTGTATGGCTCACCTTGCCACCAAACGCTCCTTCAGATGAAATACTAAAATTAATCTCTGGGGAGTCTTTCAGAAAATACATTAGGTAAGAATGTCCTGCAGCACTTTTCTCATCTACATGTGACGTGGTTTTTTTAAGACCTACCTCCACCGGTAAAAATAACATGAAGGGAAAGTAGCTTAAGGTATAGCCTACTAATGTGGCTTAATGAGTATGGCTTTTCCAGTCACGGGAAGTCCACTTGATTGAAATAATTATTGACAGATAAACAAGCAATGTTACAGACAGGTCTAATCAATCTTGTATGCTTGTTGCAATAATTACACGGTCAGTAGCTGAGTCATTATTTTACAAACCGCAGCCAGCCAGCTTAGGTAGCAGACTGAGTTTGTATTTATTGTGTGTATGCACATTTGCTTTTACAACACAAACAGGTAACTTTAAAGCAAACTATCTGTGATTTTTGAATGAATAATAGTTTCGCTGGCTTCATTTTTGATCTCTGCTGTTTCCCTGCAGGTCAAGGCAACAGATGCAGATGCTGACAAGTTTGGTGAAATTGAGTATTTTCTTTATGATGGATTTCATTATTATGAAAAATCCAAAGCCTTCCAGATCAATCCACGTACGGGTCAGATCTGTGTGTCTCAAGACATTGACAGAGAAGGAGATCCAAGCACTTATGATCTCTTAGTAAAAGCTACAGATGGGGTAAGTTTTGCCTTTTCATACTACCAGATTTGTGAATGCATTTGCAAATTTGGATGTGCTGTATGCTTTTAAATGAGAATGTAGTGAGTATGTAAAAACTGCATGAATTTGAATAAAATTTCTTACCCCTACAGCGGGCAGAAAGTGATACTTCATGAACCATAAGTTTTGACCCAAATTGATAAAATTGGCTGTGAAATCCCCAATTACTCTTAAACAAGTTGTTGAAAACTGCTTCTAGGATGTGTTAGTCCCTGCTGATTTTCCTCCTCCTCTTGGAACTGGTGGACTCCAGGTTACCTCTGCTCCCCGCTTTCAAGATGACTGCAGCAGTAATAAACCAGTAACTTGTGCTACTTGGCTACTGTGGGTGCCAGTGATTTTCCTGGATAAATTCCTTGTCCTTTCTAGCTAGCTGATGCCATTGCTGCTGCTGTGGCTGGGTACAGCCTCCCTGCAGCGGCATGTCTGTAAGTTTTCCCACTTTACAAGATCTGGTGCTTGGAAGTGGGTATTCATGGTACACCGTGGGCAGGGTGGTTGTATGTGCCTGAAACAGTCCATTTCAGATCTCTGTTTGGCCAGGAGGGCGAGGAGACATTCATTGTGGTGGGAACACATTGAGATGTCTGGGTGTGGACACTTGGTCTACCTGGTGCCACGTAACAGAAAATTTTGATAGCATGACTGGAAAAAGACTAGAAGAAAATAATTCCTGCATTCATTTTGTGATGAAAGTATCCAAAGGCAATTTGCAATGGGAGTCCAAGAAGGAGATCAGCTGGTACTTTTCTTAACTTTCTTCAGCTTTAGTAGTGAACCGTGCAGAGGCTGAAGAAAGAAGTTACTGCTTGGCTTCAAATGTTAAAATTAACATAAGAATACTTTTAAAAGTGTTATTTGGGTCACATTTTGCAGCACAATTTGAGCTGAAGAACATTGAAATGCAATTATTTCAGGCTATAGTGTCTTTATTTCTATATATGTCTTTATTTCACACTTTGAATATTAACCTTGCATTTAAGATATTGTCCTAAGTGTATCTAATATCAATTTTAAAAAAATACAGTTGTGCTAGAAATACTGTATTTTTCATTAAAATGTCTGTGCTTTTTGTTACAGTACCCTGAAGAAACTTGGTGAACTATGATTTCCATATTCATGAGTAGATGAACTTAAATAGCTGCAGCTGATGCTTGGTATTAATTGTTGCATTTTGAGAATGTAGTAGTCGAGGGTGTATTTGCATGCTATTGAATTTGGATATATGTGTAATAGTTAAGCAATTCATCTGCTTTTTTTCTTTAGGTATCACTATTCAGTGTTTATTTCAGAGGCTACAGAAGCATTCTCTTGTATTAATAGTGCCTTCAGAAGTGTGCCTTTTCTTCCCCATAGATTTCTTTTGAGAAGAAACAATTATATAGGAATGTATTTTTATGTTCGTTTCCTGACTCTATCTTATTTGAATGTCTAATAATTTAAAAATGTAAGTCTTTTTCTTTTAGTTAGGATAGTGTCTGTAATCTTTCCAGCAGAAGTAAGTCTACATGCCCATTTTGTAATTTCTCTGATTTGTGATTTCTGTCTCCAAAATTCCTTTCTAGGCAAAATTTTGTAGCATACACCTGAGTACAGTTTTCCAAGCCTTGAAGAATAAAGCAGTCAGTATTACAATGTATAACAGCAGAAAATTATGTGTTCTGCTGTAGTTTATCACTTCATTATCTGGATATCCAGAATATCAAGATTAGTCTTATTAATACAGGCTAAGTGAGAGCTGGACAATAGCAGTGAAATTCTGACAAGTTTTTCCAATATCCAGTCTAGTCCAGAAGATATTGTTTTGAAAATGTGAAAGAAAATAGGTTTACATGAAAAAAGATTGATGCATTTTTTGGTTAAATTATTGCTCTAATGATAAATCTTATGTCAAAAGTTAAAAGGAAAACAGCCAATGCATTGAAACTATAGATTATTCCATTTTTAAATTGGTCTGTCTTTTTTTTTTTTTTTTTTCTGCATTTAAGGACCTTGTGTTTACAGAAGTTCAATAATGGGGAGGGGGGATTCGATTTTTGATTGCCTCGTCTGTGACAGGCGGGACTTGATCTTCTTACTGGAACTTAGCACTTTGTAGATCCCATTGATTTCTCTTCTAAAAACTAGCTCATCTGACACCTAAATACTAAAGCACCTAAATTCAATATTAGCTTTTCAAAATTCTCAGTGTACCTGTTGGGCCACTCTCCACCTTTATGGCAGAACTGTAGTAGGATATTTTATCTGCTGGCATTCTGCTGCTGATTTTGATGGATTAAAGATGTTAAGTGTGGGGTTCAAAGTGGAGGCTGTGATTAGGGGAGAAATGTGTGCAGAAAAGACAGAGGAAGAGTGCAGGGTCACTGTTGACAAAGGGGAGGGAGAGAGATAAAAAGGAAAGAAAATAACAAAGCTAATTAGAAGTGAGGAGGAAAAGAAAGCATTTTCCAGGTGGTGCTCAGTTTATTTTACAGCAAAATTCATGGTTTCCTCCACCTGTTCGTGCCTACTCCATTACACGGTTTTGAAGCGTGTTGGTAATGTCTTTTATGCACTGTGTAGAACGTGTAATGAGAGAACTGAAATTGCACATGAGAGGCAAGTGGAAAACAGACTCTGTTCAACTGGTGTTAAATAAACATCCTGTGAGAGCTTGTGGGAGCACTGTCACTTATTAAGTAGGGACAAGACTGATCATAATGTTGGTATTAGCCTTTTTGGCTGGCAGCACTGATTTTGGTCCCAAAGTCACTTACTTCACATACATATTTGCTGGTACTCCTTGAAATGCGTTTATACAAAAAGAAATCATGTAGCTAGGTTTACAGAAAGGTGTTTGCACTGAATCCCACAGCGTCTGTGTCTAGCCCTCTCCTGGGGTCTCTGTCTGGACTGTGGCAGACTGAGAGCTGCTCCAGTAGTGAGGGTGACCCTCCTGTGATTCACATGCCAGCTCTGCCTGGGACACCCCCTGTTCAAACCGCACCCTTAGTCACAACAGCTGTATTTCTCCACTGGTGACAGATCAGGGACAGTTTCATAGGCATTTGGGGCATCTTTGAATTTACAGTGAGCTGAAACTTTCTTGTAATGCTGTTAAAATGGTAATTTTTTTTTTCTCTTTCTGGAAAAAAAAAAAGAAGAAAATCAGATGAAGGTATGTTGCTCGGTGAACCTTCACAAACACTTGAGAGAGATTTAGATGAGGCATACTGTGAAATCAAGTCTTGCAAAAAGGAAAATATGGAAAAAGAGGAATTCTAATAAAAGTATTTGCATGTTCTCAAAAGCAGTATATGGGACAAAATTACTACTTTTTCAGTTTTGAACACGTGTAAATTGGGTTTGATATATTTTAATTCTGTTTGGCTTTTTTTTGTTTGCTTTCACAATGTGACTGAAATGGACAGTCCTTTGTGTGTTTTTCCCTATTTGCTTGGGGGTCTCCAAACTACTACATATGAAAATTTATGCTTCCTTTATGCTTGTTTTGTGTACTGCCTTAAAGAGTCTTAACGTGAATCCATTTTCATACAGGAAATCTTTTTTTTTTCTTTAACAGCACGCATTTTTGTTGCTGTACAGTGGCAAATGTTATTGCTATGTATCATGCATAATTCAATCTTTTTGTTCATTCGTTTGCATTTTTTATGATGCCCATCACCTCTCTTTCGCGTTCAACTAAATAAACAGTGATGCCTGCAGCTGTTAAAGAAAACCTGTCACAATCTGGAGAAATTTAATTGGAATAATGCTTATTTATATTCTGTCTCGTGGCATCTGTACTATCTGCTTACAGACAACAGTTGTCTGGCCTTCAAAGCCAAAATCTGAGTTGCACAATCTTGGGGTTGGTGCACAATGAGGGGCGTTTAGGAGTGTCCAATCTTGACTCTGGGAGGAGCCAGCCCACACAGTTTTCTTCCAAAGCTGGGGAAGACCAGATGACCTATGCTTGTGATAGCTACTACCAGGAATAGACCAATTCCAGCAACAAACATCTCTGTACATAATAGTGCGCGTACCAGCGTACCATCTGTCTTCATCAGAGTGGCAAGAAATTTTGAAAACTGCAGAGCACAGGCAGCGTGTTCTACCACTCCTTGTCCTGCACCACTGTAAGGAGTGCCACACCACATCTGTATACCCTGCTGAGAGTCCAGAGGTTTGGGTTTGTGAATTTTTTTTTTTTTGTCTTTTCCCTTTGCAGAGTGGACTACCTTGGTTTTGTTTTCTCCAGGTGAGGTTCTTGAGTGCTGTAATAGGACTGCCCTTAATGGTGATTTGAAGGCTGCCGTTGAATGGTGGTGGGAGGCTTTTTGGTGTGTTTGTTTGAAAATCTGTGCCCCAGTGCCTTTTTGTCATTTTGCCTGTTTTTCCCTAATCTGGCTTGGTTACACTCTGGTTTCGGCGTATCCCAGGATTCACTAGCATGTAGTGCTTCAGGTGCCTTCTAAATGTGTCCATGCTTCACAGCTTTTTTTTTTTTCCTGTTTTCTTTCGGCACATTGTGAGCGAGAAGGGAAACATGGAGCTTTTTGTTTGAGTTTCCATTTTATTCTGGACTACAGTCACAGCATTTAAGATGTTGTCAGGGTTGAAGACACTTCAGGGCACGTGTCTTTCATCCTAACTTGTTGGCCCAAGAAGCCATGCCCATTGTAGAATAGAATAGACTATTTCAGTTGGAAGGGGCCTACAATGATCATCTAGTCCAACTGCCTGACCAATTCGGGGCTGACCAAGTTAAACCATGTTGTTAAGGGCATTATCCAAATGCCGCTTAAACACCGACAGGCTTGGGGCATCGGTCACCTCTCTAGGAAGCCTTTTCCAGTGTTTGAACACCCTCTTGGTAAAGATATTTTGGAAGATGTACTATGTCATGCTTGCTTCTGAGTAGATAAAGTATATCCATGTGGTTAGAAATAAAGCAGTTTGTTCCTTCTCACCTGGGATGATACTTAAAATTTTTTACGTAGCCAGAGCAAGAACTGGGCTATAACTAGTTAATATTGTAAGTTAATAAGTTAATATTGTACTTGACTCGTGTGAAGGGATACACTGCTTCTTCAGGAAAAGAAGGATCTGTCGCCATCATAAAACTTGGTTGGTCTTCTGAGACATTAGGTAGGTAGTAGGTCTCTAACTTGCTTCCCCCATATACTTAGAATTAATCCATTTCAAAAGACTTTGCAGTCTTTACATAACTCCATAGGATAAATACAAATTGGCTGGAGAGTGGTTTTTTTTTTGTTTTTTTTTTTAATGTCTATTTAGCAATAATGAAACTTGGAAGAAGCAGTTTAACACCAGTTCTCAGGAGTTTTTTGAGCTTGGTTTCATGCTGTTCCAAACTTTGCCTCTTTTTAGATGCTTTTTATTCTTGAACTCACTTCCTTCTTGGCCCTCTTCCCTTCAAAATGTTGTTTCTGATTCCTGTCCTAAAGTACCTGAAAGCTGTGGAGCCACAAAGCATCTTCTGACAGTGGGCTTGAACAGAGCACAGAGGGCTCCCCTTTTAGCTCCTGTGCAGGCATTTCCTTCCTGTGGAAATCAAGGTGTTGGGGAAGGGGCTCACCCTGAAGCAGAGTTGGGGTGTTGGCAGTGAGCCCACTAGATCTGCACGTCTCCACTTCTCCGTATCAGCACAGGGTTTCATGGCTGTCTCAGTAGTTTGAGGCTGCTGCTAGCCCAGTACCCTTCACAGTCCTGGTCCCCAGGCACATGTCCTGGCTGCCAGCTGCCTCCACGGCAGCGTGAACCCTGGAAGCATGCCATGCCGTATTTTCTTTGGAAGAAAATCTAAGCACGCTAGGAGGATAGGAGCCAGATCTCCTAGTCTGCGGGTGAAACATAGATGTGTGATGCACAAGATCATCTTGATTTTCCACATACTGAACTTTCATGGGAATGTCACTGCCACCCAACAGACGTAATATTACTACATGGAAGAAAAAAACCAAAACAGAACAAAGCAAAAATCCCTATGGAAATGTGGGGGAGAATGCAGATAGTATTTTTGCCCAAAAGTAAGTCAGACCCTGGGGACATGATAAGCAAACCTTCAAAAATAGTTCTGGGGGAGATCATTATGCTGCAGGGCAAGTCTAAAGGAGTAGTATCCAGTCTGAATCATTGGATAGTTTCATGAAGGTCAGGTTTAAAAATAATTGACATGAACAATTAGGTTGCAGAAATATGCAACCTAGTTATTTTTTTAATATCATAGCTACTGTGACTGCAAAACTAAGTTTGGACTTGCTCAGCATAGATTGTCATCTGTATGCACCAACACCCGATCTGTGTCAGCGGTTTCGGTAAGTGACTAATTGGTACAAGCATGGCGCTCTCAGAGTGACCTTGAAGAGCGCGGGATTCTTTCTCAGTCTGTACCTTAATGTACTGCGTACAGCATGTGCAGGCTATACATACGTGTGCTGCTTTGTGCGTCCGTTGTACACGTCAGTGCCCCAGCATTCACCTTTAGCTGTGCCGCAAGGGGAGCTGCTTTCTTTTAAAAATGTCTGTAGTTGTTACAGCTGTAAAATAACCTTGGAAATGTGAATGTCTCCAAACTGGTGGAGGGAGTCTGCAGGGAGTACAAGGTAGTGCCTCTGAGAAATAAATGGCTATTTGTTTTACTTGGGGCCCTATGGGGTCTACACTTCAGCACCCACAGAATTGTCTTTTTTCCAGATTGTCACAAAATTCAGTGCTTTGCTATGGCAAATCGTGATTTTGCTGTAGCATGGTTTGATAAGCCAACTTGCAGTTGCTCCTTGCCTCTCCGGTGTCACTGCAGAACAAGGCTAAATGTGGTCCTGTGGCTGCCTGTGTGGTATTTCAGTGGGCTCTTGGTGGGCACCTGTAGCAGGAGCTTCAACCGTGTGGAGAGCAGCACAGCAGCTGGGCTGGGGTCTCAAAGAGGTACGGTGCCGAAGCTGCGACCAAGGCCTGGCTCTTTTCCCAGCTCTTTGTGCAGGGAAAAGAAACAAGAGCAGAGAACTTGAGCCAAACCCCTAGAAAGCGTGGTGGGACCTCTTCCCCTGCAAAATCACAAAGGCACTGGAAATAATTTTATGTAATCAGTTATTAATTTTACATCAACAAATCATTACAGCTATGTGCCTCAGTCAAATTTGGTATTGTTCTGTCTCTGTGTACGCAAAGTGAAGGTGTGGGTATGTCGACAAGCACACCTGCGTATATACAGAGAGATATACACACACACTTATATATACACATATATATACATATATGTATACACACACACACACTGCATGAGCAGAACTGCTTAACCGTGCCAGGGTGGTAAACTGAGGATAGATCTTGCAGACAGCGGCCTGACAGGTTGGCTTTTGGCTGTCCTGCCCTGGTCTACTCTCAGTCTGTGTTCCTAAATCAATAGTTGAAAAAGCCTCATATTCGCTGTTACGATGGTCACGCTTTTAAACCTGAAAGACTCGTAGATAGAAAGAAGTTATTCCTGCTTTACTGGAGCACCATAGTCACCTGAGGGGCATGTGTTTCTGGGGCAGAAAGCCCTGACTTCTATCTGTAAAGGAATAAGTGGTGTGTGAGTGATTACAGTAAAAAACAAGTGAGGTTAGACTAGCAAGGATTTGACATGTGTAGTGCTCATTAGTATTAAGAAAAATAACTTTATATTCAGGCCTCACCATTGTAAGAGGTTGAACTTCTTTGTGTATTCAGTCAGCCCACTGGAGTTGTTCTGAGCATGTAGCTTGCCTAAATGCAATGTTTTGGGGTATCACAGATACTGTAAGTTGTTTTTAAGAGACATTTTCATGTCTTATTCAATATTGTTGCAGCATGTTCCATTTCCTAATGATGGGCTGAAACCAGATGTGCATCGTTGTATTGTGTATGCTTTTAAAATTGACCTTGTTTTTTGTTTTTATCTTTCTGATTTATCCAACAGGGTGGGCTGAGTGCCCAAGCTTTTGTTCGCATCGAGATAGAAGATATCAACGATAATCAACCTGTTTTTGAACAAGCTGTCTATGTGACGAGCATCAGTAGTCACACACAGCCAGGAACAGAGATTATCAATGTTGTTGCCACAGACAGAGATTCAGGAATATATGGTGTTGTCACATACGAACTGGTCCCGGGAGAATTTTCTTCTTTTTTCGCCGTGGATACATCCACAGGTACTGCATGGTCTATGATTCAGAAAGGCTATAATTATACAACATGTATCTTTTCCTTGACGATGCTTTTTTGATTTGGAGTCATGTCATACAGTTGAAACTTAAATTCTGCTGGAAAATAATTCTAGAGGAAGAGGGAGGATTTAGGTTTAACATGAAGCCTTTGCATTCACTGGAATAAATGAGAATGGGAAACATAGCACTTGCCAGTACAATACAGGACAAGCAGTATGCCACTTATCCACTATTTTCAGCCATAAATCTCTTCATCGTTGTAAGAAATAATCAAAACATTATTTTTTACAATAATATTTGAATTCCTGAAGTGTTTAGGTCTTACTCTTGAGGAGCAATAATAGACTCTTCAAGATGCTTGTCCTTTCATTTCATCTCTGTTTCTGTCCTAATCTTCTTTTCCCACACAGTGCTAGAATAAGTCCCCATTCTGCTCAGAGTCTTAAAATATCCAGCTGCCTCCCCGTTTGACTCAATGATTAGGTTTGTAAATGTCTTTTTCTGCCTTTTACTTCCTGATGTGACTCTTCGTCCTTCTGGTTTCTGGAGAGAGGTTCAATGAAGGAGTGGCAATGAGAACAAGAAAACAATTACGGCAAAAGCAAATCTGGGTGAATTTTTTCGAAGACAGGTTGAATCTCACAGATTTTCCCATGGCCACAAAGCAGCGCCTGTAGTCTGCTTTCTAACCTTAAAATAGTTATCAACATCAGCTGGAAAGAACATGAGCAATATGTCCACGGTGTCTTTCAGGGAGTGGTTAACTAAACTGCAGCTACCATTTTACTTGAGAGCCAGCCGTTGCATATGAATGTATCCTGATCAACGGTTTTACTTCATGATGGTCATGGCAGAGGGGATTATTTTATGTTTTAAGAATTTTTTGGGCTGTTGTACGTGTGTATGTATTAGCTGTTTCACATACAAAATGTTGCAAGGCTCTATTCTTTCAAAATGGTGCCTGTTTTCACTTTTTTACACAGTCCCCAAAATATTCCGATGAACAGAAGAAACTAATCTTCTTAGGAAGTCAGTCTGCTTGTCTTGGCTATTTCAGGATTTATTTAACTGTGGACTTTTAACTGCCTGTCAAATCAGATTCTCTGGGGCATAACTGATGGCAAAAATATATAGGTCAATCAATAATTAGGGAGCTGGATCTCCACAGGCATTTAACTGGTCATTTTAAAACTGTCCCAGCAGGCTTGTCAGAGAGAGCCCCTGTGGATCATGCTAGCAGCACTGGCTTTGCAGCAGTCCTCTCTTTTGAAAGGCTTCTTCCTCAGATTGTGACCTTTTGGCCTTTTTTTCCAGTTTTGGCACTTAGTATAGGAAAAACGTCATGCTTAATCATGAAGACCATATAAGTCTATAAGTTACTATTATCTTGTGGATCTATCATGGTATTTTATCAAAGGCAGACCAAATTCAGGGTGAAGTTGCTTGCGGTCATTATTGCTGACATTTCATGATGAGAAGAGCCTTTAGGTCAGAGACACTATTCCCGACATTATAGTGCTTGGAATCTGATTGCACTTAATCAGATCTCCTGGGTAATTCACCAGGTCAGGCTGTGTCTAATTTTAACTTATTAATATTAATGGTGTGGTGTTTTTTTTTTTTTTTCTGAAGAATACACTTTTTCCTTTTATATTCTTCCACCTCTGCCTACAATAGTGCTCATGCTTAGTCACTGGCAAGCAGGATGATTTTTAAACTCTTGGCAAAAATCAACAATATAAGCAAAATAAACATTAAAATTGCCAATTTGTGACACAGAAGTTTTGCAGTCTCTGCGGGTTAAATAGCTGCAAAAGCTGTTCTGTATTCAGAGGGAGATGAAACAAGTTGCTCATTGTTAGGACAGAGATTTTGAGCTCTTCCTCCCTACTTCTTGTTAGGACACTGACATTTTCCAGTTTTTGTCGTGCTAAAGCTATCTTCGTATGCTCTGATATATGGCCTAATTTAGATGTGTCTCTCTGAAGGTTATGTGAGGGACTTTAGTTATGTGGGCTGCATTTTGTGAACAGAGGGCAATGAACAAGTATGACAAGAAATAGGAATTCTTCAGGAGGCGGATCCCCAAGCCCATAATCCAATCAAGATCATATTACAGTTTTGGTCTTTGGTTTTCTGATCTTGTGGACGTGCAGTCTGTAACTGATGTGTTCAGCAGTTTTTCCAGTTTGCAGTATGGCATATTCTGTTTTATCTGCTCTTTTCATTATTAGAGGACCTAAAAGGAGGCACAGCGATGGTGTTGGAGTCTTCCATGAATTTGCCTTCCTGATAAGTTTTATTTTTTAAATGATTAATTTTTCTTACGGATAGAGCATTTAGAAATGAGGAATGAAAATTAGTGCATTAGTCTTTTTGACTTATGTTCATTATAGCCCTTAGCATTATACGTAGAAGTGGACAGAGATATTTTCAGGATTATGAGATTTAAATTAATTAGTAGCTGACAGCATGTCACATTACACTATGATACATTAAAATCATATGCAAGATGATGCTGTTCTCCATGGCATATGTGATTTCTATTTTATGGCATCTAGATCGTGGATTCGAAAATTTATCTCGCTGTAGTTTTTTTTGGGGGGGAGGTTTGGAGTGCTGCACGTAGAATACTCACTAAAGATTCACTTTTTTCCCCCATTCCCTTCTTAATTTTTAAAAGAGAAATGGATAAAATAATAAAATAAAAACTGTGACCTGAATTCTTCACTGCTATGGCTTGCTTCTGGCTGTTGCTTTGTTAAAGCAATTGTATGGATGTATCAAGAAAGCTTTTAGCTTTGCATAGTGAGCTGTGTTCACAGTACAGCATATCATATCAGCTGGTCAACCACTGACTGTATAGAATATCTCAATGGTGCTTTTGATACATAGATATTATGACTTCAAGCTGCACCCAAGCTCCTTGAAGGGGCTCCATCTTTTGTTTCAAGCACTGTGACATGTGGATGTGGTATATAGATAAATTCAGTGGGAGTGGGAAGGAGGAGCCTTTCATTGAGCAGATAGATATTCCATTAAAAAGATTTTTGAATTCTGAACAAGTATTTATTAGTGGTATTTGTTTGCTATTTTAGCTTTTAGATACTGCATTTATTGTTCGTGATATGCTCTTATACTTGTAAATAACATTTATTGCATTTTCCTTTGAGAAAAAATTGAAATGAAGTATTCTTCATTTGATTGATGATAGACTGTCCACAAGAAAAACCACTTTAAGAACTGTGTAACTAGAAAAATGTATGGATAGGGAACTGCAAACCAGTTCCTCTGCTAGTTCGTGACTCTTGCTATCGTTTGTTTCTAGTGTTGGTGTAAACAACATCTTGGCTTCATTATGTTTCCTTTTGTAGATATCTGATCCATGCATGATCTATGAACAGCACTCGTGAATTGATTAGAACAGAGCAAGTTGAAGAGCTCTTCTGGCTAAGAAACTGTTTGAGCTATGTTTGTTTATTTTCCCATCGTTACCTAACAAGCTGTATCTGAAAGACAGTATATTTATAGTTATGGCTGAGCAGGTAATTAAAAATGTAAGTCACAGGATACAATCACAAGCGTGGCAGAAAACCTATGCAGTAATTAACTGTAAGACTTTGGGATTAACAATTGAATTTATAAACTTTCATTATGTTACAAGCATTAATATTTTCCTTCACCCAAGGGCGTATAATTCATTTTTCCATTGATCTTAGTGATACCCTTCCTTGAGAGCTGGATAAAAAGATGATTATCATCTTACTGTAGCCTTGGTTCGAGGAAGCTGTTTCAAATCAACAAAATTAATAATAGTCTTTGAAAATTGTTTTGGACCAGTGTGACTTCATGTGTCAGCCTTCAGGTAAATGGTCTGTTCATATTAGGATGAGTCCCCTAGCTAGTCACTGCATGCAGAGAAAGCTCTCATGAAGGCTAAATAAAAGGCAGCAGCCATTGATTTATGCTTATTTGAAGGTATTAGTGATTTAAACCTAGTATGAAAAGGATATAGAGAAAGTAGCATTAACATGGTGTACATTACAGCAGTATAAGCATTTAACTTAGTTTCTCTGTTTCTTTCTTTAGACAATATAAGATATTTAGGCTTGTTTCTGTGAATCCTACCTAAATTAGATGCCTAAAACAGAGGCTGTGACTATCCTCCTTTGTATTTTACTGAGAATGTGTCTCTGAGGAATTTGGAGATCTTTCCATTGACTTGAAGATAACTTGGATCAACCTTTTGTCATAATACCATCTGTTACTTATTTACATCAAAAAATACATATTGAGTACAACAGACAAGCCTTGTTACAAGAGCTGGTCAGTAGTTTAGCGTTAATTTTTTTTTTCAGCATGAAGTACAGCTTTTGCAAAATGAGCATTCTTTTGAGGACATTTTGGCTTGATAGAAATTCATTAGTTTCTTTTAAGATGCATTCTGATTTCATTTTATCTGAAGAGCATAGGGCATCATGCAACTAAAATGTCCTGGAAGAGATGTAGAAAAGTCTAGGAGCTTAGTCCATTGGAGCAGAATAAAAGGAGGAATACATCTGAGACATGCAAATTTAAGGATATAAGAATTATTAACTTAATCAGCCAAAAGGCAGATTTAGGTCCTGCATCTTGTCTCTTTAACAGTGCCTGGTAATGGATGCAAAAGGAGGGGTTAAGAGTAGAGCTTGTGCAGAATGGTCCCTCCACTGATGTATTTTTCTTGTTTTGGCAGTGTGCAATTTAGTGGTGTACTACTTACATTACTGTACTATATAGCACCATATGTAAATGCAATTTAATGTCAAACTGACTTAAAATAAACTTTTTGATTTGGTTCAGAGCACCAGAATAGATTCATTCCAGTTAAGGATGTTGACAAGTTTTGTTTTATTGAAGAAAATGAAAATGTTGTTGTTGAACAGTCCCATCTTAGGAGAATTTCATTGCATGAAAAAGTTTTGCTTTATTTTTATTACAATACAGGTTGAAAACAAAAGTTGAAATACCAGAATTTCTTTTTTTTGGGGGGGGGGGGGGGGGGGGAAATCCAAACTTTGCTTAACTCCATGTATTATACGATGTTTAATGTATAGCAGATTGTAATATGCATCAAAGTAAAATGAGGATGCATCCTTTCTAAAGAAAAGAAGGCCATTTTTATGATGATTAATGATGTTTTCATATAGTATTGTAGGAAAAAATAGTTTATTTTTAAACTACTTTTGGCATTTTTGTACAGCATGTAGTACATTTGCTAAACATATGAAGAGGTTCACATAAATAAAATTTAAAATTAGGAGTGTTTTATTTTGGAACATTCTGAGGCCACTTTTTTTTTAAACTGCAGTTTCTTCAATTATTGTTTTTCTGATCTTTCATATGAAATTGATAGCATATTCAGAATGCTGCAAATCAGAGGAATATGTCTGAGACATTTGTTTAGCTCACTAAGTTTTCACCTTTGAAGAATTTTGTTTGAGTTAAGTCACAAAGGAAAAATTAGTAGCCTCAGCTGAGTAATTTGTGGACATTTACCTTCACTGAGATCTCATCTAATGAGAAATCTAACATAAAGAGTACAGGAAACAGTATACTCTCCTTGAAGCACACAAAATTTGCTGTAGTAAGTGTGAGAGTGCAGATATTGGCCCTGAAAGGAAGCTGTGTAGCAGAATAGCATGAAAAAATATCCATAGTACCCACACTTAATGTGTTTGTCTCTTTTTTGCTTTTATGAATAAAATCCAATAGAATCGACCATTTACAAAGAGAAAAATTCCTACAAGCTACGTGCAAAAACCTCAACCATACAATAGTGGGATGGCATGTACTTGACATTCATTGTACATGATACAATGCAAAGTATTTACAAAAATACTCTAGCCCAGCCCTGTTTCTTGTAGTTAAGTCAATGTCAGATCTCGGAAACAGCAGAACCCACCAGATGAGACAAAGAGTGAAATCCCATGGCACTGCACAGGTGATGTGGGCTGATAAGAAGAAAACTGGAGAAAAGGAAAAAAATTATGCCAAAGCCTCTCATTTTGGAGGGGAGGAATAACGTGAGATTTGTACAGTAAAGTTCAGACAATCAACACTTTTCGTTGATAGAGACTGTATGGGTCTTAAGTACAGAAGCACTTAATGTACTTCATGTTCTCAGTTAACCTGAAGAAAAGAAGAAAGCAGCAGGTCACACAAAGAGAGCAGATAGCCTTGGCAAAATGCATTCGCGCTGTTGGTCTGTTAAAATGAATGTAGTAGGGAGTGTATGTAGTAGAAAATCAGTTTGTTAGGATTAAGATGAGCATCTGGAATGTTTCATAATGCTTTTAATGTAAGAACAGTGAAATGTATGTTACTGGGCTTATAATAGGCTTCATTCTGTATCTGTGCTGGAAACATGCATCTTTTGGTACGGTGTCTTCAAAGAAATACCGTCTCTGGTTAACATGGCAGTTGAGTTTTGTTACCGGGTTGTGCACTGAACTATTTTTGGATCTTCAGGCTGGCAGCTTGATTGAAAAGGTCCTTGATTAAAAAGACATTTTTGGAAAACTTCAATAAGCTAAGCAAGCAAAGGTGACCTGGTGAGATGGTGCGGCAGTGCTGGAGCTGTGTAGATTGTGTGGGGAAGGATCTGCCTTTGTCTTTGAAAACACAGCAGCTCACCAGGCCAGAGTCTGGCACACTTACTGGTGTATGCTTTGATTCTTGGTGTGGGTTTTTTTAAAAAAATCATGTTTTATGTGAAACTGTTCTCTTTGTACGCAATCAAGACAACAAACATACTCTGAGTTACTATTATGTCAGATTAAAGGAAACAAAACAAGAGGAAATCTCCCTGCAACAGCAAGTTATGTCTCTTCAGTTATATGCTGCTTTGCTGACAAATTAGTGTGGGGTTTTTGTTGGTTGTTTTTTCCACGCCCCCCCCCCCCCCCCCCCCGTTAGGGAAGAATTATTTAAACATGTAATAGTACAATATAGAGAAAGCTACATCAACATAATACTTGTTTTTTCTGTATTAAGTTTAGTTTTGATATCCTATGGTGAGTCATAAAACCTTTTGGTGTACTAACATTAGCATTGTACTAAGCAAACAAAAAAACCTAGTCCCGGGTGCCTCTGTACAACAGGGCATGAGGCTCTGGATGTGGAAGGCCAGTCAATGGATGATGTAGATGACGGTCCATCTACACCAGAGGTGTCGCCAAGTTCAGAAAGGCCTACACCCTGTATCATGACCACCTCCACAAGGAAGAAAAGACAGGTTATAGTTGTAGACGACTCCCTTCTGAGGGAATCAGAGGGTCCAATATGCCGGACAGACCCTCCTCTTAAGGAAGTCTGCTGCCTCCTTGGGACTTCGGTTAAGGACTTCACTAGGAAACTTCCTAGCCTGGTAAGGCCCTCGGACTATTACCCATTACTGCTTTTCCATGTGGGTGGTGATGAAGCTGCAACACATAGTCCAAGGGCGATCAAAAGAGACTTCAGGGCCTTGGGATGGTTGGTAAGGGAATCTGGAGCACAGGTTATTTTTTCCTCTCTCCTTCCAGTTGTGGGCAGTAACACTGGAAGAAACAGACAGGCCCAGTCTATTAATACATGGCTCCATGGCTGATGTCACTTTGGGTTTTTTGATAATTGGATGGCCCACATGGCACCAGGATTCACCTTTCTCAAAGAGAGAAGAGAGTCTTTGCTCACGAGCTAGTAGGGCTCATTGACGGAGCTTTAAACTAGACTTGAAGGGGGACGGGGATAATATCAGGCTTGCCTGTGACAAGCTGTGGGATGACGCACTAAGCTTTAGAGGGACAGGGTGCTAGCGAGGGCCCTGACTCTGTTGCTCTGAGTCGTCCTGGCTACACTGGAGCACACTTGAAGTCTTACCGAGATGAGCCAGGGGCTCCTGAGGTAATAGGAGCCAACAGGGAAACACCAGTGAAATACCTCAAAGGAATTAAGGGGTGTTCCTCTAAGAAGGTGACACGGCCGACAGCCCAAATGAAGTGCCTCTACACCAATGTGCGCAGCGTGGGCAACAAACAGGAGGAGCTGGAAGCCACCATGCTGCTAGAAAGCTACAACCTAGTTGCCATTACTGAAACTCGGTGGGATGAATCCCATGACTGAAGTGTGGCTATCGATGGCCACCGGCTGTTCAGAAGGGACAGGCGAGAAAGGAGGGGCAGAGGCTTTGCCTTCTACACCAAGAAATGGCTAGAGTGTGAAGAGCTGTCTCTGAAGGATAGCCACGAGCCGGTTGAAAGCTTATGGGTAAGAATCGGAGACCAAGGCAACAAAGGGAACCTTGTGGTTGGTGGCTACTACAGGCCGCCCCATCGTCTATTGACAAAGCCGCCTTACTCCAGCTACAGGAGGCATCGTGTTTGCAGGCTCTCGTCCTGCTGGGGGACTTCAACCACCTGTACATCTGCTGGAAAAGTAGCATGGTGAGGTGTAGGCAATCCAAGAGACTCCTGGAAGGCACTGAGGATAGCTTCTTAAGCCAGGTAATAGACAGCCCTACCAGAGGGGATGCGATACTGGATCTGTTGGTCACCAATGCAAGTGAGCTAATCGGTGACGTCAAGATTGGAGGCAGCCTGGGCTGCAGTGATCATGCACTGGTGGAGTTCGCAGTCCTGAGGGATATGGGTCAGGCAACGAGTAAAGTCAGGACCCTGCATTTTAGGAAAGCAAACTTCCAGCTCTTCAAGGAGTTAGTCAATAGGACCCCCTGGGAAACTGCCCTCAGGGACAAGGGAGCAGAACAGAGCCAGCAGACCTTTAAGGATGCTGCCCATAGAGCGCAAGAGCTCTCAATCCCCAGGTGTAAGAAATCAGGAAAGGAAGGCAAGAGACCAGCATGGCTGAGTCAAGACCTGCTGGTCAAACTAAAGGGCAAGAAGGAAAAGCAGAGACAATGGAAGCAGGGACAGGTATCCTGGGAAGAGTATAGGGGTACTGGCAGATGAAAAGCTGGACATGAGCCAGCAATGTGCCATCATAGCCCAGAGAGCCAGCCATATTCTGGGCTGCATCAAAAGAAGCATAGCCAGCAGGTTGAGGGAGGTGATTCTGCCTCTCTACTCTGCTCTGGTGAGACCCCACCTGAAGTACTGCGTCCAGCTCTGGGGTCCTCAGCACAGGAAAGACATGGACCTGTTGGAGCGGGTCCAGAGGAGGGCCGCAAAAATGATCAGAGGGATGGAACACCTCTCCTGTGAAGAAAGACTGAGTGAGAGAGTTGGGGTCGTTCAGCCTTGAGAAGAGAAGGCTTCAGGGAGACCTTATTGCGGCCATTCAGTACTTCAAGGGGGCTTACAAGAAAGACTGGGACAAACTTTTCAGCAATGCCTGTTGCAATAGGACAAGGGATAATGGTTTTAAACTAAAAGAGGGTAGATTCAGACTAGATATAAGGAAGAAATTTTTTCTGAGGAGGGTGGTGAAACACTGGAACAGGTTGCCCAGAGAGGTGGTAGATGCCCCGTCCCTGGAAACATTCAAGGTCAGGTTGGACAGGGCTCTGAGCAACCTGATCTAGTTGGGGATGTCCCTGCTCATTGCATGGGGGTTGGACTAGTTGACCTTTAAAGGTCCCTTCTAACCCAAACTATTCTGTGGTTCTATGATTCTGTGCTGTGAGGTTTATAGTAGAAGTAGTGAGACAGCAATGAATTAACATGACAATCAGTCAGTTCAGTATCTCCAGGTTTATTTTAATATGTGCTGCAGAAAATGAGAGTTTTTAGGAGCTGAATGTTAGATTTGACCGTATTCTGAGGAATATATAGCAAATATAAATTTGTTGACAATTTGAGGGTTTTTTATGTTGAAATTTAAAATGGGAGGAAAAGGATCAAGCAAAATGTTTCATTTGACTTGAACGTTAAAAATAATGGAAATGAAGGAATAGATTAACAAAGTAAGCGAGGAACTGAAATCCCTAACAGTTTAGCAATTGCTGTGGTCACCCGAAAGACCCAGTTGAGTTCTTCCTTTGCTTTGAGCAACATTGGATCTATTTGCCTTCTGATGGGTGTTGTAATCACCTGGTTAAAGTTGGAGTCATAGGGCTTTTTTTTACGCTATTAATATTTCTTTAAACATTTTGGGCAAAGTGGAGCAGCTTCCCTGCTCAGAATAGCTGCATGTACTGGGGACTTCATAGCTAAAGCACTGCTGTTTCTTGCTAAATGGGGAATGTGGGACCATTCTGCTGCTGGCAGCTTGTTCAGAGTGCTGCTGCCTGGCTTGTAGCTGTTGGGTGCACATTCAGCTTGCTTTGCTCAGTCTTTGTTGAGAGCTTGTTCAATGAAGCACTCATTTTAGAAGCAATGTAGGGGTTTGGAAAGCTCTGAATGGGTCTGATCCAGTTTCTGTTTGAGACCTTTTTGTTTATCTGTCTGCAATTTTTCATGGATTCATGAGCATTGGTTTAGGGTTGTCCAGCACCTGAGGACATTTACAGAGGATGCTTTATAAGTAAGTCTTTCCCCTACAAAATAAACAACCTTCATGCTAACTTGTTTTGTAGTAAATTTTGAACGATGCATGGAAAGCACTACTGAAATAATAATGTTGTCTGTAATTAAAAAATTTAGATAGAGAATTTAAAATTTTGGTGGTGTTCAGATAGCAGATAGGCTAAACACTTAACCCAAAAAGCTGGTAATGCAAGTATAAGTATCACTTTATATTTTGAAGTCCAGTCCTCTAGCTCACTTTTTCAGGTTGCAGAATTGTTTAACCTTTTCACAGTTAGATGGCAGATGGGAAGGCTGAAAGAGGCCAGCTTTACATGTTCCTCTACCTGCACCTGAGCACTAGGAGGCATGTGAGCTCTTAAACTAGCAGACTATAGTCTCTAGAGACAAAAAAAATTTGCATCCCAAATAGCGCATTGCAAGACTTTGTCTGAAAAGCACTTGTGTAACAGAAAACTGAGCCTAGATGATACAAAAATATTCTAGTGCTAGACTCATTCCCTCTCTTGCCTGACATTAGAGGCTGATGCTCAGGTGGATGTTCTGGTGAATAATGGAACTGCCTTCATTAGAAATTCATATTTTGGCTGTTGATGAATACTTCTTAGCTCACTAAAATTGTCTGTAACCTGTACTATTTAAAATAGTAGTGTTGTGCTTCTGGGAGAGCTGCAGTGGTAAAACTATGTATATTACCTTATAGATCCAGGTACTGGTTCCTTATGTTGCAGATTACCAAACTGGTTGGATTTGGATGAAGTGCTCTGGAATAGACTTTCATATGCCAAGCAAAGTGTTGTGATTAAACACAGTATCTTTAAGTAGTAGTGGTTGTAGACACTAAGCTATTTTATTTATATTTCCTTTTTTAAAAGAAAAACTATGAGTCTAGCACAAGAATCTGCTAGAGAGGGGCCACTCTTGAAAGCATTCCCAGCGCAGGGGTATGAGGCTTCTGTAAAGTACAAATGTAAACAGGAGATTGATACAAGTTGAATTAGTTATTTACTATGAAAACGTTAAAATACTGAATACTTTCAAACTTGCAATAGTCCTCTTATTGACTGAAACTCAAAACAGTGTTTGTGCCATCAAGATTAAGCTTTTTAAAGCCTTTTCCTATAAGCTGAAGCTGTGCATATTACAGCAGGTAGACCGTAAATAACAATCTAATTCTTCATCAATTCTTTCCTTTCCCCTGACAGTTATTAGACCAGCTCTTCAAATAGTGCATTTTGCAGAGTGTTGTTATGGTTACCATCAAGAATGCAGCTTCACTAAAAAAAGGTGCATTTTAAATGCAGGTAGATTGCTAAAAGTGAAACATAAATACAATGCTAAGATTAGAGGATGGGCAATGAGTCAGATAAAGTTAAATAGAAATGTCAAGCAGAAACACTATCGTTCTTCCCTAGAACAATGCTGGTTGTAATGCTAATGCAAAGTCTACACCCCCTAGCTGCATCCGCCTCTTGGAGGATCACCCTGTCTGTGTTACTTCTGAATATTTTTCTGACACATAAAAAGTGCATAAAAAACAAAGCTGTATGTGTGTCTCCGCATGAGACGCTGGCGTGCTAGGTTAGGTGAGACATGGTCTGAGCAGGTCAGTGGGTCAGCACTGACCTATGCAGTATTAAACAGCAGGTCCAGTGGCCGGCTTTGAGGGTGAATTGGGGTGATGAACTGTATGTACCTTTTTGCCATCTGCTCACTGTCTGAGCTGTGTGTCAGGTCATGCCAGCTGACCCGTCCTAGGATATTTGCTGAAGAAATACTGCCATCATTTACAGTTGTTAGGTTGTTCAGTTTCGTGGTCTTAGGGAACACTATTGATAGCTGTTGATTTTATTCCTCTTGCTGTGTTCTAAAGTTGCTTTTTTTATTTCATGAACAATGAGAAAATATTGGAAGCTATTTAAATGAGTACACATTTCTATGCAATACAGACTTTGTTATTGAAGTTAGTGCATCCTGATTTTTATCTTTGCCTCTGCAGTGCTTGACTAGTGGAAAATGTTTTGTTTACCTACAAATGGCTATAAATGTAGGGCTGGTTTTTGCTTTGCTTACATGAGGACCCTGTGGAAAAACAGGTGGGTTTTCAAAGTGGTCAGCTGGAGGTATGTGTGGAAATCCTATTGGGATAACTAGTATTATTTCTGCCATACAAAAAGTGCTTTTGGTGAGTGAACCTACTTTGGTAATGTGTGCTGTTGTAATGTTAGGACTGAACCCAGGATCGTGATAATGATCAGAAACATATTTTAAAAGAACCATTATATGCGGGCCCCTGTCACCTGCCTTTAACTCTTGAGAAACAGCACTTAGCAGATAACCAACTTGTGGAGTAGGGTGCATCTCCAGAAAAATAAGAACAACAAAATCCCATGAAAAATTTTGTCAGTGCCAGAGAATGGTGGGTGCTGCAGAGTCTTGTCTTTCACTAATGCGTTTGCATGTTCTAGGTGAACATTGGCTTCATTTATCTTTTGTTGTAGATAGGCACAAAGTGGAGAGCAAGAACTTCTTGGAAGTTAGTGCCCTAGCACATACAGTGAGTAAGGGAGTATGAAGCAAGTCAGAGAGTTGACAGTCATGATTTCACCCTTCATTAGTACTAGCTCTCACTGTACGTTGAATCCCTGAAACCATTTTAGCAATTTATGCTAGCCAGTAAGCACAGATTGTTCTGCAGCAAAATATCTGTAAATTCCAATGTGGCTGTGCTGAGCTAACCTGCCCTGGAGCAGAGTTGTTCCCAAACTAGAGCCTGCAGTGGCATTTGCTAACATGCAACCAGCATTGCAGATTCTGTCTAAAATGTGTATGCAAATCATGATAGGCAGTCTTTGGGTCATGTTTTTGATTTATAAAGGTTGGACTCTGCAGTCAGTTACACCCGTGCAGATCTAGTAAAAAAAATGAGATCGCCAAGGTGTGAGGCTGGATGTTAATGCATCATCTGGTGTGTAATTATATGATTGTTCACCTGTGAAGCAGAATTGATTCCAGCTCTCTCTCATGCAGACCGAGGAATTACCAGAGGTAACATCTTCAAGGCACTGCAGTAATAAAAACAATAAATTTAAAAAATGGGAATTAAATGTTATTAAAGGCAGCACATAAGACTGTCCATATATATATATGGGGAGCCACGCTGTAAGGAAGAAGGTGGCAATTTTCACGCAGTGACTTCTTAAGGTAGAACCACACTTGTGTCTGTGTGGTCCCCTGCTGGGAGCTTTGGTCTCGGTAAAACGTTCCTCGCAGAGGAGCCATCTTGTTATTCCCTTTCCATCGTCAGCCTTTCTAGAAACTGTTTTTTATAATGGAAGAATATATTCTGTACCACAGCAACCTAATTGTCTTTCAAGTTCTCTGAAGCCACAAATTGCAGGCTGCAAATGACTATGGTAATAACAATAATAAGCCAGTGTCTTTTCTTAATTACAGAACAGGAAAGAAAGGAGAACTGTGACTCGTCTTCAGCCTGTTATTTAGTGAGGCATACCTCTGTTGAGTTTTGCACATGAAATGTGTGACTTGCACAGCTAGTTCCTGCTGTGTTCTTCTTGCAGTTAGCTCCATGTTTCTGCCTTTGCGATGTTGTACTAGCGGATCTCCTGCATCGTACTTAAGCAGAGCAAATACACCTAGCCAGGCTGCTCCGAGGTATGCTGGCAGCTACTTTTGACCCAAGCAGTCATGACTGTCCATTTTAGTCACAGTCCAGTGTTTTTACCTAACTGTATAGAAAGTAGGATCTCAGATGCTGCTTACTTCTACAGCTTCTTTCCCATCATATGGCGCCATAATAGAGCCTAATGTGGCATGTTCCCCAACATACAGTAGAGCTGTCTCAAATGTCTGTATAGATTATATATCACCAGATGCAAAGCTAATGCCCAGTGCTACAAATGCTGAAAGAAACAGAATGTATATAATTAAAAGTCAAACTGGGTTATAAATTTTTCTGCATACTACAGTTTTGAGGCTAGAAGGAACCATATGGAAGACATACACTTTTTACTTGGAATCTACCACTGTTCTTAGGGCGTCCCTGGTCCTGCAAGAGAGGACTGAGTTGGCGAGATGTACTTGCCTATTCCCTTCCCTCCCTAGGACACAGCAAAAGAATGAAGAGAGAAAGCAAAATCTTTTATCCATTTTCTTTCCTGTCTGCTTTCTGTAGCTGAACTGGCATGGACTGTGCTGTAAGCTGTCTAGGTCAGCACAGAAGGAATTTTGGTTCTGAAATGTTTCTGTTCCACCAGGTCTTCAGAGTTCCTGGAGCTGGAGCACTGTTTGCTCCACCCTTTGCTAAGGGATGTTCTGAAGTCATTAGCTATTGCTTTGAGAGTAAGAATTTCAACACGATGCTTTTCTGTAGAAGTTTTCCCACTCTTCACGTACATCTTAAAGTATCCAAAATGGGAATGATATATTTTTGGCTTTGTCAATAGAAAAATACCCACTTGGTCAAGTTAGTAAAATACAGTTTGTTTGATTGGTTTCATTTAATTTGACAGCGACGGTGTTTAAAATCCATGTTTATACATTTAACCTCTGGAAAAAAAAAAAAAAAAGGTTAAAACCCTTTTTTCTTCAAGCTACAGTTGCTCAGATTACCTCAGGAAATGCCAAAAGTTTATGTCCTTGGAAGACTACTTTGTTGAGCTGTCTAACCAATCATAAAGCCCAGTCATCAGAAGTCAAAAAAGAAAAAAAAAAAGGCCAAAATAAGGTTGATTCTTGGAAGTGAATCAGTCATTGGCACAGGAGCTGGACCAGCAATGAATTCGGAATCTATCTGTATCTTTGCTGAGTTTTTACTGTGGTTTGTCACACTGGAATAAATGCCCTTTGTTGTTAGTGGAAAGCATTCTTCCTTGATCCTGAAGACCCTTTGAATGCATTTTAAGCACGTCAAGACACAGTTTGTTATTATAATGTCCTGGCAGTATAATTGGAAAGTATACCGTATGCACATTTGAATATTTATAAGGATTTTGTGTATTTTCCATTATTCTACTTAAAAATGCATTGTAGCAAATTAGTGTTGTGGCTTCATGCTAAATTTTGAGAAGATATATTTTAGTTGAATCATGCACTGATTCTCTTAAGGCACTTTGAGTTAAATGTAATTTTTATCCTGTCTGACAAATGGGACCACTAAATGTCCGACTTGAATGCCAAACATTATCCCTGCTAAACCTATCTTGAGAGCCAGGAAATTACAAAGGTAGCTCAAAGTTTAAAGGTTTGGTTTTACAGAGCTGCTTACTTTACAAATAGCTCTCCATGTGTTGCAAAATCTGTGACCACCAAAGGATCTTAAAATATTGAGGGATTTTTGTCACCTCAGAAGAATTGAAGATCTTCTTCCTCCTGCTCAATGATAGAGAAGATGCTGAAAAGGATAAGACAAAACAGTATTAATGCTCTCCAGGACATTATTACGTTTCCTTATTCCATCTTTTACCTGGCTGAAAGCACCTGGTCTTCAAATGTGTGCCTCAGGTTATAATTTAGTTATACAATTTATAAACTAACAAACATACTGTGATCTGCTATATTGCTTTATGATTTAGGGTGCTCCCCTAAATTTTTAAGTATTCATGTTCACTTCATCTAGATGAGACATTTCAGAGTGCTCTAAAGGCTAAGGATTTCTTTGTGGGTTTATATCTTCATTTATAAATCCTTAATTTGTTTGCAAAGGACAATGGATGACTAACTGTCTCTCAGAACAATTAACAGGTATCAGTTTTGGATAATTGTTGTGGACTGTTACGAACATCCCATAGAGAGCTATGGTTTGGATGTAATTCTCATTGCTGAGACTGAAGTCTTCACTCAAACAAAGCTTTCTTTGAAGTTCATACAAGCTGTAGAAGATGATGGGTCAGGATTCCTGCCATGTTCATTCTTTCTATCCATACTACCATCTTAGGTAATAATAGTTAGATGTGGGTGTCTGTAGTAATATACAGAGTATTTGAAAGTTGGGCATAATTGTCTGATATTACTAAAGACTTATTTTAGCAGTCAGAAGAGAATGTATTTGGAGACAGCTGGTCTCATTCATCAGAGTTAAAGGATGAAAATGTATTTATCTTTAGGAAGGCACATCCAAAGTGCTGTATTTCTGGACAGAGCATTGCATTTTCTTTTCAAAGAATTACTTCTTTCGTATAGTTTATATAAAACATAATTGCTAGCAGCTTGCAAATTCAACAGACCTTCAAATTTACTATTAAATGGTATTTTACCAGAAACTTGTGATCAGACAGCAGGTGATTGCTTCCCAGATACTTTTCACAGAGCCCACTGCTCCTCAGTTTTCTATTTTGGGGCTTCAAACCTGGTTGTGTGGATGTTTTATTTGGGGACTTTTCCGTATACTTTCAGGAATTATTTACCTGATCTCAGCTCTTGGCCACCTGGCTCATTCTGCAGTCTTCCTGACTGTTTCTGCACGGGATGGGGGTGGCCTTCCCTCTGCCACCAATGCAGCCATCACAGTAAACATCCTTCAGACTGCTTCGACCCCTGCCATATTTGAGAGATCACGGTATACATTTTCTGTTCCCGAAGATGCACCAGAAGACAGCCTGATTGGCACCGTAAAGGCCAGAGAGCCTTCAAGTAAGTTGCATGCTCAGTCAAAGATTACACTGCATTTTTGTTGTGACCATTAACTGGAAATACTGCAGATAATTTTTTTTTTTTTAACTTTCATAATATTCATTCAGTCTGTCGAGCATTAAATAGTATTTACTGTTGATATTTGCAGCAACAGGTGTAATCACTGCTGTATGAGAATGCTTTTTAGAACAGATGAAGATTCGTGGTACTATCCTTGGTGGTCCATGGGGATTTGCAACTGCCTCCATTTTGTTCCAGATGGATTTCTATAATTGTAAATGGGGAGATGGGAAGCATGTTGTGAAGGTGTAAGGCAGGGTCTGTGTGGCAGTGTAGCTTGTGCTAAAGCATTAGCCATGCAAGACAAATCTCAGAGCAATACTTATGACCAGAGAATATTCAGAAGTTTCAGAGAATCTATATGAAGTGCTGCTGCAAAAAAAATCCAAAAAACCCCAGACCTGCCCCCCACCAAAAAAACCCCAAACCACCAAATCCAACTTCCCCCCGCTCCCCCCCCCCCGCCCCTTCTCAAATTAAGTGGTGAAGTCCAGATGAATGTTTATGGGACCTTTGGAAAATGTATTTAATCTGTTTTGTTATCATTTTTAGAGGCAAATGGCTAAGGTCTTAGTCATAAAAAGACCCTGTCCTGAAAGCCATATATATTTGGTTCCTATGCAGAGCAGTGGGAGCCATGAGTCCACATACTGGCTTGATGATGGATCTGTACATGTAAAGTGGTAGAGGCAGAGGTTTTACACAAGTTTATTAGTTAGGTCCTCCCATTTTCTTCTTCTTGGAAGGGCAGTGCATTGACCACTGTCCTCAGGGTGAGGTAGCACCTGCGGAGCGGCCTTGGTAATAAGCCTGAACCTTTAGATAGCTTTTACTTTAGGTAGCATCTGATGTATAAGGGTGATAGCAATGGTCACCCATGAACAGTGAGTTCAGTAAAATGCAGTTCTTTCAGAGAACTGCCACCTGTTTCATTCCTTGCTGTAGTGAATGCCTGTGTGTAGTGAAATTACTCCCATAAGACTAATTTATAGGAGTGTTTTTTCTCTATTTTAGATCAGGGAAAAACAAGAGTCTATTATACTGTTTTGTCTATAGAGTTCTATCGTACCAGTGAGATGAAAATCAAACGGTGCACAAGTGGACAAACTGTGTGCAGTCATGTTTTACTGAAGGGCTCCAGGGACAGGAAGAAGGAAGTATAAAAAGCCCAAGAAAGTCAAACATCTGTGCAGCTTACATTTATTCTGATGAATTTAACAGCATGCATTGTTCACAGATGTTGTTACCAAGCTTCATGTTATCGCTTTCATATTTTTTTTTTTTACATTTTTTTGTTGTTATTTCCATTTCTAGATTCTTTAGAAGTGGTTTCTTACAGAATTTCCTCTGGTGATCCACATGGAAGATTCTCTATTGACCCCCAGTTTGGTATCATCCGCTCCAAAAAACAGCTTGACTATGAAACTCAGTCTGTTGTGGTGCTCACCGTTCAGTCACAGTTGGGTAACTCCTCTGCCTACAGTAGCACCCAGGTCAACATATCTGTGATAGATATTAATGACAACCCTCCGGTATTTCTTACCAAATCTGATAAGGTAACTATTTCACGTACTCAGCCTCCTGGCACTGCTGTCTACATTGCTCATGCAGAAGACAAAGACAGTGGCCTAAATGGGGCAATCAAATATAGTATTGCAAGCAAGCAGTCAAATGCATTTAGCATTGATCCAAGCCTTGGAGTGGTAAATCTCACCAGGACAGTGTTCGCAGATAAGCAGCAGGAATATACTCTACAGGTAGCAGCTGAAGACTGTGGAAGTCCTCCTCTGACTTCTTTGCTGATGTTGACAGTGATTATTGAAGAGCAGAAGATGGGCCCTACTTTGGTTTTTCGAAACTTAGTGTATCAAGTAGAAATCAGTGAAGCTACCTCTCCAGGTGCCCAAATCCTTCAGGTTCAAGCCCACTCACTTGATCCACACAGCGTTACCTCCAAGCTGACATATTCCTTAGAGCCTAGCACAGATTCTGTTGCATTTGGAATCAGCTCTGATACTGGCTGGATTTATCTTCGGAAACATTTGAACTATGAATGTGCACAGATACTAAGTTTTAGAGCCCTGGTCAGCACCTCCGAGGATGAAAACCTCAGGCAAAATGCAAGTACATCAGTAATAGTTAATGTCCTGGATGAAAATGATAATTCTCCCGTGTTTATGCGTGAGAGCTACTTCTTTGAAATGGAGGAAAATCCAGCTCCCAGGGGTGTGGTTGGCACCGTTAGAGCTGTTGACAAAGACTCGGGAAGAAATGGACAACTTTCCTATTTCCTCTTGTCTGATGGAAAGTATTTCAAGATGAATTCCAACACAGGTAGCACTTTATGATTTGTAATCTGCCTAATATTGCTTTTGGAAAGCAGACTTCCCTAAGGGAATGGAAGTAAAGCGTAAAGCTTTCAGGAACTGCTGTGAATCTCTTGGGTTGATATGTGAATATTCTAACTCAAGCTTCACAATTTGGGGAATGAAATAAATCTAATACATGTTCATGAAGAATGAACTAACCCTTAGGATTTTATTTTTTTCATTGCTTCATTCTGGTCACTTGGTCATAAGTTTCAGTGTTTGACTGTAACAAACTAAAAGAGGTTTTAAGTTATAGCTTCAATAGTTCATATGAGGAACTTAATTGCCTGTGATCAAATACAGTTGAAAAGTACAGATCAGCCATAAATAACTGTAAATGTGACTGGCATTTGACAGTTACAGTGATTTAAAATATTTGTGAAAACTTCTGTAAGTTAAATCAAAACTGAGTTCGTGTTGTACATGGCACCACAGAAATCAAATTGGCTGAGAGAAATTTCTCACAGCACAGGGTGTACTCTGCAGTGAATCCCAAATGCCTTGAGTAATAGGTACTGTGTCCGCACAGCATAACACCGCAGACCGCAGCATGGTGAGCCCGGAGGAAGGGAATCCTGTAAGGAACACAGGCACTATAAATAATCCGGTTTAGCAAAATGATACATAGCAAGCAAAGATCTGCTGTTTAAAATTCTTGTTCCCAGATGTCCTGTCCTCATGGGGAGTGAATAGGCTCTCCCAGAATTTCTCCATATGAATCTCAAAATAAAATTGTAATTTCAAAGCAGGTTCCTGTTGAGTATGTTTATTGAAGTTTAAAGGCAAACAGACTACTAGGAGTTAACCAAGAAGATCTGAAGATAATATGTGGTTATCTGTGTGAAGGCCTTTGGTCAACCACGAGTCTACAGCTATATTGAATATGGTTGAGCAGACGGAGAGAAGATTGGGTCAGATTTATTCACTGGGTTTGCCAGAATGTATAGGAGATGTAAGGGTACCTGATTAATGTACAGACGTTGTGTTGAGAATTTCCTAACCCAGGGGCATAATAAAGGCCATTTGTCAGCATTTAAAACGCTGTGCTCATACATTATCTGTCCTGAAGTGTGGTGAAGAAAAGGCCAGATGGATTTCTTTGGAAGGTCAGCGCATTGGTTCGTACTGTTTTATACCTTTGCTCCGGGGCATCCACTGTACAGTAAAGGATGTAATTTGGTACTAAAGTACAAGTGCAAACTGTGATTGACAGAACATTTGTATGGAATGGAGCTTGGAAAGCTGAGGTTTTAATGTCAGCAGTAAGATGTATGAGAAGACACATATCATTATTTCATGTTAAATTAAATGTATAATTGCAGGTAGTAAGATGAGTGCTAGCATATAGTAAATATCTAACTCCCTTTCTCCTTCGTTTTCTTTGTCCGTCAGGTGAAATCGTAAACTGGGTTGCACTAGACCGTGAAAAACAAGCTCACCACCAGCTGACCGTGCTAGTGACTGACCACGGGTCGCCGCGGCTCAACGCCACAACAGCGGTGTACATCACCGTGAGGGACCTCAACGACAATGAGCCCCTCTTCCCTCAGGTGGCCCCTGGCCAGAGGCTGCACCTCCAGGTGGGTGCTGCACCTCCAGGTGGGTGCTGCCGGCGGGTGCGCTGCCTTGCTCCGAGCACCACCCTGTGGCAGGAGCCCAGACCCCCTGTGCTGTGAGGCGGTAACGGTACGGCACTGAAAGAGAAACACTGCCCGTTCTTAATTGAGACTCGGGTGTATTTGGGAATTTCAAAATCTGACAAATGATTACACTTCTCTGCCTCGTATACTGTTAGATGTAAAGGATATACATGCATAATTTTATTTATGTATGCAGTAGAATCTCTCTTAATTTCTGACCTCTGAGTCTGCTGTACTAAAGATTTTTGAATTAGCAATATATGCAGACCGTAACACAGGATTGCTAGAACTGTATTATTTAACCGTTTCCTGAAATGCTCTTTGCACTGACTGTAAATATTACTGAAATGGAAAATAGAGCAACAGCTAAACTCTTGTGTTATGGCAAGGAATTTATTTTAAGACTCACTGTTATTTATGTATATTTGCAAATTATTTATAAACTGCTTGATGACAGGTTTTGGAAGGGCAGCCGTCAGGGACACTTATTACCACTGTCTTTGCAAAAGACTTTGATTCTGGAAACAACGGTGTTGTATTATATTCAATAGAATCAGGTAAGAATTTAAAGTGTTATTCATAAGAAAAGATACATTGAAATAACTAGAGATTTAGAGGTGCCGTGTATACATGCAGGATTTTATGTCTATTTTGTGTCTGTTAGAATAAAGGTGCTTGTGTAAATAGGAATCAGGACCATCATATGTCTTATGAAGTATCTAAGGAGGTGCAAGCAGCTACCTTTCCTCCCTTCCCCCTCTTCCCAAGGGTTTGGTTGCTTGTGTGGCCAGCTAGAGACCATTCAAACAGCACTCAGAAAAGATTAGGAGCGTGATCTTGTACTGTACAGTTTAGTGTTTCAGTCAGTTGTTTAACATCTTAAAGGAAAGATGATCTCCCTTTTCCCATGACCAATTGAAAATTTTCCTGCTAAAGGAACTGCTCATGACAGTCTGAGACAGGGATCAGAAGGATCAGCAGATAATCTGGGCAAACAATGAGGCTTGTGGGTTTTAGTTCATGTTTCACTCTTTGTTTAGCACTGTGTTAGCCTGACATAGTGTGGCCACTTAAAAACACTCCTCTTTAGTTTTCCCTGTAATTCCTACATGTAGTAGTTCAATTCTGCGGTAAACTATAGGATCCAAGTTTGTTTTCAGTGAAACCAATAACAGAGCAGTCCTAAATTAGAACATGAATTGGACTGGGGCTGCTCTATTCTAACAGCTTAATGTAATCAATACCTTTTAAGCTTGATATTTGTAGTCTATGGTAATTTGCACATAAAGCATACTGTTTCATCAGAGCAAGAAAACATTGCCGTCCACTCAGTGCATTTCCTCAGGTCTTCTTTTCTGTGTAGGCAGAGCTCAAATGTGGGCTCGGTTGGTTTAAACTCATTACAATTATTTGTCACTGCAGAGTAAAGAACAAAATACTGGAAAGCTACATTACTCCTCACCCTTAAAGAACAAGGGAATCTGTAGCCTCTTCCTGCCAAGGCTGAAATGACCAAAAGATTCCCGTGGATTATGTTATACTGTGTCTTTATGTACCCTTTTGACTTCCGTGGAGTAATGGAAGGACTTTAAGATCCAGATTCACAAGGGCCAGAGAGCTAACTCTGCTCTCTTCCACCAAGAGATGCTTAAAAAAATGAGGCATTTAACAACTCTGTTGAAAATTTTGCAGCTGAAATATATGTAGATGATAAAAAATTGTAGAGTCAGTTTATAGCCATACTATTATTCCCTTAATTTGGATACAAGTGACTGCCTTTTCCAGAGGGAACTGGAGAGAATCGTAGACTTCTGCATTGTGAATAATAATATTTTACACTAAATGATCTCCCTTAAGAAAAAGGGAATGAGTAGTACCCAACCCTTTGTTTGAAGGGTGATGGCCAGGCAACACGGGAAGTGTTCTTCAGGGGTCTCTGTCTGTCTGTATATCTAACTAATCCCCTTCCTTCAAACAGCACATTGGATTTTCTTACTGGCATCACTGTAGAGCCCCAGAGGGGAATAAGTAAGAGTTCAAATTATAAAAATGACTAGTAACACAAAATGTGACTGGTCTTGCAAATGCTTTCTTTAGGAAGAACAAAAGGATAAAAACAGCAGCAAAAAAACACTAAAAGAGCCCTCCCAGCCTTGGAACTAGATATTTTCCTGATAAACAAATCCAGAAACAGCTGAGCTTCTCTGATACTAATTTTTGTTGTTGTTAGTTGGCTCACAGCCTTTAACATCTGGTCTTCTGTTTCATGGTGAAGTTCTTGCCTGGTTTATGTTTAAAATGGTATTTTCTAGCTGGGACATTGTTCAGTACTAAAATATGAAGAAGAAATACGATCTGATTTACAGCCATATTTGTTAAACACAAAGACATCAGGTTAACTGGAGGGCTGCACGCAGACCAGTGCTCTTTTCAACAGCTGAGGGACTGCCACAAGATTAAGAGCTATGAGTGTCAGTGTCAGCTGTTAAGCTTGTAAGAGTCACTGGGTAATTTTTAATGTTCTTGAGACCTTAAATGCCAAGATAGCAGCAACAGATTAAGATATGCAGGAGGGCTAATGACAAATGCCACCGAAGTATGTAAGGAAAAATCTGTAAAAGAACTATGGAGTTTATACAACAGATGAATTTTAGCCTTCAGAGGAGAAGTCTTTCCTTCAAAATGCCCCTCCTTCTTCTCAGAAAATCAAAACAAATCATCTTTAAACATTCATGTGTATGGAAATGCATGGTCATATAGCCATACCTTCACTTTCGTGTTGTCACTGAAAGAGTAACCTGATTCAGAGGGAGGTGAATCCCAGCTATGTGTACTATTCCTTAGTGATGCTGGCAATTGCAAAGAAGTTATTTGTCTGGCCTTCTTTACGACTGTCAATAGGTTATAGTACAGCATTTATAACAAAAATTAGTCTGTATTTATAGGGCATCATAAACTATTGCTTTGTGTGTTAAGACTAACACTGGCAAAGTAGAGGCTTTTACAGTTATATTTGGACTAATTCTGCGGATATATTAGCACTTGACCACCAGAGTGCTAGGAGAAGCCTAGTTTACACTGCTAACACACATGAAATGGCAAGTGTTGTATGTATGTCTGTGGAGAAGTACTTGTTTGCCAGGGTGATTTGCAAGCAGCATGCAGGGAGCATTCCTAGGCTTGCAGAGGACTGCGTTTCTGCAGCAGCCCCACAGTGTTCAAGTTCTTTGGGAGCCATGGCATTCCCTTCCTCTTTTCTGTTAAGACAACTTTTCTTTCATCTCAAAGGAGAATGAGATGGCCAAGGCACTAAGGATTTTAAAGCCTAGGAAAGATAGAGTTCTTCAGGAATTAGTTAAAAATGCATAGCTAACTATCACTGCATACTGAGGTCATGAATATCTGAGAAAACTCTAGTGTTACTTTCTGTCTGCTTTCTAGGCCACTTTGCCTGAATGCCAGTCCCTGGAAGGTTTCAATGTTCTGCCAAAGTTTACAGCCACCCATTGCCTGGTGGTTCTCAGGCCATCTTTTTTTGTCCAAAACTGCAGTTTCTGTGATTATGTTTGAGAGCACAGAGTTGAGAAAGTGCCTGGGCTTTGAAGAACCTCATGTAAATGAAATCCTGGCCAACAGGTTGGACAGTGCAGAGGTGGAAAATTTAAATGGAAAAGCGTATCCGTTTATTGGCAGGTTAGGGTAAAGTTGCAAGCACAGGAAGAGACTGGGGCCATTAGAGTGTAGTTATCGAGAGATTTAATTTTTTTCTGTTCCATGCTTCATCTGCTCTTCTCAATTTCCTTCTTTCTTATCCATTTCTCCTACACTTTCTTCCTTTTCTCTTCATACAAAAAGGGACATCTTTAGGGTGTATGACTTAAGCAGCAGTTGCCTAATTCAGGTGACTTATGGAGATGAAAGCTGAGCAAATGTTTCTGGATGTGCAGGGAGTATGAGCTTTTAGAGCAAGGACTGACGTGCTCTTTGAGTGTAAAACTTAAAACCGTCCTTTCCCTTATTCTTTACTTTGAACTTCCAAAAGAATGAGGACGACGATTTGGAGTGTATTTAGAAAGTGAGCAAGCTACTACTCACATGCACTTGCCCTCGGTAATCTTGGGCAAAAGTATTCAAAAGTGGTCTATCTCTTCTCTTAGTACATGTCATCTATTAAATCAGTTGAAAAGCAAGATCTGTCTTTAAGTAGGCTTTTGAAATTTAAAAATTGAAGAAATAGCTTTAGCTACAAAATGTAGTATGAAAGTTTGATTAGTCTGTCTGTGGATGAAGGGAAATCTGTTTCATAAGGGTTTTTTTTCTTGAAGTTTTTTCTGATTTGGAATCAAATGGCTACACTTTGAAATTGTCCATGAATAAATTAAAAAATAGACTGATAAAAATACCAGAAAGATAGAAATAAGATGTTTCAGTTTTGACTGTCTTAATAGTGCAGTACCAGATAAAAAAGATGGAAATGAGTAACACTTTCAAAATGGAAGTTCCAAGGGGTTCTGGTTTTATACAGTATTCCTTTCCAACATTACCAAACTCGTCTGTTACTTTTATCACCACCAAAATACACGCAAAACTGATCGTTTCATGCAATATTTGGATTTTAGTGGAATTGTAGTCTCTAGTGAATAACACTATTGGTAATTTCTTTTCTGACCAGCTCTTATTTTTTTTCAAAAATGTAGATTCTGACCATTCCTTTCTCCTATCAAATAAGCTTCAGCCCTTCAGAAGCTCTGTGGACTGACACCTATTTCAGTTGAGCTTAGCTATATATGTTCTGCTACTTGAAACAAAAACAAATATTGGTCTTTATGCTAAGAGGTACTGACTGTCCTCATCACTGCTGAAGCAAGGGTGAATCCTCATAGCCTCATGCTCAGGTTGCAGTTAGGTACTTGCAATGTTTCTGTTCTCGGATTATTTATTTTTTAAGCTTTTTTTTTTTTTTTGGTTCGGTTTGGTAACTGTAGCTCCATTTTGGTAGAAAAATGAAGGAAATAATAGTTCTTGTGCACTTCTGTTTACTGTTTTCTTTTTCTTGTTAGTTCTCCCTATCAGTTATTTTAAATGTCAGTTTTAGCAAAATGTTAAAAATATATGCATGCAATTCACATTATGTGTTCTGTTTTTCATATCTCCTCTGCCTTTTGCTTAGCTGGGATTTTGTGTCATGAAACATTATATGGAACAAAATAGCATATCTGTGAATGTAGACATACTGTTGGGACCTCAACCAGGAAAGTAACCAAAAGCTATTTATGAAAACAGTAATATAGAAGCATTAATATTTTGAAACTATCATGAAAAATGCAGAATACAGGACTGTCTTATTCTATATAATTGTCTCTACATATTGTTTCCTTTTGTTGGCAATTTCCTCACTACGTTCCAGACTACAAGAGTCAACCCAGAAGGGACTCATGGAGCACTGGAAACCTATAGGCAGTCAAAAATAGCAGAACAATATTGGAAAAAAACTCCTATTTGTTGATTGCGAAAACCCTGTTTTCTAACTAGCCTGCTCAGTGTTTTTTCAAATTCTACAGGTGCAAATATTTTACAGTTGCAGGTGAGGTGACTGGATACAAAAATGAACATCTATATATGGAGCTAACTAATTTGCATGTGCAGAATTGGAGAACATAAACAGCTTCATGCTCACTTAGGTGCCTATGGAAATATAGTTCTTGATGGGTGTTTTGTGTACTACATCTGCACTGAATTTATTTTTACCACAGTTGCGTATTAGAATAGCAGCTGTTATGCTGCATGACTTTGTTTAACCTGCTAGCACACCTTATTAAAAACTCACATAGCAAAAAGTTGTTTGCATAGTATTTTAAGAGAGAAGTAGTTATGGCAAATGCCATTTTCTCAGTTTGTGGTAAGGTGTACCAAGTAATAGATACTTTCCCATTGTACTAAAAATTGAAGAGTAATTTGTATTGCATGCCTTGAAAATGGGGGAGGTGGGTGTCAGTCTCTTTTCCCAGGTAATAAGTGATAGGACGAGAGGAAACGGCCTTAAGTTGCACTGGGGAGGTTTAGATTGGATATTAGGAAAAAATTTCTTTACCAAAGGGTTGTCAGGCACTGGACCAGGCTGCCCAGGGAAGTGGTTGAGTCCCCATCCCTGGAGGTATTTAAAAGACATGTAGATGTGGTGTTTAGGGATACGGTTTAGTGGTAGACTTGGTAGTGTTAGGTTTACAGTTGGACTTGATGATCTTGAAGGTCTTTTCCAACCTAAATGATTCTATGATTCTAAGTCACAAAGAACTATTTACTCTTCTATGGTAGAATTTTTCTTTGCAAGAATAAATGTAATATGATGTAGCTGCAAGGAGTAATTTTAATTCGAAGTTGCTTGTTATTAGCATGCAGCCAGTCCTTGATGAAGGTTGTAAGCATAATTTCCAATATTCGCATATTGCTCTGCAACAATTTACTGTAAGCTTCTAGCTACCCCTAGTCAGCTCCTGGTTCAGAGCACAGGCAGGGCAGGCAGCATCACTGCAATTACAGTGTCTTAGGGATAGATAGGGCTCTTTGCCGACCCATAGTCTGCGAGGGACATGAGCCAGCTGTGTACCTAGCATCACTTACTTGATCCTTCATGCCAATTCAGAGACTAAGACTTAATTCTTTCTCTGGCCCTGCCTGTCAACTTATGTTGGAAGTAGCACTACCAATCTGGAGTGTCTGCTGCCATCCTGATGCACACACCATTGGTGTGAATAATGTTGGTACAAAACTGAGCAGTTGCTTTAGTGTTCCATAGCATTTCTCTAGCTTTCTAAATCCAGAGTAAGTGTTTATAATAACTACGTACTCGATGAAGGAAGAAGAGGTGAACCAAATGAGCCGGAGAGATCCAAATGAGTGCAGCAGGTTCCCTTTCCTCTGGGTCCTGCTCTTTCTTACTGTTGATTACAATGTTCAGTACTATGGAGGCAAGCTGAAGAAATCTGCAATAACTGATATCCATTTTTTCCCCATAGAAGAGGATATAGGATACTTCCAGATTGATGCTGTCAGTGGGGAGTTAAGAACAACCCAGTCTCTGTCACATGCTGAGAGATCAGACTACAGAGTGATGGTCACAGCCCGGGACCAGGGGATGCCTTCACTTCAAGGACATGCTGCTGTTTATATCAAGGTACTTGTTTATGTTATACGAATAGAGTTAAATTAGATACTTCGTTGCTTTGAAAAAACAATTTTGGGAGAAGCTAGAGAAATAAACTGAAGAAAGGAAGAAGTTCAAAGTTATAAGCACCTTGTCTCATGGTAATTTTCTTTAGCCATTTTTCTGTTGAGAGAGGAAATGAGATGGCAGGCTCATTTTGATCTTTTTAAGAATACACAGCAGCATGCTGGGTTGCCTTGCAAATAGATTACATCTGTGCTTTAGTAGGGGGTCGTTACGAACACTGGAAAAGAGAAGGAAAATATCCAGGTAGGCAGAATGAAAAGCAAATATCAGGAGGGACTGAAAGTTGGGGAGAGAGTAGATTTTTTTTTTTTTTTTTTTCCCCTCCACGATGTTACTCTCTCTTCTAAATTCTGTCTCTGTAACTCAGTATAAGGGTAGTTCATTCCTTTGTGCTGATTTATACAGGGCTGCTCTGCATGGGAGTGTGAAATCCAGTGTGTGATCTTTCCACAGCCAGCCACCTGCTGTTCATCGAGCCACAGTGGGGCTGCTTTGTCCAGGCTGCCTGTCTGCTCCTTTATCAGAGGTTGAATGTCACCCAAGAGATGGTTAATTTTGGATAGCTTGGAAAAAAATGCTTCAGTCAAGACAAGGCAAATGCAGTGCCGACAGTTAAAGAGATTCTTTCATTTTAAAGCATTAACTTGAAACACTGCAGCAATCCATGATGAATGAAACCCTATAATGACATAAACAACCCTCAAAAAAACCCAGCTATCTGTTTGTGTTTGTCAAACTGCATAACGTACCATGCTTGCTTTATCACATCTGTCCCTGTGATGCTATCCTATGTGGAAAGATAGTTGAACTGCTTCAGAGTAGGGGCAGAGATAGCAGTATTCAAATCGTCTGTCTTTGGATCCCTTTTTTTGACGTGGGAATGAAAGATAGAGTTATGGAATGATTGGCCAAGGACTATTTGAACTCTTACAGAGCATGCTGAGTTTGTTTTCTGCTCTTCAGGCATACTTAGGATAAATATAGTCACAAATAATAAATGATCAAACTCTCAATTGAGGAAAACAATTTTCATTACACTATTCATAATAACAATGGGAAAATACTGCATTCTTTGTGCTTTTGTTGCAGGTAATCCCACTTCCCAACGGGAGATCTGTCTTCTCTCAAGATTTCAAGCACTTTGTCGTACCTGAAAATTTTAAACCTGCACAAGTGTTGAGTTCTCTGAAGTGGCCTAATAATCATCTAACAACGGACAGGAAACTGCATTTCAGTATCGCTAAAGATGATGATGATGATGATGATGTTCATTTTGAAATAGACAGCTTGACAGGAGACCTTTTTCTTTCCAAGGAACTTGACTATGAAACAGCTTCACACTTCCTTTTGCAAGTTATTATAAAGGATTATAATAATAATCCTCCACAGAATAACACTGTCTTCCTAAGTATTGATGTAGAAGATCAGAATGATCATTCTCCGTATTTTCAAGATGACTTTGTAGTGATTGGCATAGAGGAAAATGTACCTGTTGGCACTCTGGTTCACACATTCAATGCAAAAGATGGAGATGGCAGTTTTCTGAACAGCAAAATACAGTATTCCCTAGAAATGAGTAACGTGGGTGAAAATCCATTTCTTATTCACCCTTTGTATGGCACCTTGACCACAGCTTTTCCACTAGACAGGGAGATTACTCGCTCTATGATCCTTACAGTGTCTGCAGCAGACCAGGCAATAAATCTGACTGATCGCAGGATTGATTCCCTGGCTGTGAAAATTGTTATTTTAGATATCAATGACAACAGTCCCAGTTTTACATCTTCGCCTCTTTCCTATGTCATGGAGGATGTGGAGGTGGGCTTCCTTGTGCACCGCATAATTGCAAAGGATCCTGATGAGGGACGCAATGGACAAGTTACATATCACATTCTTTCAGGCAATGAAAAGAAAGCATTTGTATTGGATAAAATCACAGGTACTGTAACTTCTATTCTCTGGAGTTTCTTGTACTGTGCTTCTCACGGTAATATTTGGGAGTGCATACAATGCAATATTGAAATACCATGTTACTGTGGTACTCTACCCAGGTGACTTATCATCCTCAGGGGTGATTACCTTGGGCAGAGCACCACAGGAGCATAGCAGTACTACGTGCAGTAGGCAAGCTCAGTGAGACTCAGCTCAAAAATTTCTCCATGACACCGTTACTGCGTTGTGTAGATGTGCTGGAGCGCCTTCCCATAGCGCATTAAGGAACGTGGGAAGAAAGTGCGTGCAGTGAAATACTTCATGCTGATTTTTGCATGATGCATACTTAAAGCATGTGCACACACATATGTTGCTATACATACACGCAAGGAAAGGCAAAGTCAAGATCAAGGAATGTGCATTACACTGTGGGTGGAACATGTTCAGTGGAGGCTCAAAGTGCTGATGAATTTCATTCTTCAGCTCTCTGAAATTCTTTGGTTCCTAAATGAGTTCTGTAACTATTATACCATCTGCACACAAATGCAAATTTCACCCTAATAGTTGCAATATTTTCTCGTTCTTATTCTGATTTTGAATCCATTATGTGATACAGCTGACACTGATTTGTAGAGCTCCTGATTGCATAACTTATGTGCAAAAGACAAATATTTAAGTTAAATAAAGTTAAAAAGTTAAGCCCAAAGTTAAATAAAAAGGAATCTCTGAACTTCACTTGAATATTCCATGAATCCCAGTTTCCCTTGATGTCAAAATGAGTATTTCTGGGCCAATTAGCACTCTAAAGGGAATCACAGGTGATGACTGACTCCAGAGTCTGGAAGCCTTGCAGCAGTGGCTCAGCGTGCGTGGTGATGCTACACTGAAGCTGTGAGTGCTGGAACAACTGGGATCCTAACCTGGACCAGAACACTTTTTTAATACCTTCTTTCTTTATAATAGGATTCTTAACTACAGCCCAGCTTCTGGACCGTGAGATTCAGGAGCGCTACAGTTTGACAGTCACGGCTCTCGATGATGGCAGCCCAGCGCTCTCTGCCACGCAGGTTCTAACCATCATTGTTCTTGATGTGAATGATGAGACTCCGATATTTCTGAAGCAACTTTACGAGACTGCCATTCGTGAAAACCAAGATCCAGGGGAGTTTGTCATAAAAGTGGAAGCTGTGGACAGGGATGCAGGTAATTTCTGTCCTTTTGCTATTAATTTCGTTGTGGACCATAGTAGACTGATCAAATCTTGCTGCCGGTTGTGCTTGCGTGTGCAGCTGTTGTGCTTTTCCCAAGGTAATGTATGAGTTTTGAGTTTCAAAACATGGGCTTTTGGTTCAGACCCTCAGCCTTTATTCCGGGCTTGGAGGTATTCCGACTTGCGCACTGGGGTAGCTTCAGCTCTGACTGACACATTAAATGTAAAACGTGTGTTTGCATGATGCAGAGTAGCTCAGCGTACTGTAGCTTTCACGAGAAAATAGCCAGCGTGCTCTGGTTATAAATCAGCAAACAATGTTCAACTCGGTTAAAGTTAATATTTGAACCTTTTGTTGCTCTCAATCAGAGAGTTTTGAATAGTTTTAAAACAGTTCTCTAGACAAGGATCCTGGTTTTGTAGAACCGGCAAATATGCACTAATCTTTTCTGACCAGAGAGGGGCACTGTCATCCAAGATTTTCCAGGTAGTTGAGCTGTGAAGGGATCGTGGAAGCCGTTCTGGATGTCAAATGGGATTTTACATACATAAGAATGTTATTGCATTGCTTTTCAAACATACGCAGAATGGATGAGTAAGGAGGGGTGGTTCATATGCTCTTCGAATCACAGGTAAGGAGTAAACGTGAGAGAGTCTTTGCTAAGTAACAAAAAATTCCCTCCAGTTCTTCAACTACCTGCTCTTTTGAAATATGTAATATGATGTTACAGGTAGTCTGTGTGCTGGAAAGGATCTTATCTTAAGTAATGCCACGCACAGTGCATACACTTGGTGTAACATGAAGCAGTTACACAGAGTCTGTGGTCTGCAATAAAGATAAAATCTGGAAAGAGAATTAAATATCACAATACTGCTGCAGTTGGCCCAAAGGTTGTCTCAACTCTGTGAATGACTTTCTTTTTACTGTGGGTTCACTTTCTGCACATCTTTATAATTGTTTAGGGTTGTGCTAGCCAAAAAATAGATAAAACAATAGATCTTATTAGAAAAATAATTTTCTGTATTCAGTAAGAGTTGTCATTCTAATGTAGAGAACGTATTGATTACAAAAGGCTGATGTGAACTCAACAGGGGTGCTATATAGAAGAAACATTTCCCCACAAGTATGTAAAGTATTTAGAAACTAGGAATGGGTGGGTAGCCCTGTCTATGAAAATCTTCATGACAGCTGCACAGCATTACAGTCTACCTCTGTACCTTGCTCTTCCAAGTATTTTCTTTCTTTTGTGGATCACACTATTAAAAAGGCAGTATTTGAAGGAAAAAATTGGAAGATTTGTGAGAAAGAAGTGGGAATTTGCTTGAATTCCTCTCCCTCCTTTCTCAGTCCCTTATATTTATTTATTGCACATCTTGTGGGAAATACAGCAGAAGGGAAATTTTGGGAGCCGTTAGGAGGAGGGAGCGGGGGTGGCTTGGCAGGGTGGTGAGGAAGGGCATTCCAAGTGTACTGGGTGGCACAGTGTGCGCCTGCCTGTGCAGACGCTTTGGGCTGGAGCACTGTTGTGGCTGATGGTTCCTTCCTGCTTTTTTTAAAGTACATTTTCCAGTAACCACAGTCCTTCTGTTGGATCGTTTTCTCACGTTTGCCTGATTTGGCCCCATGTCATGTGCGTGTAACAGTATTGTTCCAGACGAATACTGAAGTGATGCTCATAATGTAAGAAAATAGGATTTATATAGGAGTCATATAAATATAATACTACTCACTTTTCTTATATTTTTGGAACAGAATTTTTAAATAAGATGACTCGTCTCATGGTTTTATTTTATACATCACATTTTTTACTTCATTTTTATTCACTCTTTAAATTGCAGTTCACATCCCAGTAATATTTGCATAGTCTCAGTGGAGGACTTTCCTCCCATCACAGATTTTTTTTTTTTTTTTTTTTTTCCCCCTGCTTTGTCTCTTCCCTGACTGACCACAGGGAGGAATCATTTTTACTGACAATATCGGCCATCATCAACCTTTTCTTTTATTTGCCTTTCTACTTCATTCCCTGTGACAAGAAGAGGGGAAGCAAACAGACGTCACCTTCTTTGTGTTAAACCCAAACTTTAAGCTTGCTTCCAGTTCAAAAGGTCTGTTTTTTTTTTGTGTGTGTTTTGGTTTTTTGGTTTGTTTTTTTTTTTTTTTGAAATCACTACTAAAATTTTTGCTTGTAGTTATTCTCTTTCACATGGATATCCATGAAACATCTTGTTTGGCCAACTCATCCTGCACATTACAAGAGCTGCACTTACCGTAACTCTATGTTGCCTCACTTTCTTTAAGTCCTCTTACACTGTGGGAGCTCTCCACCCGCCCCAAGGCCAACATCTAACAGTGCAACACAAGTAAATGCAAGTGTGAAGGCAGGTGTAATACAGGTAAATGCTGGGAAAAAAGTGCATAGGAAAACAAAGATACCTGCAGCATATTTAAGATAGGTCAGGGGTTTGTCTTGAGATATGTCTTTGCAGAAGCTCTGAATGAACTGAACTAGCATTTGTCAACATCTGCTTTTAAGCTGATGTGCACCTCTGTGGTTCAGTAGTTATGTCTGGAGCCTTAAGAGAGAAATCTCAGAAGGTTAATAGGGACTGCTGATGTAAAATTATGAGGCAGGGCTTACTGCCATTTGCTAGACATTTTCTCTTGCTCATATTCGTGGATTATCATGGTCTTAACAACACTAGTATTATAAAGATGAGACTTGAGCCTAGATTTGGGGCAGGGAGGACATTTGTTCCCATTGGTTCTTCACTGGTGTTGGCACTAGACATATCCACAGTGTAATGCCATGGCTGCTGCTTCTGAGAAGCTGTGGGAGCACAGGGGCTGCCCATGCTGTGGTGGGGGAATGGGAAAAGGGGCTGAAGCTTCTCCCTGGCTGCAGCTCAGGCACCATACATCCACCCTGCCATTTGGCCTGCAGGGAGAGGGGTCCTTGCCACCAGCCAGTGGCAAGGAAGGGGCTTCGGTCCTCTTCCAGCTTGTAATGTGCAGGAAGAGTAGTTTGTTTCTCATTTCAGTTTGCAATTTCAGCCCCCAAAATGTGACTAGCACTACTGAATAATTAACCAAGAGGTTGGATCAAGTGCAAACGTGTCAGCTGCTGTGCCATGGTATGTGAATGCATAGAGTCATCACACTTCTCTCTTGGGCAGGGTGTGCACCTTTTTCCTACTGCTAGGTGTGTACGCTCCTAGCAGCTGGGTATGAGAAAGGAGACAGTAAGTGCTTTGTAAATAAATGTGAATAAGGTGTCACGTATCTGTATCCTTTAAGGGTTAAAAGTTTTAATTTCAACAATGTGTGAATAGTCAACTTGGATGGTACCTGTACGTTTTTTCAGCACTGTCTGTAAGTAATGTCCATTGTGAAATCTGCCAGTGAAGGCACTGGGTTGAAGCAGTCCAGCTGCAGGAGACCAAAGGCTAACAGTTAATATCAGCCCTGCAGTGTCATGTGTATTTTTTTTCCATCTGTAGCATATTGGTCATCAAGGGTAGATAAATGCAGGCAGAGCTGTGAGTATCTTTTTAAACGTAGTTAAATGGTATCTAATATCAGATAATGTGTGTTGGTAACCTTAAACTTTCAAGACATTCTCCTTGATTGTCCTTACTGCTGTGATTTTTCTCCTTTCTTCGGGAAAGCCGGAGGGATTTCTATAACTCATTTTTCCTTCTGCTGTGCATTGTATGAATATATCCCTTCCTTGACTTCGTTTAGGTGCAAATGCATTTACAGTAATAATTCTCTAGCATTGTCAACTATTTAGCAAAGCTATTCAAAGGCAAACAAAGGAAGTCATGGATGTTAAAAACTGTAGGCTCTGTTTCTTCTCTCACACTGGTGTTTCTCCATCAACTCCAGTGCATATTGTCCTGTTTTCAACTGCAGCAGATGAGAACAGGCAGGCAGTGTTTGACTCTGAATAGCAGTTTTCGTATGACTAGGAGTGCTGTAGTTTTCCAGGTGCTCCAACTGACCCTACCCTACTAAAAGACTGGTTGTTGGTTGGAAAAACACAGAATGATTGAATGAAACTTAGAAAAATTTGGAAGAAAAAAAAAAACGAGCACAATAGTACAAGCCTTCAAGTATAATGTAGGATTAAACTCATTAAAGTTAATAATATAAGTGTGATGGTGATGACATTATACTTTTCTCAGGAGGGTGTTGAAACTAAAGAAGTATGAAAGAAATTATTTTGTAACCGTAATAGGCAAGAATATGGAGTCACATTTCTTGTTCAACTCAGGCGGGCAACTTTGAAAGAAAGGTTTTTAAAAGCCTGTACGGTTTTAGCCTACTTCCCAGAGAAAGAGAGGAAGGCTAATATCCCGGTACTATATACAAATGGTAGGTCTGACTAGGACCTGAATGGAATTGGCATTCAGAAACACTTGGAGGGAAGGAAACTCTTTAACCTTCTCTTCTGGAAATCCTGCACGACTTTATAAAACCAAGCAGTATCATTTCAGAGACTGGCTACAAGCGGGAGCCATCTAAAAGGCCTGAGATGTGCTGTGGGAATGGCCACCAAATTGGCTTGTCTGTTGAAGACAACTGGGAGATGGCTACCCTGTGAGCCCTGATGGGACTTAGACATCTGCCTGCTCAGTATTATGAATATTTAGAACTGGTGGGCATGCCAAGAAGTGGATGTTTTCTCTGAATGTTTATACTAGTCAGTGTCATACTGTATAGAGATACTTGCATTGGCTCCGAGTGAAGTTAAGTGGAGAACCAGAGCTGCCAGAGCAGCCCGGTGCTCTGCCTGACATCCTGTTCAGAAATAAACTACCTACCTCAGTGAGAGCAGAAGACAAACGCATGGATTCCGCAGTCTAATGCTCTCTTGCACCATGTTGATATGTCAGCTTGTTTGGAGACATGCCCTGAGTGCCTAGAAATGTTACTGGGGTCACTTTGAGTGGCTGGAAAACAGGCACAAAGCAGCATCTGGACAAGGATTTTGAAGGATTTTTGTGCTAATGAAGAAGCAGTTACTCACTGCATTAAAAATAATAATTTCATCCATAACCCATTTCCCGGGGAGGGGGAGAAGAGACAAATCTGTAGACCTGAATGTAAGGAGAGTGACTGTGTTTTACTAAGACTTCCATTCTGCTTTTAAGGACTGAATTCATTGCTTCGGTATGAAATCTTACCAGGAACTGGTTATGAGAAATTTAAGATGAACTCGGACAGTGGAGAACTTGTAACAGCTGCATCACTGGACAGGGAAACCCAGGAGGTTTTCAATATTAAAGGTAATAGTGTGAAATATCTATGAGTGCCTGTAAAATGGGAAGTGAGAATGGGTGTGGTGTTCCTACCAGTGTTACCTTTTGTCATGCCGTCTGAATTAGATGGAAGTGGTAAGATTTTCAGGTACAGAAGAGCATGTGCTTTTTGCGTAGCACAAATAACTCTCCTATTCTGCTATTATTAAGGAATGTCTATTGGTGCACCCACAACCATTGCATAAAATTTGCTTTCTTTTTATTAATCTTAGTTTTGGTTCGAGACAGTGGAACCCCGTTGCTGTCGAGCACAGTGACAGTTATCTGCATAGTGCTGGATGAAAACGATCACTCTCCCACGTTTCTTTTTCCCACCTCTGAGATCCGTATTCCAGAGAACCAACAGCCTTCTGTCGTTTACATTACCCGGGCTGTAGATATGGATGCTGGCAATAACGGAGCTCTGAGATACAAAATAATTGGTAAGTTACACTCCATCATTTTTGTTAGTATAAATCAGGAAGTATATAAACAGCAGTATCCAAGTTTTGGACTGGTCTTGATTTTACGAGGCCTCCCTATTTCCCATCTTGTCCATGTGCTTCTTTCATGTGGAAAAAAAAAAAAGATCTTTCACCCCTTTGTCAGCATTAATAAGCACTTTCCAGGCATACTTTCAGTCTGCTTTCTGGATTTGAAATAGTGCAGAAAAGAAAAACAAAAAAACTACCAAATGCTGGAAGGAGGCATTAATCATGAAGGCATAATTTTGTCCTTTTTGTTATAGTTGTGGAAGTCCTGAAAGTAAATATACCCTTGCAAATAAGTACAAGAATTAATCTAATGTTATTTATTTAATTTTATTTCATGAGAGCTTCTTTCACCCAGCAATTAGTAATGTCACACTTGGTTTTCATATTGCCAAACTCTCCCATTGTCCACTGTGCCAATGTAAGCTCCACAGCTGTTCAAAGCGTCCTGTAATATCTTTGCACAAATACAAGTTTGCTGTGCTTACTTTGGTTTGTGGCTCTCAGCAATAGCTCAAATGTAGGCAGATAGCTACTGTGGTAACAGCCAACACATTTTTCTTTGAAGAAACAGTTATTAATTCCTTTATGGCTTCTTGGTTTTAATTTCACAATTTTTTATGATCTTTAATTTAATTACCTTTGGTCTTTCTACATGTTATAAAGTATGTATGCCATTCCCTATTACTAAAAATGCTGACTTTTCTGTTGACTGCTTCATATTTACCTCCCCCTCCCCACACCCCCCAAATCAAGACCTTGCACAGCTATTCACTTCCAAGGGACAGGTTTGTAGAAGAGAACAAGGAGCAAGTAATTACAATTGTCAGCAATGCTTTATAGGTTTCTGGAATTTGTAACTAAGGTTGGGAAGAGGTCACTATGCAGCAGCATAGTTGCAGGAGATTTTATAAGGTGTGCTGCTTTGGGAAAGAAGACGTGCATCTGGCAAAATAGCCACTCTGTAAATTGATATGACATTCTGTATTTACTGTCATTGCCACCCACTGATTTAAATGAAATGCAGGTTTTAATTCATATAAGAGGAATAAAATATGTGAAAGGCACATGAGTGCACCAGCTGTATGAGCAATTGGATCATGGTATTGCAATTAACATAGCGGTATTCACAAGGGATTCTTTTTTCTAAAGTGATTGTGATAACTTTTTTTATGTGTTTGAAAGGTGGAAATGTTGGAGAATACTTCACACTAAATAACACTTCAGGAAAACTGCTGGTCATTCGTAGCTTAGACAGAGAAGATGTCAGCAATTTCACTCTTGTAATTGAGTGCCGTGACCTAGGCAGTCCCTCGAGAAGCTCCACTGCACAGCTCTATCTAACAGTCTTGGATGAAAATGACCACAACCCGTTGTTTGCAAAGACCCTGTATCAACTATCCCTGAGAGAAGACCTAGAGGAAGGGTCAGCCATCCTCGACCTCTTTGCTTCTGATGAAGATGATGGCCTGAATGGCGAAGTTACATACTCCCTCATTGACGACACCTTCGGAGCATTTGCTATCAACAGTGTAACGGGCTCTATAGTTATTACAAAGGCATTGGACCGGGAAACCAAATCCCAGTATACATTTAGGGCTGTGGCAAGTGACTGTAGCAGCCATTTGCCAAGAAGCACCACTGTCAGTATTGTGGTGCACGTTGATGATGTCAACGACAATGATCCTGTTTTTTTGCAGAATCCTATCAGGGTCTTTGTGCCTGCTGAAACCCCTGTGAATGAGACCGTAGTCACCGTAAGAGTGGAGGACATGGATCTGGGATCAAATGGAGCTGTTGTTTTTAGTTTGATGACAGCAGAAACTGTATTTCAGATTGACACGAAGACAGGTGACATCATTCTTCAGGAGCCCTTGGCTTCCAAGGACTTCAGTACCCAGCTGGTAGTGACAGCTTCAGATCGAGGTATCTCACCTCGAACAGCCACAGCTGTGGTCATTATCTTTACAGAAGAACAAGAGGAGGAGATTTCATTCAGCCATAACCTGTATGAAGCAAGCGTGCCTGAGAACAGTGCAGCAGGTGGGTATCAAATCCCAATTTGTGTTCTTATGGCTGCCAATCTCCCCTCCTTTTGGAATGGTAATTGTAATGAATAGTATAGGGAAACCTTTTTCCGGTGCAGCAGCAGGGAAAAGTTAATTTGGATGTAGCAAATACCCATCTGCCCTTTTGCAGTGCACCAGCATGAAAAACCAGCATGGTCTGTTAGTTGGAGGCATTGTCTGGCTTTTGAGTTTGCTGCCCATGTATAACAGTGATGCTCACATCAAACAGAAAGCTCCCTTGTCAAAGGTGATGTGTTTCCATCCCTCAGCATGGGAAACCGTGAGCATCAGTGGGTTCACTCTTTTAGCAAAATCATTTTAATGATGGGTGGACAGTGTTTACTCGTCGTTTCACTTGTCAATGCACACAAGCTCAGATGAGATGAGTGGTGTGTACCAGTTGCACCATGAAATTTCTTATTTTTGCAAAACCCTTCATGAACTGTAGTAGCTTTCAGAGATACTCTAAAACCTTACTGAAGTTTTGGATTTTCCAGAAGAAGGAGAATGAGGGGTAGGGTGAGGTGAAGGGGAGAGAAGTTTGGAGGCTGTGGTACATTGTCACTCGGGCAGGCTTCTACAGTGTGTCTCTTGGTAGAGCCTGCCCTATTGAATGCTACCTATTGACAAAGCAGCTTCAATCATAAGGTGCTTACAGATTTATTTATTTTTGTTCCATACAATGATGAGAATCACTGCTCTACTTTTTATCATTCAGAGAATATTAGTAGTTATGCCTCCTGCCAATTAGATGTGGTAAGTACCTTTTCTTGCTTCAGGGGATGGGTTCATCCTAATGAGGGGCAGAAAGGAGTGCCTTTCACGTTTTTCTGCCCACAAATCCCACTGTACAATTGACCAGACGTATTTAGAGATCTGACCTGCACTATATTCTTGATTCAAACACTGCCTCGTGAGGTTCACCTTGAACAAGTCATTTATCCTCTTTATAGTTCAAATTTCCCTCAGTAAAATGAAAGTAATATTCCTTTATATCCTAAGGGTGTTGTGAGACTAGTGAATTCTTAGATCTTGAGTAACATCGTATATATTTGATTAGGAATTGGTAAAAAAGAAATGTGTTAATAATTTTGGAAAACCAATCAATGCTCTTGGATAATTACAAACAGAATAGAGAATGAAGGGTGAAGAAGGCTGTTGCAGTAATTACTGCTGTGGTTACTCAGCCATTCCTTCCTCTGTGCCTGTTTGGGTCTACAAGCCAAATTTTCAGCAATGTACTTAAAGGTAAAGATGATGCTGTGAGTATTACTGATGTTTCAATTAACAGATTGAAAATAGGCAATAAGGTGAAATTTTTTTTTAATTGACTTTTTTTTTTTTTTAACCATAGATAAAATATTTTGGTTTCAGGCTATTTTTAAAAAGTTGTGATGAGTGATCAAACCACCAGGCTGGAGCATCCTTCTAGCTCTCTCACTGTCTGTCAAAAAACGTCAGATTTTGAAAAAAAGTGGAAGCCTTCCAACAGGAAAGAGTGGAGCGTGCAGTAGCCTGGTGGTTAAAACACTCTCCTGAAATATGAAAGGTGTAGATTCGGGTCTCCTCAGGCAGAGGAGCAGTTCCCTTTCACTCCATACTGAGCACTCTGAACCTATGGGATAAGAACCTCTTTAATTTTTTTTAAACCAGTGCTTAATTTATTGTTTCTATTGTAAATGCAAAAAAAAAAAATTATCCCTAAACACATTTGTCCTGACATTTAAAAAATGCTTTTTATTCCATGAATTTGACCAGGATTTACAAGTAGTTTTGGACACCCTAAAATTGAACTTTTCTCTGAATGTAAGTCACAGATAGCCCAAGGCCTCCAAACCCTGTTTTACTAGAGTCAACACTGTACAGTAATTAATCATGTGTCACTTTGCAAAGGAGAGGCTGCCCTGGGGGAATTGCTGCTTCCGGAAGATACAGTTTGGATGTCACAGCAATGTGTGTTAATCTGCTGTTTTCCGTCTTTTCATTGATCCTACACATTGAGAGTCAATTGTGGTGATGTATGGGGGCCCTCCATCCTAGGTGTCCGGAAAGTGCAGAGACCAGGGTGGCGAGCTCTGGGCTCTCAATTTTGTCTCCCCCTTGCTGCAGCGGGCTTGTATTTTCAGAAAGTGTCGTGAGAACCTGTTTGTCAGGCTTCCCATGGGAGTAAGGTCAAGGCCCTGGGGTTTCAGTCTTTTCAGGAGAGATGGGCTTAACCTGCATTAATTAAAATTTCTTTGTAGTTAAGGAAAAATAATAAGAGGGAAGATAGGTTTTGTTAGGAAACAAGTATCGATTTAAAGAAAGAAAATAAACCCCAGAGCTCTACGGCAATAGATAAGCTAATCTGATCCTAAATTTTCCTGAGTGTAGATACATTCATGGGTTAGGCTAGACAATCCAGCCTGAAATTATGGAAATGCCCCAAGGAACTGAAGTAACACAATGGCATAGTCAGATTGTTCTCCCATTCAATCTATAGAAAATATAAATAAGATTAAATTTAAGTTGTTTTGATTAAAGGAAATTTAGCAAAGCTTCAGGGTAAACAGGAGGGTTTTATCCCAAAATTTTAGTTTGTTTATTTAATAAAAGTCTATTTGCTAAGAAGATCAAATTCTTTTAAGAGTATGAGAGTTTTTAGCGAATGCTAATAATGTTTTGGCTCTGTTTGTAGTATTTTCTTATTTATATAAGCATAAGTAAATATCAAATATTTTACATTTCAGTGGGAAAAAAAGCATGATTGTAATTAAAACTCTCATAGAAGTTAGCTTACAGGATATATGGGATCCTGGGACCCCTACAAGTATGAATGGTACCAGTGTATTCAGTCCAGGGGAGATTTACATTACATACTGATTATTTGTAGAACTGGTATTAATAAATGTGGCTTTTCCTCCTAATTTTATTTCTACCTTAACTAATAGAGTGGGAAAACTCTAAGTTTATTTTAAAAAGAATAAAAAAGTCTGAATAGTATAAACAACGAAAGCCAAAGCCAAGGGTCCTTAGTTTTAATTTAGTCTAAACTTGTCAGTTGCGTGAGTGCCTCAGGAATTGGTCCTTGTGGTCAGATTCAAGTGTTTGACCTCCAAGTTTAATGACCTTCAGAAAACCCCATTCTTCTACTTTTTGTTTAATATTAAATATTTAATGTCTTTAAATATTATAAACTGCATTACAACAGAACAGGCACTTAGAAGCCAGTCAATAAATAATCAAGTCACACAGTCTCCAGAGGGTAAGAAACCGTATTATTCGCCAAGCTTTCATTTGAATGGTTGTTCGCATATCACTTCACTGGAGACAGATTCACCAGTGAAACTTCTTGACTCCTCTTTTTTGTTCCTAATAGATATAAAATATGTTACCTCTTATTCTGTAAGTCATCTCTTTATGCTCAGTTAGCTTTTTCTTTCATTAGCAATTAAGAGGTCTCAGGAAATAGTGGCAAGGATGAACCGGGGTTAGATGACAAAGGAGGGAAAAAGAGACTACTATAATGAGTAGAGAAGAGGGAAAAAACCCAATGATATAGATTATACAGTAGCTCATTTTTGGTGTATATATTACGTCCAAACACAGAGTACAGCAAAAGCTTTTGAGTCTATTTGGCCAGGTAGGCAAAGACTGTCCATGCTGCCATACTTGAGTTTCAAGTCCTTAGGTATAATGTAAAGGTTGATGTGTTGGCTATTTAAAGCGCTTGAGATACTTCCAAATGCAATCAGGTTGTCTGACTGAACTGAAAAAAACCCTAAATATAAACATTTTAAATCACTCTTCACTTCCTTTAATATTCTTAACTAATCCATAAGTTGATTGAATAGTGTTTCAAGCCCATCTGACTGCTTTCTGCGATGATCCTGTCGTCCCTCCTTGCACTAGTTTCAGTGCTGATCTTATCCTCGTGCCATTTCAATGTGCTTTGCAGACAGAAAGCTACCTTCCTCTTAGTTTTCTCCACTTTAAGTGTTACATGTTATGACCTCTGCTTGAAGCAGTATTTGAGTCACATATACTTGAAATTGAGAACTCCGGCAGATGGGTACTGTCTTTTGCTATTTACCTGTATAGGCCCTGTTTGTGTCACAACAAACCTTAGAGTTTGGTCGTATTTTTGACAAGGAACTGTAAAAATTCGCTGTTTGAAGGAGTCATTTTCTGTGAAAGGTATCAGAAACAGAAGAAATTTGTTCTCTGCCAAAAAGAAGTTGTAAACAATTTTGAAAACAATTTGTGAAAATAAGAAAAATAGGAAATTCAAAGGATTAGGATTTGAGGACCCAGAGCAACGATTTATTAACCTAACCCCTGAAAAACAGGGATTCAAGTAGAAATGCTGCTGCTTCCTTTATTTCTGGTAGTTTTTCTTCTTGAACATGCAAGCAAACAAACAAAAAGACTGCTGACAGCATTAGAAGAGAAATAGTGACATTCTTCGGACCTTGAATTTTTTTCTTATCTTTAACTGTGCTCTGAGGGTGCTATGAATGATTGCCCTTGCAGGCTTCTGTAGTAAATCAAAGTTGCCCGGCAATGAAAATTCAACCTACAACCCCCTATTTTAGTTCCTAAAAAAACCCAGTGCAGTGTTCATATCAGTCTTTACCTATTGGATGGTTGGATCATGCTTCCAGAACTTTTCTAGTAAATATCTTATAAATATATTGACTAGTATAGAAAATTATATCTGTCAAAATCAGCATATTTTTGCGTTTGACAGTCAGATGAGCAAATGACAAACCACTTAAAACAAAATTTCCTGCTCTTAACAAGTAACAATGCTAAAACAAAGAAGGTAGCCAATAGTTTTAAGAGCAACATTTCCTCTCATTTTTACACTAAAAATAAAGTCCTTTCCTCTGGCATCCAGGACACTGAGTGTGAACAGAATGCCCTTTGTAAGGTAATAAAATAGCTAGTTGTCTGTAACGCTGTTTGGAAGAGTTCAGGTTGCACAGTAATCTCATTCCATCACAGTTGCATGGAATCAATTATAATTAAATTAAATAATTAAAATCCATTAAAATAAATTGCCTTATATACTAAACAATTTCATAACTCACTTGAAAATAATAATTATTTGGAAATCTTGATAATGCTTTTTAAGCTTACTACATTTTTGTTAAACATGATGATTCTGAGCAGGATAATGTATTCAGTTCCACATTTTTCCTCTTTTATTTCATGTCTCATATTCTATATTAAATCATTGCTCTTTTCATTGAATTTGGATTCTGATTGAATTGTCACATAGCTATGCATGTAGTTTCATCTTCTCATTCTGTCAGAAGATGGCTAATTAAAATTTTCAAGAATATTTCATTTGAAATATTGTTCAGAAATCCAAATTTAATTCAGGTAAATGAAGGAAAAATAAACTCTTTATGGTGATTCAGGGGTAAGATGCATTCCTATGATGCACAAAATGGACTGTTTTCCTTAAAAGAATTAATGAAAAGGTGAGATTTAAATGACCAAAGACAGCATAACCTGACTAAAAGGAATACATACAACTTCAGGTAAGAGGTAATTCCAGTGGTACATGGGAGTTTGCAATTAGGAAAAGTTAAACCTCATCATTTTATTTAGGCAGGTGATGAAGTTGTGATCAGATGAGTAATTTACTGGGCAAGGATGGATAGGCAGGGCCTTGCCTATGAAGTTGTAATGCAGTGAAAGTCACAGAGGAGTTGTTTTTATTGTCTACTATTTTAATTCATGGATAAGCACCTAGCCTAGTACATAGGTGTTTGTCTGTGCATCTGTTATTAATCACAACAATATAAAATTAGAATAAAACCTTCTAAAGTGGACATGATGAAAATGTCTTATTGCTTCCATAGGTACATCAGTTCTAACTGTAGAAGCTTATGAACGCAAATTTACAGGAGAAAATATAAAATACAGCATCTTCAGTGACAAGGAAAGCGTATTCTCCATACACCCCATTACAGGTACGTTTTTATAAATATATATATTTTTTCAAGTGTCTGTGTGTAGCTTAAAGAATGTGGTCTCTAAAATATAGCAAGCTCCTACCACAAGAGCAACGGGTAGATTTTCTTAGAGTATTACTCTCCTGTTACAATGAATAAATCATTAGTAAAACCAGGGATGCAGAGAGACCTGCACTATTGTAAACTTGATGTGGAAAGAAATTGAACACCAGCATGTCTGTTTAAAACACTCAGTTCCGATTAACTAATGATCACCAGGTGTTGGGAGTTGATAAACTACTGCTTTGTGATCCAAGCTGAGACTCCTCCATCTTGTTTGTCATCATAAAGTTGCCCAAACACTCAATAAACATAATCTTTCAAAACACTCCTAATGTAGGAAGCATTAGACCATTGTTGAGTTTAATGCTCTGTTTCAGACAAGCCTTGACAAGTCTGAAAGTCATGTTTGTTTATTTTTTTGGCAGTTGTATTTGCATTCTGCAGCAGGTCTGCTTTCACCTGCTCTTCAGTCAGGAACTTCTGATAGCAGGAGAGCAGCATGTTCCCTGTGTGCATTTACATGATCTCATCTAAGGCGCATAAGCAAGCATAGGTACTCTGGTTGCCTCTCAGCTCCTAAACATCTGCAACAAAAGAGTTTGCCTCCTGAATAGCTGGGGTCTTTCTGGGATGGCATAGACAGTGTAAGCAGTTTTCCTCAGAAATAGCGTAAATAGGTTGTACTCTTAACAAATCGCTTTCTCCCTGAGTTCCTAGAGGCTTTAATCGCTGGTTATTCTGATGTCTCCGGGCATCAAGTGGTATACTCCTGTAAACCTATCATGTCTGATGCTGATGGGCAGTTTAAATTATTTTGTTTTGTTTAGAGGAGGGGCACTTAAAGTACATATGCTTGATTTCCAAGTCCTCCTTATTTCACTGAAATAAAGCTAGAGAGATTAATCTTAAAGAACATCTTAGAGTCAGACAAGTTTTTCCCCAAGAAGGTGAATCTCCAATATCATCTCCAAAAAAACAAGAAAAAAAAACAAAAACAAAAAAACTGGCTTTTATCAAGCCAGTCTGAAAAATGGATACATGATGTTTTTAAGTCTCGTAAGCACTCTCTTCACAAACAATAGTGGAATTTCTATAGCAGTGGATGTCACAAGTCTTCTTTTGAGATATTTGAGCCCTTGTGGTCTCTTCTGTTTCCTTTCTTCTGAAACCTTTCTTGTGTTTCTTAGAAAACATTAATTGAAGTGCAGCCTTTTAGGACTTTTTAAGAGCAGTTCTTACCTCAGCATTAATTTTGACACCAGTAACTCTGTACCCATTGTTTCTACAGCAGGCGTATTTTGAGCTATATTGATGCCCTTTCTGTCTTCGGTAGTCTAAACAGCCAAAGTTCTGCTCTACTTGTCTTTTCAAGCACTGATGTTAATTAACCCCATTTTGGAGAAGACTTTCTCCCATTCTAGGGGGATTTATTATATTGTAGAATTGTATAAAGTATAGTAGGAAGTGACCCAAAGACATGAACTAGTCTGTCCTCTGACACAGAAAGGGAATCAGCTGTGCCTAAATCTGACAGATGTTTGTCTGTCATGTTCTTAAAACCTCCAGTGACAGAGATTCTGCAAACCCTCTCAATAGTCTGTACAAGTCTTGGCAGTTGGAAAGTTTTTATTCATATTTATCTGAATGCGTGTTGAAACAATTTAAACTTCTTACTTCTTAAGCTGGTAACAATAGACATAAGATAAAGGCAAAAACAGCTAATCTTTACATATTTGAAGACTGTTACCCCTGTTTCTTCTTCGTGTGCACTTCTCTAGAATGAGCAGCTCTGGTTCTTTCACTTGTTCCTTCTAGGTGGTGTACCTCAGACTTGATTATTTGCTTCACTCTACACTAGAGTCTTTCAGGTCCTTTTGTCATCTTGAAGTGTATTCCTTCTGCCACTGTCTATTTTTCTTTTTCTCTGTACAGAATGTGATAATTTTTAAGTGTTGTGCTGAAGAGAGACGACATGCCAGCTTTGCAATCTTTATGTTCAAGAAGCAATTCTTGAACACTGGGCAGATCCATAAACAATAGCCAATCATTGCTGCTTATCTTCGAAAATAAAAACTGAAAAGCACTCACTTGGAGAGCCACAGTAATTGAGTTCTTATGCTATCACAGGTTTGGGATATAGATAATTCCTGACATCATTACTGAAAAATCCATGCAAAACTGAATTTGAATTCTAATGGAATTAACATAAAAATGAACTATGTTTGATGTTTAGATGTAACGAAGAATTTTGAATATATTACTGTACTACCTAGAACATCGAAACAATGACCATGGATTTCCAAGGACATTTCAGGTTTAATGTGGCGATGTCTAGTTGTGTTTGTAGTCTCAATAATTTTCACTGGTTGTTTTTGATAGAATAACAGTTGGAGGGGGACACTTACTACATCAGAAGGAGTCAGTGTTTTACCTGTATGTCAGTCAGATACAGAAATTGATACAGCTATTGCCTGATTTGGATATAGATGGAGGGCTAGATGTAGCTACTCTCAGATGAGGGCCAAGAGTCTCTTCAGACACAGCTGGCTCACTGTCATGTGTCAAGGAGCACACGTCACGCAGCCACTTTCTTCCTCTCTATCCCTCTACAAGTAAATCAGCTTTGTTTTAGGAAATTGCCAATGTGGTGGCTGATCAGTGAAAACTTAGCTGTCCAAGATTTGTACAGTAACTAGCATGTGGGGGGTGATGTTAGGTAGAGAAAGGACACGGTAGAGAGCTCACTGGAATTCTGTCATGTGTTCAGTGAAGGAGACCATATATGTTAGGGACTTCATAACTGCATTTGTGAGTGTTTTTTCCTGAACATATGTCACATCTCAATTTTTTTTTTTATTTTTATTTTAATAAACCAGGTGCAATCACAGTAAGAGAGCCAAAGTTTCTTGATTATGAAATTAAGAATAAAATACATCTTTCAGTTCTGGCTGAAAATGACTTGAATTCAGCGCTCTGTGGAGTGACAGTTTTGATACAAGATGTGAATGACAATGTACCTAAGTTTGAGCAAAGCTATTACAAAGCATCAGTATGGGAAGGCCAAAGTCCTAAAATAGACATCATACAGGTAAGTGGAAATATATCTTCCCAAGCCCACTGCTGTAGTTAAAAAGAAGTTTGGTTGATCTGTTCATGACTACAATCCTGCTAGGTCTCTTCTGGACCACTATCTCTTAAAACCTGAGAGTGGGGTTCTTGGTGTTGCTACTACTTTGCTTGAATATCTAAAATAGTCAATGACTTTTTTTCTAGACCACATTTCAGATCTTTCATTCAGGCTTGTTAAACTGAAAGAGAATTCTTTGTCATCTTAATAGTTGTGCAGCTGGACTTTAAATCCTTTTTTTTAATTTTCTGTTTCTCTCTTCAAGTAGTTGAAAAATACCATTCAAAGCTGTGGTTCTGGTTACAATGTAGGCTGGGTCTCGCATTAATGCATCTACTGAGAGGGCTATAGCAATAAAAAGAATACTTTCAACTCATCAGACTAGTAGAGTCAAACCCAAGTGTTCAATTTAAAATCTGATGCCTAAAGAGCAGCTTGTCTCAATTTAAATGTGCAAACACTTCTTCCTCTGAATGAATCCATTCTCCAAAAGTGTTTCCAGCTGGCCATGTTAGAGAAAAAGAAGACATCAGTTGGACTAGAAGAACACATAATTTCCTCAGTACACGTTCTTGCATTGCAAGTCAGGTCACAGTGAGGGTCATGTTAGGTACTAAAGATATTCCTCCTCCTCTAGAGAATAAATAAATGGAAAGCTACAAATGCCTCCAGGGCAAAGTGATTAGAAACTGATGGACATTGTATTTAAAGAAACATATGTCCAGGAATGGAGAAAAGTCAAAAGACAGTCAAACCAGATGTGCAGTCAAAATTTTATGACAGAATACATTCTACTATGTTTCCTTTATTCAATCTGACTGGTTGCCTCTGCTATGGTTTGGATCCCATACTCATTATAACGCTTGTTCAGCAACCAGAAAAGTACAAAGATGACTCTCCGAAGAGTTAGAGGAGTCTTTGAGAAACCTGTTCACTGCTGTTGAATGTTATTTATTCTGTTGGTTTTATAGCTTGCCTCTGTCCTTTTTACATTTTATCATTCGTATTTTAAAAAGTAATTAATGAACTATTCCATGAAAGCTCTGAAAACTTAATTTTATTATTTTATCCTTTGTCTGTTTGTATAGCAGTAATACTTTAAGGGCCAGTCCTGGACCCCTGAGAAAGTGCATTTTTATGCACTAAACAGAGACAGCATTCTAACAGCAACCTTATAGTGTAAAACGATTACATTCAGCCCTAGTGCTTTATGTGGCTGAATTTCACACTACTCAAGGAAAGAATTCCTGTGCATCCTATTGCAATTCATGAGCAGATTTTGTGACCTCACATGACACTCATGTCGGGGACCAATACGATTATTCGCTTAAATCTGTGCAGTCGAAAGGAAAGTAACCAGAAATAATGACTGTAGTATAAGGTTTTTCTTTCTGAAATCGCATTCTGCGATTTTGAATTAAGCCTCAGTTTTGCTCCCAAACAGGTATTTGCAGCTGACCTTGACAGTGGGCTGAATGGAGAAACTGAATACTCAATTTTATCTGGTAATGAAAATGCAACATTTCTAATTGATTCAGCACGAGGGATTTTAGCAACTAATACAGTCCTAGATCATGAAAGCACTTCATCTTACAGGTTTGTACGCAAGGTTCTTACATAAACGTGTTGTTCTTTTTGTTCACTTTAACTTGAGATTGCTCACGTTATGGATTTTATAGTTTTCTGTTGATATCCATTATCCACAGAGCCTGGGTGCAAGCCAGACAGCATTGAGAACAGCACAAAAGCTGCCCATTTGTACCATGGATTCTTGCATACTTCTCAAATTTGGGGGAAGAAGTATAGTCTTGTTTAATCAATGGCAACTTACTGATATAAGTGAGCGTGATGATTCACTATAGGAATGATGGCAGTTCCTGGATTTTAGTTTATTAAGAAGTGTACAGCCATTCCCTCTCTGGAACCATTTTTTATAAATATGTAAAGACGCAGAGAAAGCACTTAAACCAAATCCAAGAAACAGGGACATATTCTGTTCTTTAATTAGAATTTAGTTCAAATTTTCTTCTCCATAATCTGATAAAGATGTTTCTGTAAGCTGTTTCCATCTATAAGCTGTCTTGTACTAAGTATTAGTTTTTCTAAGAAAGTGTGAGTAAATATGATCAAGTGGACAGGACAATGTTTCTTTACAGGTCATACCATAATTGGAATTAGAAAGCAAATAAATCATGCCTTGAAGAGAAAATAAGACTATACGGATTCATTCATACATCCTTTTTATGTACTGCAATCTCTACAAGAAGTAGATTTCTGTGTATGTGTCAGTAGAAATTAGCTTTTTAGTTTCCATACGGTTGTGACATCAGTTAAAGTATTTGCAAGTTTTCCTATCCTCTGGGGCCTCAAAATTTTAAACATCCAATCAGATTTTTTGTGAACCAGAATAAGGTCTAGAAAACCACATCAAAAAGATCAACAGAATATGATTTTTTTAAAATATCAGTGTAATTTGATAAGTGTCCTAAAGGAAATACTTTGTTTTAACTTAATGTACAGAACACTTCATTTGAGTTTGTTTTTCACTGAATCAAAAACAGCAGTTCTGATTTTTAGTCATTTAAATAACATAATACATTTTATTTGTAACTAGTACTTTAAAAGAATGCCTGGACTAAATCCTTCAAAGGAAGGATGTTTACTGTTTATGAAGCATTGAACATGTAAGCATAATAATTCTCATATCTGTCTTTAACTAGGAGCCTGATTTATTTCAGTATTTATGTTGGAATCTAGCATTTTAAATTGACAATTTGTTTGAGGAATCTGAAGCTTCATATTCCTTCTCTTTATTAATACGTTATTAATCTGTACATTGTTAGGTGAAAAGTGAATAGCAAAAGAAGCTTTCAAAACTGTTTTCCCGTTTAATTTCAAAATGTTACCGTTGGTTCTTTCAAATTTGTGAGTTGTTTATTTTATCTAAATTGAACATTTTCATCCCCAGAAGTTCTAAGTCCCTTATAATAGGAGTTATAATGAAAGTGTTGACAGAACCTTAATTTTAATACCTTGGCCAAGATGTTTTTATGAGAGTTTTTTCCTGAAACTTTAGAAAGTGATTATTTTTAGTAAAATATTTCCGTATGTATACCTTACCAATATTCATTCTAGAAAAAATACACTTTCTATATGGAATTATACATGGTGACTGATTGAATACTGGCCTGCAATTCAAGTTATGTGTTCTGTCGGCATCAGAAACCACAAGGACACCCAGACCAGAGCTGGTGTGGTTCAGGAATGGAAGTGCTGCAATCCACAGCTTGAGTTACAGCCTTGGTATTCCATATTGTCATGTGAACTTTTAGGAAGTAATATCTATTTGACACTTTAAACAGAAACTGTGACTTAGAAGAAAGAGGGAGAAATAAAGCATTCAGAAGATCTGCAGGGAGACCCAGAAAATATGATGCAACATGCAAACGGTTGTTAGTACACAAAACATTTAATTGAGATGCAAGGCTCTGACTTGTGTGTCCTTTCGCATAGCTTGATGTTTTCTTTTTTTTGTCTGTTCCTTATTTTAGAGCACCTGTTGAGTTAGATTTAATTTTGAATTCCCTTCTGGATAATTTTTAATACTGGGCAGGGGTGAAGTCTTCAAATAATCTTTGCTTACAATAAACATTTGCTCTTTATTGTTCAGAAGCTAGTTCCCACAGAGAGTAAATATACTTTTATCCATGTTTATCAGGTCATTGCTTACTGTTTTTTTTGCTACATTGTTTGTGGAAATCAAAAGGTTGTTAACAGAATCTACTATGCATCCTTATGCAGGTGTAAAATGGAAGCGTACAGGCAAACTCTTTTAATCTGACAGTGAGATTCTGGTCCCACTAAAATCAGTGGGAGCTTTGCCACTGTCAAATAGTGCAAGTACTCAGGTCTTTCACATTATCACTTACATTTATAATATACTAGGGAGCCTATTCTATATCTCTGCAGACATTTTGGCTGAATATTACTTTTGATGTTTTCATATTACCCAATTTTCACATTCCTCTTGTCCCTTTATAAACGATGAGGAGAGTCAGGTTCCTCCAAAGGACAATTTAGTACTTAAGTTTTAATTCCTGCTCTGAATTACCAATTGGAGAAATGTGTCTTATTTGAAAGAGTCTTGCTGGCTTGTTTAACCACCTACATTTGGTATGAAATTGGGTGAGTTGAATACAGACGAATGCTTCTTTTTCTTTGTATGATTTTATGGTTTTCCACCTAGAATCTCCTGGATGTTTTTCCTGCAAGACACAAAAAATAAAACAGCAGACAGTCAACTTTACAGAAAGAAAGATGGAATTTAAGAGTTGCAATGAGGAGCAGAAAGGGCTAATCTTTTCATTTGTAATTTTTCCCCTGTTTGTAACATTGGAGGATAATTCTGTGATTTCTGACCAATAGTGACAATTACTGCTTCCTTTAATCATAGGTTGGTCGTACAAGCTGCCGATAAAGGAAACCCCAGACTTTCTGCTACAAGTATTGTGAGGATACAAGTGTTAGATATTAATGACAACGCTCCAGTTGTCCAACCACTAAGTGAAGTGGAGGTCCCAGAAAGTAAGTGTGATAGTACAGCTAAGTTTTATTAAGACTGGGATTTGTCAAACAACAATAGTGCTTTTGGTGATTTGTGTAACCAAGCGACTCTAGTAAAAAGGATAATGGATCGTATTAATACTGAAATATCAAAATAAATTGTGATCTGCTTTTGTTCTCAGAGGCATTATTCTTAATCTTTAGACATTGTGTTTAAGAACAATTTGGAGAAAAACCATAGGGAATTCAGAAAGAGGAAAACAAACTCTACAGAAATACATCTGTAATCTGTTCATTTTGGCCTGCAGTGTCATATTCTTCAGATGTCTTCAATTTCTGCTTTTCTCCAATAAAAATACTTGGTGTTAAAACCAGCATTGCTAGAAATGAGACAATTTTAACTTCACTGTGATGAAAGACATCATTTCTGTAAATTTGAATGAAGCTTTAAAATGCTCTATAGCTTGATCCAGTTGATGACCGTGAAAAGGAGGACCCAGGACCTCCTGAGTTCTCATCCCAGCATACATCTGGTATATTGTGTGACATAAGCTCAACATTTGCAGACCTTGAATCTTCAGCGCAGTATTTTCAAATACAGGCATCATATATGTGATGCATTAAGATATACAGCTGAACGTTTATAAAGATTTAGGTGCTGAAATTCCGGTACTGCTGTTAACAAAAGATACCAAGGCTGTGTTTCTAGTGATATTTTTTTAGCCTTTCCTAAATTTAGCTCCCACTGGTAATGACAAGTACGGGAGTCATGGATGCATAGCAGCTGTAAACTACTGGCTACTTATTTAGGTTTTTGTGTTCTGTTTAAGAACATTTTCTTTAGGATATCACGCTGCATGTTTTGAGGCTTAATGCCCCAGGCGTGCAAATGGGGAATGGTTTAGTTTCTGTTAGCTCCAAGCTTTGTTAGATGATCACTGATAGGTTCAATTTGCAATCCCTTGTACTGTCAGTTTGGCACACGACAAAAGCTGTGTGTATCCAGTTCCCCAGTCTCATAGGGGTATACTTTGAGCTCTTAAGATTTTTGTGCCACATAGATCTGGCTGGATGTCTCGTGTCTCTCTAGTGGCCTTCTCCTCCTCTGGAAAAGCTTCAGAATTGCAGTTGCTCGCTCTACAGAGACCAGGGGACTCTGATGCCTCAGTTAAATATTCTTGTGGAAGTTTGACACTGTTCAGTAAATTCATGTCACCTACATGCATGTGGAAAACCATGGAAGTTCCTGTTGCTGGTGAAGAAACAGTTATGGCTACACTGAATCTGGGAAAGTCTAAAGAAAACCCAAATTAAAATTGGGATAAAGCAGATGCATTTGAAGAAATCCACTACTGTTTCCATAGCATTTCTGGATATTGCTCTTATTCTAAAACACAAAGTCGAAATACACCAAAAGCTAATACAGTAAGATTACATATATCTAAGATTCAATATTATAAAATTGGCAAAATCTTCAGAAATTGTAACATCATCTTTTAGCTATGACTTATTCTGAAAATTATTGTTTCAGGTGCCCTGCCTGGTTTTTTCGTGACTCAGGTGTCAGCAAGTGATGCGGACTCCAGGCCAGCACTTCAGTTTGGTTTTATTTATGACAATAGTCCTGGAATGAAATTTGCTATCGATCAACACACTGGTGTAGTCACAGTGGTGGAACCATTAGATTTTGAAGAAACTGCTGTGTATAAGCTGAGAATCATAGTTTCAGATTCTGTACATCAAACAGAAGCAGAACTTACCATCCTTGTTTTGGACATCAATGATAACCCACCAGTGTTTACTCAGGATTCCTATCAGGTGGGAACATGGCAAACGGACAACAAAAATGTGATGTCTTTCTGTATATGATGATAAATAGTAGGAGTGCTTGTTTATATTTGTCTTAATAATGCGTTTGAGCACGGAGAAAGAAAGTATCTTCAAACTATTACTGAGCAGAAACAGAGCAGGGGTCTTCTGGGAGACTCCAGCCCCTTCCTAGGAATTCTGCTAAAAGGACTGAGGGAGTTGTTCAGTTTTCATGTTTGTGGTTTCTGACTTCAGAAGGAAAGTGGTGTGAATGCTAGCTGTACTCCATACACCATGCATTCATCACTAGGAGTTACTGGATATAATCCAAACCAGTTTGGGGAGCAGGGTCCAGTGTTCAGAACTTCCTTCTTCCAAGAGAATGGTAAACAAGTTGGTACATTGATTCTGGGTCCATTACTATGGCATGAATGTCTTCATTTTCAGTTACACGGCTCCACAGAGGTGTAGCAAATGCCCCTGTGGTAGGTTATGCACATAGAGTTTGTAATGTGTAACCCTGCCTTATAGCAATGGCACTCATCTAGAGAGTGAGGGATATGAGTTTTGACCTCCCCAACATCCCCTACTAGACTGAGGAGGGTACAGAGCTCGGCTTTTGGACTTCTGGACAAGCATTTGAACTGCTAGACTGTTGCAGAAGTCAAGTTGTCCAACACTGTTTTGAAACAAAGCTGTTTTAGCGACTATGGACAACTATGGGCCACTAAGATGATTAAAGGAATTGGAGCGTATATCATACAAGGCTCTCAAGGGTAGGCTGCTAAAAGGGTTTTGCTCTGACTTCATCAGCACTGAGGCTGTGGGGCTTGGGTAAGGCTCAGCACCTGTAGTGGCTTGGAGTTAGGATTAGGGATGGGAGAGAGACAAAGCCTGGAGGTCCAGGTGAAGTTAGGCTGCAATAAGGCTGACACAGGAAAGGTGAGGCTGCCAGAGGGGTACTTTCCTTTGGACTTGTTTGTGTGGGGCTAGGCTGTGGGGCTTGGACTGAGGCCCAAGAGAGACTAGAGCATGGATCGTTCAGGCTGGAGAAGAGAAGGTTCAGGGAGGATCTTACCAATGTGTGTAAAACTGGTGGGGAGTGTAAAGAAGACAGAACTAGATTCTTCTCTGTGGGGTCCAGTGACAGGGCAAGAGGCAGTGGGCACAAACGGAAATACAGGAAATTCTGTTTAAACATCAGGGAAAAACTTTTTTTTTTTAAACTCTAACAGTGATTGAGTACTGGCACAGGTTGCCCAGAGATACTGTGGAGTCTCCATCCCTGGAGATATTCAAAACTCAACTATACACAGTCATGGGCACCCTGCTCTAGGTGACCCTGCTCTGAGCAAGGGTTGGACAAGATGACCTGTAGAGGTGCCTGTCAGCCTCAGCTATTCTGCGATCCTGTGAACTGAGCTGTTTGCTTGACTTTGTGCTTTTTGTGTGTGATAGATGTGCTCGGAGCCAAAAATATGAGACATCGCAGAAGACCTGGATTTAATAATGCTTCATCTATAAATCTCAGTCAGATTTAGTCAAGAAATAAGTCTAAACATTTGGCATAGTAAGGAAATTTCAACCTCTGAGCATGTGCAGACACAACAGTTTAGTCACTTAGATAACTATGGGACAGACTGTAGGCACCTGTGAAACTTTCAGGTGCCTGAGTTCTCAGGATTTGTGTAAATTGCCCACTTTAACTCATAAGTTTAAATTCTGAAAAAAAAAAAAAAGCACTATTAATGCTCAAGTGATTTTTAGACCTTGCCTTAAGTTTTCTTCAATCCTCATATGTATCCGATTTTGGAGAATAGATTAGGCAAGTACTTGCTTGTGCAAGTGCTAGGAATTTTTTTTGTAGATCAGAGCAGACATTACAGGCAGGGTTATTAACTGATACAAAACAGCATAGCTCTATTGACTATACTAACGTGAACAGCTGAGCTTCTCTCTCCACAATCCTGATGTTTTGATATGTTGCTTGGACAGTAAGATACACTGCTTCTTTTCAGTCAATGATATGTATAATTCTGTATTCATCGTCCTGTAAGTTTTACCCTTTTATTGTCCTATCAAGTGTTTTCATATTTATACTTTTCATATATAGTTTCATATATATGGCTATTATATGTATATATATATTAAATCTATCTGTTAAAATTATTTAAACTAACACTTGAAGTTATGACAAAGGTAGCTGTTGTATCATACTGTTCATTTGAAATTGGATTTATAAAGTGGAAGGAAACTTTGGTCACAAAAATACTGTATCTGGACTTCAGATAATGAAAGCTCTTAAGAAGGGAAAGGACTTTCTTGGTTTCCTAGGTTATGTGAAGAAAAAAAGGAGCATTTTGAAAAACTAAATTCTAGGAATAATCCAGGAATGATTAAGTGCTCTGGTCCCGGAATTTTCCAGGTACATGTGTTGGTTTTTTTTTTAATGGCCAATCATACACTCCAGACAGGGACTGCAGACTGTATTCCATGTACAAAAATCAAGGTGTTTCTGAAAGCAGGGAAAAAAGCCGATTTTAGTTGCAGTCCGTTGTAGGTATTCCTTCCATTAGTGTACTATTGAAAAAAGAGATTCAGTTATTCACTGAACTCATTGTCATAATGAACTAGAACTAGATGGATTTTATTACTGTTTACTGTGAACTTTGGCTTTTTTCTATGCATTGTTATCAGTATCTCAACTCTTTATAGTTTTGTCCCAGAAGAAAATGGGTAGGTGAAACTTTTTCCAAAGCTGGGAACTGTGTGTGTTTTTTTCTAACAAGATCAAATGAAGGAAAACGTATTTTTTGTGTTCAAAATCTTTTATTAACCTCTAGCAAAACTGTAATTTTGCTTTGTATGTCAGGTGAGCTTGCCAGAGCTTATTTCTATGGATGCCACTGTTCTGATAGTCTCTGCTGTGGACAGGGATTCGGAGCATAATGGAATGATTTCCTACAAAATCCTCTCTTCTTCTGAGGGATTTTCCATTGATCATAATAATGGTGAGTCAGTAAGCATGGTTTATTTCACCTTTTTCAGTGTAAATTGAAGAGTCATATTGCACTTCTTCACCTGTTGCCAGTGATCACTTGAGTTCTGGAAATCTTTGGTGACTGAAGTCCACCATATGTTTTGGCTAAATCTGCCATTATCTCTGAAGAACTGATAGCATCAAAGACAGGAGTTCTCAGTTTGTCCCTGAACCATGCACGAGGCAGCTGGTCACAACATCCTATAGGTGCTATTCCTCTGATGCAATTTAGTATAAAAGTTGCTGTATGTTTTGCATTGTTTCATAACATTTCAGCTCATGTATTAGGTGTCATTCAATTTAAGTTCATACTTATTATTTATTAGTGTAACTTGAACCTATCATAATGAAGCTTCTCTACAGCTTGGGCAGTATGTTTTTAAGATTGCTTCTTTAGAGAGCTTATGTTATCCTGTAACACTAAATGGAATTTAAAAGTTTTCTAAACCGAAAACGTTCTCTCCAAAGTACATAATGTTCTTCAATAGATAAGAGACTTACCATTTTAAATTTTCTGGCCTAATGCTGTAACACTTCGGGAGGTAGAAAACTGTGTGTGGATGTGTCTCTCTCTGTATGCATATGTAGATACGATTTTTGGTAATATCAGCTTCAGAGATTACTAGATACTGCAAAAATGATATGCAACTATTGTTCAGCAAGCCAGTTCTTATCGCTTATTTGCTGTTCCCAGGTGCTTACATGAGGTGAATTTTTGAATGCAGTGTTTGTTGGGTGATGGTAACTACAAACACTAAAAATATGAATGTCTCAGCCAGTTAAAGCTGTTTTCTGTTTTACCCATTTGTTGCTCTGTATTCACCAACCTGTCTTTATCTGTGGCTAATGGTTGTTTTTAACTGTGGTCAGAAAATGTCACACAGCGTTGCCTCTGTGGTGCTTAGCTATACACCATGAAGAGTGAAATAGAAGTAGATGGCTTATGAACATAGAGTCAGAATGGTTGGGGTTGGAAGGGACCTTTAAAGATCATCTAGTCCAAGCCCCATGTTTAGATAAGCAATTTGAATGAAACACGTTTAACTTACTGGCAAACCTATCTAAATAACAAACATGCCTGTAATGCTGTTACTGGATTGCAAGCAAAACATGAGAACTACCGACCTTCAGTAATGAACTTGCACAGTATAGCCACCTCTAATAAGGAGCCTATATTTCCTTAGCTTTATTTTGCCTTTTATTTTCTGCAGTTGGCATATTTGGCCTGTTATGAGGTAGAGAAATTTTTGCTAGTCTAAATGCAGTATGTGTATTTGATACTGCATCATTGTAGGTAGGCTTTGCAGACTTAGCTCTGATTTCTTAGAGTTACTTTGGGGTGTGCAGCCATTACATTTGAGTAATTTTCAAATATGACTGATTAGATTCAGCTTTTGGAATCACATTTACTTGCCTTAGTGAGTGAGGTGTTTTATTAATTCTGTTTTATTTTCAGGTTCAGTGTTTGCTACAGGACCAGTGACACAGCTGGAAAAGATTCCCATTATCCAGCTCCTGATAGAAGCCACGGACAGTGGCAGTCCCGCTCTGAGTGCAGTTACCTCCGTAGAGGTGCACATAGAAGATGTAAATAACTATGCCCCTCAGTTCACAAGGGTTCTGTACAATCTCAGCGTGAGCGAGGATGCTTCGGTTGGAGAAAGTGTCCTCACGTTTTCAGCCATCGACTATGATTGGACACATGAAAACACATATGTTGAATACTCTATTATTGATGGGAATTCTGACAATTTATTCTCTGTGGAAACAAGTGTCGTGGAGTCAGAAACATCCTACAAGCTTGTTGGCAATCTTGTTTTGAGCAATATTCTTGACAGGGAAACAGCTTCTTCTCACTGTTTGGTCCTCCTTGCCTCTGATCGTGGAACACCCTCCTTGAATTCAACTGCTACTGTGCTAATAACTGTGCTGGATGTTAATGATAATCCTCCAGTATTTAGCAGCCCGGAGTACCATATTCATGTCAAAGAAAGCATCCCTGTAGGTAGTCACATCACTGAAGTTTCAGCAGATGATTGTGATGCAGGCACTAACGCAGAGATCACTTATGCAATGATCTCTGGAAATGACAGGGGATATTTTCGCTTGGATGGGAAAACAGGATCAGTGGATTTGATGAAAACACTGGATTATGAGGATACCATGAAATTCACTTTGATCATCCAAGCCACAGATGGAGGAGCTGATGTAAAAAATGTGGCTTTTTCTGTTGTTCTTGTTAGCGTCCTAGATGACAACGATTATGCCCCACTGTTTTTGTTTCCCAGCCTGAGCTGCACTGTCAGTGAAAATCTGCCTACCTTTTCTTTTGTGTGTGCTGTTAATGCACTGGATTTTGATAAAGGCTCCTATGGCCACCTTACCTACTCCATCCAGTCTTCGTGTTTGGCTCATCGTGAAGCTCCTAGAGACCATGACATGTTCTTCATTGATCCTTTGACAGGAGATATTCATACAAAGCAAATGTTTGACTATGAAATTCAGAATAGGTACTGTCTCATAATCCAAGCAAAAGACAAAGGTGACTCACTGGCCACCGTTACAGTTCAGGTAGATATAGAGGGGAGAGATGAATTTGACCCAGTGTTTACACAAGATCAGTATTTCTTTAATCTCCCTGAGAAGAACGAAGCAGGCCAGTTGCTTGGCAGAGTGACAGCATCAGACAGCGATGGGGGACTGGACGGAGTTGTTCATTACTCCCTGCTAAAAACTTCTCCTTTCTTTTCTGTGAATCAAACCAGTGGTAGTATTTATTTGACTCAGACTGTTCACAGAAAGAAAAATGGCAGCAAAAGGAATGATGACACCCTGGAATTGCTGGTAAGAGCTCATAGCCCCAAAACTGAGTCAAAGTTCACAGTATGCACCATTTTGGTAAATGTTTCCAATTCTCCTGAGAGTTATCCCATAGTGTCAGCATACAGCCTGACCATTAGTGTTTCAGTCTCCTTGATAGCGTTCCTACTGCTTGCGGTCAGTCTTATTGCACTTATTCTGAGACATAAGTGGAAAGATCTGATGAACTCTTGTGTGAAAAAAGAAGCAGTATCCTCCTCAGCTACTGATGTGAATTCAGCCAGCGAAGATGAGGACTGCCAGAAAATCCAAAGTACTGAGAGCAGTATGCTTCCTATGGGTGCCATAGCAGAATGGCTGAGCTTAGCAGGAATCGGAGAGGGGAAGGATGATGGTGTCCCCTGCAGGCATTCAGACTCCAGTGGCCACAGTTCTGCCGAAGGAGAAACTGCAGAGGATGAGGAAATCAAACGGATCAATGAGCATCCTTGCAGAAAGAGTGCCGGCTCGGCACTGAGCGAGCGTGGCTCACGGGTGCTGGATTCGGGGATCCCAAGAGAGTCTGATCAGCTCTCGTGTCAGTCTGAAGAAACGGATGTCATGGCTACCACACAAAGCATAGAGAGCATGCAGGCCATTAAAGGAGAAGGCAGAGAAGAAGCCTGTGACACAGCCTATGTGCATAACAAAATGTTGGCTCAAACAGTTAAGAAAATTGGAATAAAAGAGAAAGACATAATGACAGATCTCACAAGAGAATATATCTTGATGTCAGATAGGCAGGACTCTGGGCATGATTTGCTTGCAACTCTTGGCACCTCTCATGAGGATCTCAGAGGTGACTATAACTGGGATTATGTGCTCAGCTGGGAACCCAGATTTCAACCTCTTGCCTCAGTGTTCAATGATATTGCAAAACTGAAAGATGAAAATGTACACGTTCATAGCTTCTCTAAGGAGAAGAAATCTCTTGTTTCCCCTCCTCCCTTGATAACATCAGTAGCTCAGCCTGGCATAAGGACAGTGCCACCACGAATGCCAAATATAATATCAGGGCAAGCATTTAAGAAATACCCTCGTTCTCCCCTTATCCATAATCCTGGATACCCTCCACCAACCATGACCCCCAGTTTTTCTCCATCTCTCTCTTTACTTACCATGCAGACACCTACTGCTTCTCCAGTGATGTCTGATGGAAGAATGATAGGAACGTGTCTTATTGATCCAAGCCATGAACTTGCAACAGAGGAAAAAATTCAGGTCTAGGTTATTAACTGACAGTAGCTTATGGTAAAAAATATGGCTTAAAATGTATTTTGTTATTGTTTTACGAGCAAAATATGCCTGTCAGAGCTATATCACCAGTATTCATTCTGTTTTCATGAGCTGAAAAAGTTAAAATATAAAATAGCCACAGACTTGGTAACTATCTATTTTGTTCTTCCCAGAATACGCTGTGAGGCCATGAGGCTTCTCCTCTTTCAGCTCCCAACAACTGTGGTTTCCTATGTAAATCATACAGCCAGGTGCCTGATAACCAACTTGACCGATTTTTACTGTTTTTCTTATAAAATATGTCAATAACAAATAAATGGTAGTAATTCTTTACTGTGGAAAAACTTTATTAGCATGCTGGTGGATTCTGACCACTTCTGTGGTGGTATTACATGAGGGTACTAGAGGGATGCGTAAATACGGCACATTTGGGTGTGGGCAAAGAACAAAGCAAGGATTCCTGTTGAGCTCTTTCTCAAGTGTTTGCCCAGACTTCCCACATGTCAGCCCCTGGGTCCGAAGAACCTGTTGGGCCTGGTGCAGTTTCATCATCTGCCATGGCTCCCCAGCAGGCTTTATTAGCTATCTTTGTGCTGTGGAATCCCACTTAGCAGTTTCTGTGCACCTTTTTTTTATCTCCTGGTGTAAAGCCAGCGAGTCATGCTTATCTGAATAATAACGGATCACCCTTGGAAAACAGAATAACCAGTGGTAAGGTAAAAGCAACCATCTTCTCTATTACTAGATCTAAAATAGATACCTATTGTCTTTCTGTCCTATTGCAGAAGCTGTCCTTGTCCCCATGTGGCTGTAGGGATGGACAGTGTTACAGTTCTGAAGGGCTTGTATGCCTCCACCCTGGTCTTTGGTCCTGTGCTGGGCATATCTCTGCAAGACCAGATAATCTGGCCTTGTTTGTTGTACGTATCATACATATGGCATTTTGTGTATGTATGTATATCCAGACACATACACATGCCTATACTGCTGTGTATGCTTGTATATTGTATCAATCAGATCAATAAAATACACAGAAACTACATCTAGAGTAACTCTGGTTTCTCTTCAGTGTATATTTAAAAGTCTTTTGCATCATGTGTATTAAAACTGGGCTATATAGGGAAGGGTCTAATTGGTGCCCAGGAATCTGTTACAAGTTGAATGTGTATAGAGGTATATATTGTACAGGTCATAACAGATGGAGGAAAAGCATACAGTGTGGTTAGACTGAGTGATCTTGTGGGATCAGCATCACGTACGCAGTGGCTTTTGTCGTTTCCTTGGTCGTGCATGTCAAGATTTGCAGCCTGTGGGCTCATAACCTGTCTTTGAATAAGATCCTGTTTCTAAGGCTACACCTGCACTGTACTATCATGCAAGAGGATCCATGCTGCTATGTAAGAGTGCTTCTTTTAAAGCTGGCATTTGTTCTTTGTACTGGTGTGGACTATGAAATGAGACGTAGCTTAGGAGTTCATCAGGATAGACAAATGTTACTAAGAAAGGAGACAAGATGGTAAGTTTTATAGTCAGACAAAAACCTGTGCCAGAAAGAGGAAAGCAAAGAGGAGAAGTCATTCCCAGTTCATATCTGAATGTGGACTATCAGTTTAAGGCCATTATTTCAGAATTAATATTATTCTGCACCTGTTAACATTATGCTATCTACAGCCCGTTTGGTTTTGACTTCTATGTCTTAACTTTTAAAGTAATTTCTAATAGAATGAGAGGTGTTCTTTGTGGTGTTCAGTTCTGTGCAGTTATAGTTTCAGGAGGCACACAGAACTACCTTTTCTATATAGTCAACAACTTAGCTAATCTGATTTCAGTTTCAGGTGGTCATGGTCAAGTGGCAGCTCCTGCTCTGAGGAGCAACGACCACATGCTGTCCTGATAGGGGTCATCTTTCCAATGGGTGATAGATAGGTGGAAGAATAAATGCTTTACACAGCAAAACTGTGTTTATCTTTCACATTGATGGATATGAAGTGGTAGCTAGGGCCTCATTTCATGTGTAGAGCTAATGGATGAGTAGCTTTTTCTTCACTAATATTGCTGGTACAGATAGAATACTATTAGCATTAACAGCAATTAGAAAGCATTCGGTCATCATATTTAGCAGAAGATTTGGACCTCACCATGCTAATGTGTGCCCACTGCCTATAGTTCCGCTTGAAAAGTGAGAAAAACCTGTTTCTGTTTGTGCCCTTTTTGCTCCTTCAAATGCAGCTTGTTTTTTAGTGCCTTTCTGGAAGGATTAGATATGACTTGCATCCTGTTTATCAGGTGCGTGAAATAACCAATGCATACTTTGTGTTCCTCTTAAATGTAACAGCAATCCTTTCCTTGTCTCTTATGTATTCTTTCATTCTGTATCAAATGGGAAACAACACTTAGCTAATATATTGTGTTTCATATATAGTCAAGCTTAAAAATGTGACCACTGCAACAAGTGTCTGCAATAAATCACGTGTAGTTCTTTTAACCTTACTGTTTTTTTCCCTAAGTAAACAGTATAACTTCTATAACTCACCATGAGTTTAACATTAGCTTGCCTCGAAGAGGCTGTGTTACTTTGCAATTCTGCACACCAGTTTTAGCACTTTGGAGAAGGTACAGAACTTGTTAGTGGAAAATCATATTAAGCTCAAAATGCATAAGCTGTAAAATAAAAGACAGTTGTCTCTTCTGGAATTTTGGCTGCCTGCCTTCTGGATCTGCTTGTTGGCAGCCTTGAAAACACTGATGTAAATCACTACCAAATGGATATCAAAATTCCGTCTACCAGTAGTAATCATTACATTGACGTTCAAGCAGATTCCTGTGCAAAGAGGAAAAACCTTCATATTTTTAAGGAATCCATCATTTACAGATTATAAAAATATATATACCTATTTTCTAAAACGATACTAAAATCACTAGTTACCTACACAAGTCCATATTTGTTTTGCATTTTATCTTCAGCTGAAGACAGAAATTGTTACTAAAGCAGTTTTAGATAAAAATAGTTCCGATAAAAAATGAACCCTTGTTTGCTAAGTCTATTGCACTGCCAATTCCTACTATCATTTATATTTGGTTGCCTTCAATTCTCTGTGCTGTATGTCACTTGTTTTCTTTAACTGACATGTAGCTTCCTGAAGAACTATGTTTAACTCTTCTCTTTGGGAGACCAAAAAATGCTGCCCTGACAAAAAATGTTACTAGAACATCAGCTAGCACCAGACTGACTATTGTGCCTATATGGCTTTATACTTCTACAGCTCATGGAGTCAAAGGCCAATTGGCAATCCAGTTGACTGTCATAGGTGTGTAGGGCCACTGGGATTAGACCTCCTCCCAGTGTGTGCTGACTGCATTGCTCCTTGAAAACCAGCCCCTGGGAGCGAAGGGCACAGGGGAATCCTTGAAGAGAGGAAACTGGCACCAGTTTGCTGAGCATGGAGGGTGGTGTTCCCTAAAATCTTGTAAAAATGCTAATTGGAATAGGAGGCAGTTGCAACTTTGTAATTGAATATACTGTGTTGGGAGGGTTATATTTAGAATTTGGCTTACTTTGCAAGTGAAATGGATTTGCAGCTCCTTGCTTTTAGTATCTGGCACAACAGAACCAACTCACTATGGCAATATGTGGCTTAGTTCACTGTAGATGATCTGGTTGGAATAACTAAGGTGTTGCAGAATCAAATTGAGTATACTTTTGGGTGTTGCATAGCTGCTAGCTCTGCTAGCTGTTCACTAGCACGTATACAAAGCCTGATGTATATTCAGTCTGTGTATGGATTTGGATGTTCAGCTCTCATTAAAAAGAGCTGAAGTCTGTCATCCAAATCCTCTTGGTGGCTTTGAAAATTCCACCATAAATACATTCAGCATTTTTACAACGTTGGAAAAAATGTAGATGCCTAAGCAAAAGAAAAGGAGCCTTCTAGAAAGTAAAATTGAGGATCTAAAACTTTCTGGTTTAGACTTGCACTTTACATCGCTGCTAGGGCTATTCCTCATAAAATGTCAGATGCTTTTCTTCTAAAATGTATAGAATGTGGTGGAAGAGCATCTGTAAGGAATAGAAAGAGGCATCAGGGTATGCTAGAACTGTGAAATGGTTCTGTTTCTTGACACGTATGAGTTACTTGAGCAATGTAGAAAATACCAAATCCTTTAGCTGATGATAGTCACAAAAATAAAAATTGCTGCCCCAGTGCTGTATGAATGTTTGACTAACCCAAACAAGTCCTCTGCCAGATGAAGCATTAGATGCCAAACCACATGCCTGAAAATGCAGATATCGTGGTGAAGGACTGAAGTGATCCACTGTGGTATTCAAAATGTCAGTTGAAAATCTCATTACAATTAGAAAAATCAAATTTCTTGAATATTACATTCAAACCAAAAGATTGCCACACTGCAAACTAGTTAAAACTGTCAGCCATGTCTATGTCACCTTATCCACTTGAAAATAATCTTATGTTTAACACTTTTTAAAGCTTAGAGTATTTAACACAATCCTGGTCACCTTCTCTAAAACTGCATGTTAATGCCTATGAAAAGCTCTCAGAAAACTCAGAAAATGGAAGTTGAGCTGTTGATTGTGAGAGCTGGTCAGCCAACAGTAGCTGTTACGTGAAGGTGACATTTGAGAATGGATGGTGCTAGATGACGCTGGCTCACTAGCCCTACCTGGAGGAATACCTTTCTGATACTTATCTATGCCTACAGCATTTTGTTGAAAACTTTCAAATGGGAAATTCAAGAGAGTTTCTAAAATGGTGTTACTGGTGTCATAACCAAAAGAAATGAGTAGCAAGCTGTCCTGGTTTCAGCTGGGATAGAGTTAATTTTCTTCCTAATAGCTGGTATAGTGCTGTGTTTTGTGTTCAGTATGAGAATAATGTTGATAACACACTGATGTGTTAGTTGTTGCTAAGCAGTGCTTACACTAGTCAAGGACTTTTCAGCTTCCCATGGTGCACAGGGTGCACAAGAAGCTGGGAGGGGGCACAGCCAGGACAGGTGACCCAGACTGGCCAAAAGTCTGTCCCATACCGTATGACGTCATGCTCAGTATATAAGCTGGGGGGAGTTGGCCGGGGGGCAGCAGCGATTGCTGCTCAGGGGCAGGCTGGGATCAGTCAGCGGGTGGTGAGTAATTGCATTGTGCATCACTTGTTTTGTATGTTCTTTTATAATCTTTTTTTTCCTGTTCTTCTGTTGTCCTATTAAACTGTCTTTATCTCAACCCATGGGGTTGCCTTTTTTTTTTTTCCCCCAATTCTCTCCCCCATCCCACCGGAGGGGCAGGGCGGGTGAACGAGCAGCTGTGTGGTGCTTGGTTGCTGACTGGGGTTAAAACACGACACAAGGCAAGCCTGCTTGCATTGGCCTCAGAAGTTCCTGTCTCAAGCCCCATCTAGCTGGGTGTAGACTCATTCCCAGCATCTCCCTTTTAACAAACTGTAGGGTTCATTTAATTTCAAAAGGTTTGAAAATACTGGCTTCTGATCCAACACCCCAAGACTTCTTCCACTGATTTCAGTGGGACTTGAATAAAAAACGCACCTGGAAGAAATGGACAACATGTGTTCCTCCCTGGTCCTGTAACAAAGAGTCACTGGCAACAGAGAGCTGGCTCCCCGGCGTGCAGGGCTGTAAACCAGCAGGAAGGAGCATTAAAAGAAGGGAAATCAAGAGCCTGGAAAAGAGAGTAGAACCAGTATGGGGCGGCGGGGCAGGGGGGTTTTGGAGGGGAGGTTCCTCTGTGCTTCACGGTGATTGATACAAGCCTTGCTTTATATGCTTATTTTGGAGTGACTTTTAGAGAAGCCTGAGAAGGTCTGTAAGAGAAAGGACACTGTTTCCTCGTTCTACTTTTATGTGAACTACAGTCTGCTGCCTGATTTGCTACTGCTTTTACTGAATGCACAGAATAATCATGCCATCTGATAGGGATTACTATACTTGTTGTTGTCTTGTAAGCACTTCACCTGAGGTCAAGTGCTGGGTAGAATTAGTCTTCAAAATGATGCTAATAACTGTTAACATTAAGGTAGCCAGGAAGTGTTTGGGGGTTGTTGAATGGTTGTTGGTTTTTTCGCGTTTGTTTGGGGGGTTTTGTGGTGGTTTGTTTGGTTTTTTTTTTTTTTTTTTGAGAGGTGCATGTGGTTTTTTTCAATTTTAAGCTGAACTCTGTAGTCATACAGCTTTTCACTTCGAAATTTGGCTTCTGTCACTAATGGAGTATCTTGTGCCATTGGCTGATCACACATTCACTGGGTAGAGATTGATAAATTCAGCAGCCTACTCTGTTCTCTGGCAGCAGAATTGCAGAAAACTATGTGTAACTTTATTGCTGAGTATCATACACTGTGCTTGATCAATTATACGTTTGAACTCACCCACTCTTCCTCCAGATTTTTTCTATATCTAGCTAAAATGTTCCAGTGTCCACCATTTTCATCCCTCATATGTTTCTTGTAACTTAGTTTTAATAACTGAAAATTAGGGATTCTGATCCCTAATCAATCAGTTAAGGTGTGAAGCCAAGATGTGACTGTTTCCTATTAAAAGAAAGTGGTATGTTCCATCATTATAATTAGATATAAATGAAGGTTTAGTAACACAAGCTGCCCCTTACCAACAGTTTCTGGATGGGGTTTAATAAGGTATTTTTTGACTTAAATTGAGTTAAGTAGTGATGTTTATACCATAGAAACAAAAAGCAACAAGGAAATTTGATTACTGCAAGTAGTGTGAAGATGAAATGACGAAGCAAGGACAAGCATTCATGTGTAGAGCTAATGGATGAGTAGCTTTTTCTTCACTAATATTGCTGGTACAGATGGAATACTATTAGCATTCGAAACAATTAGAAAGCATTCAGTCATCATATTTAGCACAAGATTTAGACCTCACCATCAATTCTTGATAATTGAATTTTAAAACATGAGACTGAGTTAAAGGCACGTCCAATTCATCCGCCTGCTTGAGACATTAACTGCTTAGCAGTCTTGACTATCACAAGATCTTCCTAGGTAATGCTTTGGGGAGTGTAGAGCTGCTAGTCCTTTGTTACAGCTCTTTTGTTTTGTAGCAATGATAATGCTTATGTGTATAAATGAAATTGCCTGGCATTGTATCCTGTGGCAGAATCAGTGATGCTTTGTGGCAATAGTGGGGACTGGTAGAACACCATCAAACCCATCACCCACTGAGCTGCTTAATTTACAAAAAAACCTGCCTCGAATAAATAATAAAAAAGACAGATTTTAGGCTGTTCTTCCAAAGAGAGAAATTCAGTATGAATAATCTGAGCAAAATCCTTCCAGTGTCTGCTGATTACATGCTTCTGAAATGTGCCTGCATTCGTCTACTCCGTGTATCTCGTAAGCAGAGATGATGTGAGTCTCAGCAATGAACAAAGAGGGTGATATGTGAAAGTCTAAGACAGAGAAGAGAAGATGGAATAAACTGCAGTTGAAAGGAAGAGCAAAGATGCATACAGACATGGAGCAGATCTCTGTTGGTGAGGACTCCCTGTTAAGAACAACTGAGTGCTTGCCAGCTCAGCTGGTCCAGAAGACAGTGTTGTGCTGCCTGCCAGGAACAGAATTACATCTTAAAGACCTGACACAGAAACAAAACCTCTGAGGAACAAAAAAGCTTCCTTTGCTCACCTGCGGTCTCACAACAAAAGAAACTGTCTGCTGGAGTCCATCAAGGATAGTCATGAGAGGTTGAGGCTTCAAGACCTTGCAACCTAGATGACCTTCAGCAGAGTTCTGCCAGTCTGTCAAGAAGGAGAAAAGGGTAGGGGAAGACAGTGTGGAGAAGGTCAGGGAGGACACATGTAATTTCTCAAGCCTGGTTCTATTACATGGAAGAGAAAAATCAGGTGAGTGGGGAGGGGATAAGGGAGAAAGGAGTCACAGAGGCAAGAGGAATGGACAAGAGATTTGGAGGCTTGCAAAACTGAACAGGGCCCTGGCCAAACTGATATAACTTTGAAGCTTGCACTGCTTTGAGCAGGAGGTTGAGTTATAGACTTCAAGAGGTCCTTTCTGACCTAAAGTATTCTGTAACTCTGTTAAGGTAAGAAAGAAATGTTACCACCAAGAATAGTGATCAGGTAGATGATGCAGTGGGTGATGAAAGGTCAGGTATGGTATTGAATGAGGTTAGATAGACACAACTGAAGTTCCTGTATGTTTCTCAAAAAGATACTTTGCAGCACGGTGAAACTTCAACTGCTCGTGCAGGATGTGAAATCAAGTATAATAATTACAATTGGAACACGAGTATCAAGAAAACTGTGTGCTGTCCAGGGAGAGCAGAACTAAAGGCAAAAGGTGATGTGGTAGCACTGTACATTACTAATGTGGTAGGCTGTAAAGAAATGGGAAGGGACAGTGAAAATAAAGCTGTTTTGGATTACTGTCACTTAGGGAGAAGGTAGCCAAAGAGCTCCTTTTGATTTTGGTTGGTTACAGAGCCTGGTATAGTCTCTAAGGTTGGCTTAGACACAAGTATATATGTACACATAGGATTTTCTGTAATTGGACTGCTGGGATGTTTCTCTGTAATAATATATGCATGGCTGGTAAAAAGATATTACTAATCATGCTAGGACCATATAGAGCCAACACATTTATTCACATAGTTAATGACAAAAGTGATCTAATTAATTTTTATTTTGATAAGTAACTAACATGCTTGTTAAGACTTGACTGTAGAAAACAAGCTTGTACCTATAGTCAAAAGTTAGTTTTCTTAAAAAAAACAAAAAACAAAAACAAAACCCAAACCTGTTCAGATAAAAGGAATAAATAGGTCTATAACTAAAAATTATGTCTCCACAACAGTATCTAGCCAGCAAAGAGAACCAAATTAGTTCTGAATGAGCTGATTTGAATATCTGAAGCTGTACTGCCACATGCTTTGCTCCAGCTGACAGACTCAAAGTATATTAGCTCAAGTGGAACATCACACTGACATAGCTACACTACCCAAAATAGCTTTGATCATATTCCCTACTGTGTCATGTAAGCTAAATTCTAGGATTACTGACTTCAAAGAGCAAACTTTCATACATATAGAGGTGAAGACGTTAGGACCCAGCAGTCTGAATGCTGAGGAAGTTTAGAATCGTATCAAGCCAAAGATGTGAACATTAGCTGGAACTGTCTGGATAGCAAAGATTATCCAGGGCAAAAAAAACAGGGCATGGACTGTCCAGTAGGAAGTGTTCATGTTTTAAAGGGGACAAAGCGTAAGGATTGCAGAAAGTCAGTGAACAGACTTAAGAAAATTACAATAAACTGCGAGAGGTTCTTTGCTCATAAAAAGGAAGTAAAGAAGTAGGACCCCTGAAAAATGAGGTAGAGGTTAAAATAATCTCTCCTGGCTCAAGTGAAAGCATTTTTAACCTTAATTTGCAGTAAAGCTAGTGATGATGTTGACCGTGGGATGAATGACAGGACAGAGGTAATAGTAAAGACAGAGAAGGAAAAGAGACCACACATAAGGTGAAAACATACCTCAAAGATCTTAATGTGCTCAATTAGAGGGAAAAGAATAGTCCTTGTCCTAAGATTGTGGAAGAGTATGTGCGTGTGGAATTAACAAGCCCAACAGCATGGTATGACATGGCATTTAAATAATTTCATCAAGGAAAAGATGAGAGCATGCCACTAGAAAATCATGATGGAGTCCCCCTAGCAAAGAAGGGGAAAATAAAGTGATTCACACAGCCCTCGAATGGTTACCTCCATCAGATTAGAATCAGCTTGGGAGAAAAATCATGACACACAGATTGCAATAGTATTGTGCGCGTGTTTCAGGGTAGGTCGTGTACCCAAACCCTGCAATCTTTGAGGGGATAACTCAATAGACAAATGCAATGGAATTAATGTATTTGAGTTTCAGACAAGCATTTGACACAGTGCCAAGTAAGAGTTAATTCTAGAATTGCAACATTATACATTTATTGCAGAGTTTATTGTCAGTTAGATGAACAGTGTGGTGGGGAGAGAGCACTACTAGAGAGGGAGTAAAAGGTGACCTTTAAAAAGGGAAGAACAGAGCTGGAGCGAGGTCATTGGTAGAAACAGACTTTTTCTGGATTGTTTTTCACACGTAGATTTTTCTGGATTGTTTAATATTTTCTAACAGAGCCAGTGGTAGAAACAAACCTGATTGGGACAGAGCTTGGTCAGTTTATAAAAGGGAATTTGGATTAATTTCATATATTAATTTGTCAAACTTCATGCAGCTATTGGTTCTTATAATACCTTGTGCTGCTCTAGATTAAGGAGCACCTGAATTTCTGATGTGATTGCTCATTGTAACCAAATCTATTTTAATCTCTTTTTTAACCTACTAAAAATACTGACCTTTTCTACTGTCACGCCACGAGTCATTCTCTCTAGTCCTTGAGTAATTTTTGTGGCTCCCATCAGAACCTACTTTTTCAGCATCTTGAAATAAATCTAATTCAGTTCTTATTCCAATGTTCTTATAATACCAAAAAATTATTGCAACTTAACATTTGTAGACCTGAAGCATTTGCAGCCAGTTCTTATTTGATTCTTGAATGCAAAATACCATAGCTGTTAATTCAGACGTATTCATCCTTGTATCTGTTCTCTGACCTTAGTAACATTACCATTCCCTTCATTTACTAATGAACTGGGTAATGCTTATTGTCCCTAAATAATGTTGAAGGTTCTTTATGAAGGTTCTTTATTGAACACTTTTGAATCAATAGTGCTTCATACAGTTGTATTTGAAGAAAGAATTTACCTTGGTTCGCACAGAGAAAGAAAACACTATCATTTGAAAAAGTTGTGTAAAACGTGAATGCGAATACAAAACAGAATGTACTGAGATGGTGGTGTCCAGAATTGTGAGTATTGGCATGGACTTCAGTACTCTTAAAGGCACCATAGCTCACAGAGCTCTGTTTAATCTATTAGGCTATCTAGAACTGCCATTTCTCGACGTGAATTTTGGATCAATAGAGTTGTTTCAAGATTTGCCTAGGGATTCAAATATTTAAAAATGTTTTGTTTGAATTTTCGTCAAGGTATTTTGAAATGTAATAGAGATGATCACATTTAATAAATAATGCATGAAAATTCAAAGGCAGGCACATTTTATTAAGCTTCCAATTTCACGAGTCTACCTCTTTTTCCTCTTCTGTTTCCCTGCCTCTGTTTACTCCCACAATATCTCTTCCTGCAAAAAATTGTTTTGGGAATTGAACTCAAATTGGGGAGCTGTAGTCAGATGACTGAAAGCACATTTTGCTGTTAAATGTTGCATTACTGAATCACCTCACTCCATTTTAGAGATGTGAAAGTAAGAAAGATATTTATATGGGCTATATATAAAGATTGTAACATTTTCGGAATGTGGTCTGAAAAAGTTTCGCAGCATGTGTTTGGAAAGATTCACTATTTCTGAGTGAAGATGCTGTGAGTGAGTTATGTAGGTCATCTCCAAGAAGCAACAATAAGGCCTTTAGAGTATTTCACACCACAGTGTGCTCTGTAGATGCCTGATATTTTACAGCAGCTTATTCATAAAATATTTTAGTAAGTTTTAAAGTTTTATTGTTTCTATTTCTGTCTCTGCCTGTAAAGCCAAGCTCCATTAATGCTGCAATTCCAACTATAAAGAATTCTGGGAGAGGAAAGGAGCTTATAAATAATGCATTTAGAAACCTCTAAAATGATTTGCAGAACTTTTGACACACTTCTTAAAGGGGAATATCTCATGATCAGCCACAGACAGAGATTTTTTTAACCATAGACAGTTAGGTAGGAAGTGCTTTCTGGCTTTTGAATGGAATTAAATCTTTTGTTTGCAGCCTAGGAGGGTCATTAAGCTTATCGGTAGCTTTTATTTAAAGAAGGCTAATCCCAAGGGGCAGATTCATAGTTTATTTTGGGGGAGAGGAGTTGACTTGGGGGAAGTGGTACCCTGCCCGCAGGGACTGGGGTCCGAGTCCTCTGCGCAAATGAAACTACCACAGCTGGATGCCAAGCTCCTGGCTGCTGAAAGGCTGCAAAGTGTCATCTGTGGCTCAAGGGCTGAATCAGTCACCGGATGTTATGTATTAGAGCCTAAAATCTGGATGGTTTTCTCTGGAAACTTTGGAGGAAACGCCCCAGATACAACAGTAGTATCTCCTCCTCAGGAACTTTCCCCACAGGCTTTGTTGTTGTTTTAAATGGACTGTTGGTGGTTTAATTAACTGTTTTTTCCTATGGATGTTCCTCCTGGTCAGAGTGCTGCAATACAGACACAATACAAACAGTTCCCTTCCCCAAATGGCTTTCAAGCCAGCAGCCCGTTTCTGTGATGGGACACAGGAGAGAGAAGTCACACTCTTTTTCTTCCGTCTAACATCTTTTCTGCTTCTTGGCATCATCCACAAGGTTTCCCGCTTTTCAATATCTGTAAGTATAAAACTGTAACTTAGCCATCTGGGAATAATTCAGTTGAATCCAATTCTTCCCCAGGGCTTCAGTGGGAATTCTCACACAGGGCAGTTCTCTTAGATACATGGAGGAGTGCTCACAACTTGAAAATTACTTCATTTTATGCTTCCCTCTGCAACAAATCTATCACTTTATGATTTTCACAAAACTCACTACTCAGAAACCAAATTTACAAGTCAGAAACAACTTTAATGAAGACACTGCAGAAGATGCAGAGCGACAAGAAGAAAAGAGGTAGCCCTCCTGTGGGAGCCGGAATTGACAGTGGTTCAAATGCCTTTGGAAGCATGTGCTTAAATCCTGTGCAGTTTCACATTTAGATCTAGAAGATGTACCTCAATGTAGCTTGAAGAATTTCAAGAATTCCCTGCTGGCTTTCACCAAAGGAAAAATAAATATTTAACTTCTTTTATTTCCTTCTCTTTCTTTTATTGTAGACCTTTTGAATGCTTTTCTCACTTTTTCGTCTTCCGATTCCTCAGTTTTGAAGTATTTCAACACTGTAAAAGCATCCTCAGTATTTAAGCTGCCCTAAGGAATGGAGGGCCAGATTCTTTTCTCTGTTACATTCCCATAAATGTTAAACAGTTTCTGTCATTTGTGCAAAGTATAGGCAAAACAGAATACGATTCAAAGAATAACTCTTTGTTTGACAGTGGCCGCTGAAGAACAAACCTGGTGACCTTGAAGGGGAAAGCTGGAGGCTGGACAAACAGATAAAAAAGCAAGTGAGCTGAATGCTCTCCCAAATTCTGTGGTTGTCAGATGGCTTGGCACAAGTGTCAGGTTTCTTTTTTTGGTGAAGTCCCTGAACTGCAGCTCAGAGTTTTAAGCCAGGTCCTGTAATTTCTGTCTTTGGAATGTGCTTTGTTCTCTGCTCGGTTCCTGAGGTGATCCACCCACTGCTAGGACGGACTTTAAAATTGTAATCCGGTCTTTGTGGGATCAAAGGCAAGCCATCAAAATGAGAGAGAGACTCTTGAGGATAAATTCCTTATTCTGTATCTTGCTACTTGCAGTCCTACCCACTTACTGTAAAACCATTTAGCACATGATCAAAGTCTTTCTATGGCAAGTGACAAAAATTAAGAACTCGACTAGTAGGATTGGGAGCCCATAAAAGGTAATTTAGGGTTTCTAGCAGAAACAACTATATTATGTTGCCAAAGGATTTCAAAGCTGACTCTTTTCTTGGATCTGACTTGGTTCTTGCTTGCCTATGCTGAGATGCATCGGAGTATTCTAGTCCTTCCTACACCGGTAACTAGAGGTTGATTAACCCAACGTTAAAATATTTTTTTGATGTTTGGGAAAGAACACATAAGTTGCTTATTTTGTACCAGGTGCTTATTATACTTCAATCTGGAATACTGCTAAAATTAATATTGAATGTAATTCTGCATTTTGGGAAAAAAAAAAAAAAAGGGAATTGTCATGGATTGTTTACCTTTGGATTTATGTTAACAGGTTTTATTCAGTTTTAGCTGCATCTTTGCAAAAGGGTTGAAACTTGTAAAGCAGTCAAAACCTAAGATTTTACAGAATTTAAGAAATTTTCTTTTCTTCATACCTAACCCTGCCCCAGGTCATCCATTATAGTGTTTTTAATATTAAAAGTGAGTCTAGCATCATGTTCTTGCATAATCTTCTATGTAATATTACCTGGCCAGCCATTTTTGTGCACTTCATTTTCTCAAAGGGCTCAGAACATGGCATTGTGTGCTTTGATGAAGGACAAAATAGATAACTATATTAAACTAGAAGAACAGATGAGCTCTTGAGGGAAAAAAAATGTACAGTAAGTGTAAATCATACAAATAGCTTCTAGAGTTCAGTGTTTCAGTATTGCCTGCTGGATAACAGCGTTTCCTGGTGGTGCATAAATTCAAGGTAGTAATCTGTCATGCATTGTTCAAATGCTATAAAGACTTTAAAAATAGGAAAAAAAACACAATAGCAATTTTCACATGAGTCAGAATGGTGTTATCTTTCTTTATTCTTGCATTTACAAATTCTGTCAAAAAAGGGTTGCTCTTGTAATTAGTTGTCCAAGGAAATGATTCCCAGAAGAATCATCTTATTTTAAAGAGCTATAAATTGACATGGCAGAAATTGCTTTAAGAATTTCTTTGAAGATTAATGCCAGAAGTGAAACCTTTCAGACATTGTGGGAACCATTTGTTCATGTAAAGTAAACAAAGATGTGCAAATGAGTGGTACCTAGGCATAATGAGAGATTTCAGGAGAACCCTCAGAAAATGTCACTGGGTGAAGCTGGGGCTGGTTTTTGTTTGTTGCTTTGCTGGACATTGTATTACACACTTTATTATATTGTTTCAAGCACAACCAAGCTTTAAAAAGAATCCCACCGTTAAAGGAAATATTCACTCCAAAAAGCAGAGGGGAAGGTTCCAGTAGCCTAACTTGGTCACCAGCCTATCAATTTTCTAAGCATTTGGCCCCTACTGAGGTTTTTGCCTTGTCTGAATTACTTACTCTGTCAGTGAGTTCCTTACAGAGGCAACAGGTGCCTCTGGAGATGTGCAGATAAGTAATCAGCTGTTTAACTTTGTTGATTCCCTAAAGAAACTGGTCACGCTCAGAAGATGACGCAGCCACTGTCAGTGTCCCACGGAGTGGACAGAGAACTGCAGGAAACCCCAATTGCCTCTGTTCACCCAGGACTCATCCTGTTCCCTGTCTGCAAAGGAGTTTAAGCACTCATCCAAGAAATGAGAGTTATGAGGTAAGACCTATCTTAAGGGGTCCCAATCACCACTATTTGTATCCCAGGGGAGTCCCTGACTGCCAGGGAACCACTAGGTTTTCTGAGGGAGGACTCTCCTTTCCCCCCCCGAAACTGAGCTGATGCAAGGATTTCCTTCCCCGAAGGAAAGAGTGAGAAACTCTTTCTTTCAGACTCAGTAGCGCTCTTGGAAAAGATAGTTGGTTTATTGATTCCTTCCCTTTTACCTCTGCTACCCTATTCCCACCGTCTGAGCATGCACAGGACTCTCTCACACCCTGGGTTAAGGGCTGGAGGGCTTGCTTGTGAAAGTAAGCCCTGGATGATATTTCTTTAACATCATGCCCATAAAAGAGAATTATTCTTCTGCGTGTTGACTTCAGTGAGTGGCAGATTCTGCAGCAACATAGGGACCTCCCTGAAATCAGTACATGCGCTCATTGACTCCTGTGGTATGTCCACCTGTAGACAACATCTTAGTCATGAGTATACAGCACACTGTTTTGGAAAGCCACAACTTTGCTAAATTAAAGCCAAATCCTTTCAAAACATGCAAGAGCACTAATTTTCATTGATTACTCAGTCATGGCCAAGTTTCAAACTTCATCTGTTTTTACTGTAGTTCTTCTGGAAAAAGTTTGGTTAGAATCACTCTCCCATAACCTAAAAATGGTTTCAGAGATTTTGCTCTGACTTTAAGGGGATAAGAAAAAAAATATCTCTTTAGGCATGGAAAACTTCAGCCTGAACAATGAATGATTCAGAAGACTGTGGTTGTGAGAAAAATGGGCCTTTAATTGGTTTCATTTTGCTTATGTAACCATTTGGCCCCTATCAAGCAGCTGCTCTAATAATAATTTTGCTTATCAGTGATACACAGTCTCCTCTAAACTCATGTATCTACAGCAACAAAAATGTGCCATACGTATATATGCCTGTGTTTGTATGTAAGGTTTAAACAGTTCTGGCAAAAGTTTGTGGAAGAAAAGTCCGCCCAGGGGTCTTAATAAAAAGACATTGCTTCTGGCTCAGGAAATCCTTCAGCCACAACCATCTGGAGCTTGGGAATGTATTCTGGAAAAACTAGATTTGCTGGTTTAGATGAGCCTTTGATCCAGTACGCTCGAACTTGGGTGAACAGAACAACAGCAGCATGAAGAGAAACTTCCTGTGAGAAGACTGAATGTTGACTGCTTTGTCCTGAGTTTCATGGAAGAAGCACAGGCTTAGCCCTCCCACTGTGGCTACTGTCATTGAGAATAATTTGAGTGCTTTTAGCACCCTGCTCCAGAGTTAGATGGATGTGCTGAGTTTGTTCTCGGTGAGCTCCTGCACAGGATGGTTGGCGAAGGGTCTTGCCTTCCTGCGGCTGTGTGAAGACGAGGAGCTGGGGGTTGGTTCTTGGGTTTGCGGCTGGCTTTGCTGTTGAATGACTCAAGCTGTTAATCCCACTGGGTCAGCCACAGCAGATGAAGCTAAGCAGAAAGACTTAGCACCAAGGTTCATGTCAGGCATATTGGAGCTGACGGATAGAAAAGGCAAGCAGGCGATGCTTTTATGCTGGCTGATGGTGAAATATCTTCCACTAACACAGTAGTCAAGTAGGTTATGCCACAGGTCTCAATAATTAGATCATAAGAGTTTTGAAAGAGCTACCTGAGAAGGGGCTGGTCTTTAAATGTGGTGGTCCCCCACACCCTGGGGGACTCATTTAAATGTTAATGTTAAGTCAATGTTTAAATGGAGACAACTGGAGTCATCACTGTGGACTTGTTAGCCTGGCTGAACAAAACAATGGAAAGGCTGAGGTTTGACTCAAGAGGGAATTAAATAGCAGTAAAATACATAATGCCAGTTTGCAAAGGCATGTAAGTTGCAGTTAACCCAGAGACTGGCGAATGAAAAGTAGTCAAGGGACGTGTTATGGCAAAAAGGGTTCAGTCAGATGCTTTCTACTCTGTTATGGCACTCTGTCTTGGCACAATGTTGGCCACATTTGTCATAGTACTCAGTGATGCAAGGAAAAAGCTGGGAATCATGGTGGCTAATGACTCAGGCTCCCTGTACAATCCTCTGGCTAAAACAGATGAGCTGAGCCTTCAGCCCTGCATCTATAATCAAGGAGATATTACATGGTGTGCAGACTTTTTCATGTTTGTACTTGGCACGGTGACTGCTGTGCAAATTCTGTCCTTTTCTGGGTCTCGTTATTCAAGAATGTGTTGAATATGGGTTGGGTTTAGAGGTGAGCCACGAGAGTGATAACAGCATTGTTAAGTGACACTCATTTCCCTCTGCTGAATTTGTACCACTGAGCACTAAATAAACCTGGATTTGGTCATATGAGAGAGGCCTTATGAGAGTGAGCCTGACCCTCTAAGCTGCTGATTAGGGCCTTTACCTCCAAGGTAACTGCTGAATTTAAAACACTGAAGCACTGATAGTAGGCAATAGCATGACCCCATTTCACAAGTGA